>NC_133452.1:3273450-3591211 GCF_048565385.1 Saimiri boliviensis
TGTCATTCTTCCTCCCGTCCGCCCCACTGATCGCCTTCCCCACCGTCACCCTCTTTCCCAAGCTAGAGCCAGTTCTAAAGAGAGCTGTAACATCTAGTTTTTCCCCCTCAGTCACTGCTGGGCTCTCTTGTGCTGTGGAAACTTCCAGCAATGGGGAGAAGGGGAGAAAGAACACAAAAATAGCAGAGAGAGGAAGTCAGTCCACATAACAAAGAGCCAGTGAGTGAAGCAAGAGAAGGAAGACCACATTATTGATAATAAATCTTATTCCTTGCAGGCCCAGAGAACCTACCTGCCATGAAGCCACCTGCCACTTGGGCCACTTGGACTTATTTTCAGTGCACCAGGAGCCACTTCGCTCAGAGTGATTGGGTGAGGATTCACCTAACAGTCTCGTTTAGTCAGATTCTGCTATGCTTTGGGTATGTGTCCCTGCCGAATCTCGTGTTGAACTGTAATCTCTCCAACATTGGAAATGCGCCTGGTGGGAGGCTTTTGGGTCATGGGAGAAGATGCCTCATAGCCTGGTGCTGTTCACCCAGTAGTGAGTGAATTTTCAGGAAACCTGATTGTTGAAAGTGTGTGGCACCTCCCTCAGTGAGATGCTTTGGCTCTGTCCCCACCCGTGTCTAATCTTGAATTCCCACCAGCTGTGAGAGGGACCCAGTGAGCGGGAATTGAATCATGGGGCACATCTTTTCTGTGCTGTTCTTGTGACAGTGAATAAGTCTCATGGATCTGATGGATTTTTAAAGGGGAGTTTGCCTGCACAAGCTGTTTGTCTGCCACCATGTGAGACATGTCTTTCACTTTCTGTCATGATTATGAGGCCTTTCCAGCCATGTGGAACTGGAAGTCCATCAAACCTCTTTCTTTTGTAAATTGCACAGTCTTGGGTATTTCTTTATCAGCAGCATGAAAATGGATTAATACACCCTCCCTTCTCCTGCTCTTATCACGTGACCTCTGCTAGCGCTTTGCCTTCTGCCATGAGCAAAACCTCCCCCAAACTTCCCCAGAAGCTGAGAAGAAGCCAGCACCACGCTTCCTAAACAGCTTGTGGAACTGTGGGACATCACACCTCTTTTCTGTGTAAATTACCAGTCTTGGGTGCTGGTCTGCGGCCTGTTAAGAACCAGGCTGCACAGCAGGAGGTGAGCACCGGTGAGCGAGTGGGATCACCGGCATCACTGCCTGAGCTCTGCCTCCTGTCAGATCAGCGGTGGCATTAGATTCTCATAGGAGAGCAAACCCTACTGTGAATCGCATGTGCGAGGGATCTAGATCGTGTGCTCCTTATGGGAATCTAACGCCTGATGATCTGTCACTGCCTCCCATCACCCCCAGATGGGACCCTCTAGTTGCAGGAAAGCAGCTGCAGGGCTCCCACTGATTTGACATTATGGTGAGTTGTATAATTATTTAATTATATATTACAGCGTACTAAAAGAAATGAAATGTACAATAAATGTAATGCGCTTGAATCAAACTGAAACCTCACCACGACGGTTTCCATAGCAAAATTTTCTTCCGTGAAACTGGTCCCTGGTGCCAAAAAGTTTGGGGACTACTGTTCCAGGGAATTTGAATTGGGCTGGCAAGTCTGGGGCTGCGGTACGGTGACCGAATGGGTTCCAAGTGTGTTCTGGGATTTGTTGGGGATGGAGAGGCCAGGGCTGGGGTACGGTGACTGAAATGGCTTCTGACATCCTCTAGCACATCCATGTTGTAGGAATCCCAGAGTGCTGTGGGCAGAGCCGGGGAGGAAGGCCCCACAGTGACTAACAGAAGCAGGGGCACTGTGACTGGGGGAGGGGCTGGGGTGACGTGGGAGGTGGATCTCGGATGGCTTTCCTGTTCCTGCTTCCAGCTCTGTGTGAAGCCCCCATGCCGCTTGACCTTGCCATCTGGGAGACATGGGCTCCTTGCCCTGCACGGTCCTTGTGCTTTGGTAAATTGAACACAATGACCTCAATAAAATAATGACTTCAGCTAAGATGTTCAAGTCAGGAGGACGGGGTTGCTTGATACCGTGATGAAAAATGATGAGTCAAATTCTCAGCTGACCAAAGGATGCCAGTGGCCTGTCGGAGGTCATGGGATGAAGACCAGGGCTGAGAAGATTGTCTATAAGCAAGAATACGCAGCCTCATAGTGTCAGGAATCACACAGAACTAGGCAGATGCTCCAGGCCACGCAGGAGGAGGGCACCCCAGAGCTGATGGATGCATGGTTTCACAGGCTGCTGACGTCTCTGCAGTGGGAAGGAAAGCCAGCGTTTGTGCTGGAGAGCTCTAGATAGGAGGGTGCTTGTTGCTCCAGGAGGACAGGAAGAGGGAAATGGGAGAGAGTGAGCACTCTTTCCCCGGGAGCCAGCGACCAGCTTTGGAGGCTGAGAATTTCACTCACCCTACACTTGGTGGCACAGGGCGGGCCTCAGGCATTCGTTACCCCCAGCTCAGCCTTCACAGCGGGCCCTCAGCTGCCAGCCCCAGCCCACAGTTTTCCCATAGCCTCTCTCCCAAGGGCCCTGAGGCCCGCCTAGCTCTGATGTGCACCCACAGCAGGCCTCGCTGTTCAGGACCAAGGGCCAGCCAGGCCGACACTGGTAGCTCCAGGCTCCTGCACCCGCAAAGGCGGTCGTGGTGGCCTAAATTCTGCTCAGGCTTCTGTTTGGTTCCAGTCATCGCCGGGCCCAGGCCAGCACTGTGAGCCAGCTGAGGTGTGCTGTGTCCCTGCAGAGGAAGTGGGGGTGTTGTGTTCCCACATCCCCCGGGAGGGTGCTGAGCCTCGCAGTGTCCCTGCCCCAGGTGATGCAGCATCCGGAGACTGCAGGGCTTTGGCATGGGACGAATTATGGCCCCAGGCACTCAGTGCGTCTCTGAACTGCTGCTCCCTCAGACTTTGAAGCCTCTTGCTCTGCTTGGCTCTCTTACCCCCCACCTCATGAAAACAGCTGCAAGGCTTTCTTCTGGCACTTCCCAGGCCCCCTGAATCTGACCATAGGAGCACTCATTGAGAGCACTCGGGGCTCAGGCCTTCTGCTGGAAGCAACTCAGCCCCCTAAGTCAGAGGCTGCAGGTGGGGCCTCTATGGGAGGCCCTGCCACCTTCGCCCAGGGCAGCCCTGGCTGGGCACCCTCCTTAGGGATGTTACACAGAATGTTCTTCTATCTTGAAAGTCTGGTCTAGGGCTCAGTCTAGGCTGTCTGTGTCTAACCAGCCAGGTGGTTCTTGCTCAGAAAAGTGGGACATTGCTAAAAAGAGTACCCAGATGAAAATAAGGAGGGTGACATCAGGCCATGGTGCCAATGTAGGAGCAGGACAGCAGCTGCACAGGGAGCTGTGCCAGGTTACCCTGCGGTTCTAGGACAACGCACCCCTTCCAGAAGGAGGGATGACGCCGCCTCTCCCTCCCATCTCTGCTGCTCGTCATCCGCCCCGCGAGCCCTGCCTCGGCCCTCCGCACACCCTGCTCCGACTCAGGATGGCAGACACTGGCCGTGTCTGGTAAATCCCAGGGACGTGAAGATTCTGTCCACGACGAACTGTGTACCTACCTACCAGCAAACGCCAACGGTGGAGAGCATGTCTTGTCATTTCCTGTGGAATTGACAGCTTCACACTGTCTTTACCTTGCGCTCTAGGGCAAAAGCAATTTACTTACCTCCTGTGTTGACCGTGTCAGATCTGATGATTTGTTTAAGGACTTCTCCTGAATACCTGCCCTTGACTGATGGCTGCCATGGACTCAGAGGAGAGCCTGTGCTGTGGCCCGTGGCACAGCCCTGCAGAGCCTTCTCCCCAGGTGTTGCCTCCACAGAGGGAGGAAGCCGCGCACATCCTGCCTGCCGCGGCCCAGGACGGCACAGCTCTCAAGCTGTCTGCGAAGAGGTGCGTGCTGCTGGCCCTGAGGTTTGGGAAGGTGTTTCTGCACCCAAAGCATTCCCGTAGGTTTCCCCTCACACTTGACTGCATGGTACCGTATTTTATGCAATACACACATTCTCAAAAGTGGAAAATAAATCTAGTTTTGATAAATAAAAAGGAGAATTATTTTAATAAATCAACAGATGACCTCACCTCAGGTCCAATTTTCAGGGTTTACCATTGCAAAATCCCATATGCAGAGTTTAATCAATGGATTGCCTGACGTTTACCAATTAGACATTTCCAGTGCTCCCCAAACTGCTTCTATGTGTTTCAAACGCTCTCGCTCGTGGCTGGTAATTAATTGTTATTGACAGTTCTGATCACTATCATCTCCCATTTCCTAGCTAGGATCCGGAGAAAAGTGCCTCCACTCTGTGTTCACAGTTTCCGGAGGCATCCACATCCTTTCCTGACCGTCTGGCCCCAGGCATCCTGCGCAAGCCCCTGGCTTCCGGCTGTACTGACGGCCTTCAGCCGGGCATTCTCCCCATTCCATGGCGGGGGTGAGAGTCAGTCTCCCATGAGCAGACTCATTGGAAACTGATTTTGGTTGAATAACAGGAAACTCGTGGTAAGCAAGCGGAATCGATCTTCACACTGACTCTTTGAAGTCAGTCCTACACATCTTTCAAGTCAAGATAGTTTTATTCTAGAAAGATTTTTATTCTTACGTGATTTGATAGCAGTGTTTATTTTCCAATTTACAGTCACATGAAAGGAAGGACTGTGATTTTATGGTGATCACACTGGAGGTAGATTGAAAAAGGCCATGGTTGGTGCTCCGCTCATCTGCCTCTGAGGGAGGGGGGTTTTAAAGGAAATGTAAGTTGGAATGGTTTCTGAATTTGCCATTTGGCCCTGTCTTCCTCATCATCTCTGTACTCTCAGTACTTAGGTGACAGGCATTCAATAGAGTAGGAATGAATGAAGAATGCGGGAAGAAAGGCACCTCAGAGAACAGGTCAGAAGTTCCAGCAAGCTCCATACAGGGCCCAGGACACAGCAGAGCAGGCAGCTCTAGCCAGTCAGTGATAGGCTGGCTTTGGATTCTAAGACCTTACGTATTTAACCCTGTTTCAAAATGTTGGAGAGAAGGGGATGTCAGAATCACACGAATTCGGTGAAGACTGACACATGTGTAGCAATGTCTGACCGTGTGGTGCGGGAATGGCATAGATTTGGATCAGAAGGGGTGGGGTCCGCCACATCGCAGCTGATGGTGGTGCTTGTCAATTGCTCAGTTTTACTTTAGCTGTTTAAAATGTGAAATAAAATAATTTTGAATTTTTGTGTGTGATATTTATCCTAAATAGATTGAATCTTAATTTAAATTGTGATTACTGAGCAAAGTGGAGAAGGAAATATCAGTGCTCTCTAAAATCTTGTAAGTCTAAGGCAAAGTGAAACAGAATAATGAGTTATTAAACATCAAGCAAATAACATTTATTGATGACTTGGCTTGTAAGCACAAATTTAGAAAGTATGTGTGGGAAGTATTTTAAAACCCAGGATGAGAATAAATCTTTAGAGGAAAATGAGCACATACAGAGCGAGGGAGCACGGAGAGCATTGGAGTTTCACTCCGTGCTCCTGGTCTGAGCACACGGGGAGGCGTGAAGACTGCAGGTATGTGAAGGTTTTCTCTAAGGAGGATTCATCGAACCTATGGGGAAGGCAAAGGCACTGTTTTGCAAATGACTAGATTAGCAAAAAATAGTTATGAAATATTTAACACCCCAAAATAAAAGCTAAATGGCTTTCTGAGACTGTTGTGTTTTGTTGCATTCAGAGCAGTCCTGGAACTACTTTCAGGAGAGACAGTCAGAGGTTGTCACACTTACAAGGGTGACCCAGGTAGTAAAGCCTGGAGACAAAACATAACCCCAACTAGAGCTCCTCTATCATTTCACAATAACAATCAAATTAGTAACCAGAACAGCTAACCTCCATTGAATATCTACTATGGGTCAGGCGTTTTCTCATCATTAATTAATTTTGTCTTCAGAGTACATTATAAATTTGTGTTTATCGTGATCGATAAATTAATTAACTTTGGCTTGATAACATGCACATGATAGAAAATTCAAAAGCTACAAAAGACGGAAAATGAAAACTGAGTCTGCTGATGCCCTTCTGTGCAGGCCCCCCTCCCTCTGGGAAAGCAGCTGCCGATAACGGGCCACTGCGCTTCCCTCCAGCTGGGCTTTATATATACCGCATGTTTATGTCAATAGGCTAGGAAGATTATTTTTTACTTTGTGCTTATCAATAAATCTTTCTTTTCCACATAATGGTACTTTTACATGACGTCATTCATTGTAATGGTTGCATAGAATTCCATTCTTATAAATGGGCCATAGTTAATTTAATCATCCCCCTTCGGAGGGACTCTTGGCCTGTGGCCAGTCCTCGGCTCTTAACAAGCAACGTCTCAGGAAATGATGCCACGATTTCACATGAGTGCGGCTGTCTGTGAGACCCAGCGTCCCCAAACGAGGCCTGCGCCTCTCCTGCAAGTGGCATCCTTTCGTGGCTTCATCAGGGACGTCAGCCAAAACCACACCTCGCTCAGGCCGAGTGCAGATGTGGAGCTGGGAGTCTGGTGATCTTCTCCCTGGCCAATTTGCAAAAATGTAAAATAATGCCCTCTTTTCACTAATATTTTTGGAAAATATAACCATTTTTAATAAAAATGTATTTTATATTGTTAGGCAATGGGCTTATTATTATTCTTTGATATAACACATCTCTTTTAAGTTCCTCATTTAAAAATTTTAATATTGTAAATATCAATCTATGTAACCCATGTAAACAAGTCTTTGGGGTCTCAGTAAGATTCGGAGTATAAAGTGGTTCTGAAGCCAAGAAGTTTGAGAATTGCTTCTGTGATTTATAATTTTAGAAGTAGAACTGGTAGGTACAAGTTATGTGCTTTTGCATTTTGATAGAGATTGTCAAATCTTCCTTCCTGTAAATTGCATCAGTTTCCATTCCCACCAGCAATGCCTAAGGATGCGTTTCCTCCAGGCCTGGTCAGCAGCTCTTGTCAAGCTTTCTGATCTGTCTGCTTGAGAGTTGAAAACACTTCTTTACTGAGTTTAATTTTGTATTTTTCTTATTTTGTATCAGCTTGAGTATGCCTCTGTACAGTTGAGAACTGATGACATTTTCTTTGTACTAAATGATCTGTTCCTGTTCTTTGTGTATTTCCCACGAGGCGATAGTGTTTCACGGATCTTCAGGTGCTCGGGGTGAGCCTTCTGCTACATATGCTCTGCACTCTCTTCTCTTACTGGATCCATCTCTAGACTTCCTGTTCTATCCCAGTTGTTTGTGACAACTGATCAGGAAAGAATTTTCTAACCATTCGAGTGAGTGATTGAACTGGCGGCCTTGCTGAGACATAAACACATTCTCAAAGGAGCATTTAAAAAGGGTTGGATATTGGAGCAAGGTTCTAATTTTTAAAAGGTGGAACTTGAGGCACTCTAAGTTTCCTTGAAATACCCTAACAGTGTCTCAAAGTGTGCCCTGCATTGCAAAGCAGGCCACAGAGAAGACGGCCTGGATGCTGCTATTGACTGAGAGATGATCCTCCTGTGTAGAATGTGTTTGGGGCATACTTTTAAGAAAGAGTTTCAAGTGACCTATTGAGCAGAGGATCAGACTGCAAAGGACTGAGGTCTTCTTCTGAAATGTCAAAAGTAGAATGTTGCACGTGGGATAAACCTGAGAGTCTTATGTTACGCAAAAGTAAGCAGAAGCCAGAAAGGTGAGGGAACTTGCAAGAGGCTAGGCAGCGTAAGACTAGAGCCAGTCTTGCTCTAATTCTTACTACCATTCCGTGCCCCCAAAGCAGATTGGTCAGTGATGTGAAAAATACTCTGAAACATGCACGCAGCACAGCTTGCTTCTGCTCTTTTAAACAGTTATCGTTTCTTGTTTCAATCAGAAATTGCTTTAAGCATTACTGCCTTTCTAAAGATGACTGTATAGTTGCCTTTTCACAAAGATTGGATGATGCCTGCATTTTCCTAACAGGGATCTGGCCTTTGTTCATACTTTCACAGAAGACAACAGCGAGCAGATAGTTGACAAATGATCACCATTGGTAATTCCAGGTTATTCATCAAACACCAGCGGCATTTTCTTCCCCTTCTTCTTCACCTTTTAACATCTCTAGTGCAAGGATGTATCTGGTAATTGATTGCATTGTGGTTGACCTGAAACTGTGATTGAGTTTTGCCCCCATATGTGAGAATGTTTGTAACAGTGAAATTCAGAACAAGCTCAATGCATAGCCCAGTGACTTGTCATCTAGGCTTGTCACCTAGTGCCATGGGGGGACATCCCAATCTTTGGCTTTCAACTCCCCAGTAACTTGGACCATTTGAGGATGAGACGATTTTGGTTGCTTTCTGGAACCCCTTTTTCACCTTCTGTTAGGCTTATGAAGGACCAGCATCCAAATATACAGAATGGATGTTGGCAGCTTGAAAAAGTCCAGGGCAACAGTGGAGTCCACTGGCTCTTTGTGGCTCAGAGGCAGACACCATGTGAGAAGGCGTGAGTGAGGCTGAGTGAGCTGGGGCAGGACTCGGGTGTGGCAGATGCTGCATCTAACAAAGTTTTAAAAACAGCTTAGCTCTTCATGCCGCTTGTATGTTCCTTTTCATTTTTATGCACAAGAGATATAGGGTAGGTATCCATGACTAAATAAAATAACCCTGTTATTTTATTTATTTATTTATTTGTTTGAGAGACAGAGTCTTGCCCTGCAGCCCAGACTAGAGTGCAGCAGCAAAATCCTGGCTCACTCCAGCCTCAACCTCCTGGGCTCCAGTGGTCCTTCCCCAACAGTCTCCCAAGCAGTTGGGGCTACAGGCATGCACCACCATGCCTAGCTAATTATTTTATTTTATTTTTCATTTTCTGTAGACATGGGGTTTCACCATGTTGTCCATGCTGACCTTGAACTCCTAGGCTCAAGCCATCCTCCTGCCTCAGCCTCCCAAAGGGGTTATAGGTGTGAACCATGGCACCCAGCCAAGAGCTCTATTAATACATACACCGTTCTAAGTGATAAGAATCCAGTGTGCAACAGTTTAGTTGGCAACATTTTTTTCCCTTGTGTCATGAAAAGCAGTGGTGAGTTATATAACTGGTGAAGCTTCAGATCTGTTAGAGTATGGCCCACCGAAAATAAGCCCATATTTGCTCACAACTATTCCATACTTGCTGGTTACTCACTTGTTAGCTTGGTACCTTGTTTACTCATGTACTTTGTCAGTAAACACGTAGTGAGCACCTGTTTATGTACTGCAGTCGTGAATGAGACAGAATCATGTGAAGAGTGGACAGTCTGCCTTACAGCCCATGCTCAGCATGTGTCCTAACGAGGAATTGGTCCCTGGCTGTTGTTGTCTCTGTGCACCTGACTTGGATGATGGTATTTTCCTGCAAGTCTTTCTGCTTTGTAAAATGGCTGGTATGTGGGACATAATGTGATACTTAATGGCATGGGTTGAATTATGTTCCCCAAAAGTCATGTTGACGTCCTAAACCAGGTGTCCCCAAACTGTGGCCCGTGGGCCGCATGCAGCCCCCTGAGGTCATTTATCCGGCCCCCCACCACACTTCAGGAAAGGGCACCTCTTTCATTGGTGGTCAGTGAGAGGAGCATAGTATGTGATGGCCCTCCAGTGGTCTGAGAGACAGTGAAGTGGCCCCCTGTATAAAAAGTTTGGGGACACCTGTCCTAAACCCTGGTACCTGTGCATGTGATCTCACTCAGAAACAAGTTCTTTGCCGATGTAGTTAAATTCAGATGAGGTCACCAGGGATGGCCCTAATCCCCTATGACTGGTGTCCTTATATGAAAATGAAAATGCCCACAGGGGGACATTGTATAATGACAGAGTCAGGTACTGGTGCATTGCAGCTGCAAGCTCAGAACCACCAAGGGGTGATGGCTACCACCAGAAGCTAGGAGAGGCAGGAAGGAGTCTCTGCAGTCTCAGAGGGAGTGCAGCTCTGCTCACACCTGGGTTCCAGGCTTCTGGCCTCCAGACGGTGAGAGAAGAAATCTCTCCTGCTTTAACCCTCCCTGCTGGCCTTGGTTACAACCACCCTTGGAAGCATATAGACTTAGCTTTAAAACTAGATGTGGGTAGCAAAATTGAGACCCTTCTTAGCGAAGTAACCAAAATACAGTGACTTTTCTGGTGACACTGGAGGCATTTTTGGTGGCGGATAGAGCTCAGAAATGTGAGCTGAAGTTGACTCAGTAGAGAGATCGAGGGCCTTTGCTGGCTGCACATTGCATTCATTCAGCAAACACTTCTCCAGCTCTGTCCCAAGGATGCGCCAGGTTCTTTCATTTCTGACTATGCCATTGTCAGCCCATCTAACCTCAGATCTAAGCTAATCCTGGTGGCCCACCCCCCTTCCCAGCACATAGGAGCAAACAGAGAAAATGGGCAGATGAGTCAAAAGGAAAGGATGATCTACAGGTACCCTGGCTTGCTTTCTTCAGCTGGAGCTACGGGTAAATGTTTATATACAAATACCCAGGAGGCAGTCAGTATTTCTAAAAGGGTTTGTAATGTAAATGTGGAAAATCACTTTCTGATCCAGTGGGAGCTCTGCTGTTCCTCACTTCAAATCATCCATTCATTCATTCCTCATTTCACACCTACGCTGCTCTGCTCAGCAACCATTGTATTTTTTTTTTTTTTTGCTTAAAGTGTCAAAATTAATAAATGATATTTTAGTTGAACTGTTTAAAGAAAACAAATAACAGTTTCTTGATCAGAAGAGAAAAACTCTCTTGTGCCAACAAGTTCAGAATGTTTGGTGAGAGGATGCTGGCCAGGCTGGGCTAGGTCAAGTTAATGTATGCTTCATCAGCCAGCTGTGCATGGACCCCTTTAAGTGACTGGAAAATAGAAGCTGGAGCTCAGGGGGAAGCTCTGGGAGTCATGGAAACACAGGTTGGGTGAAGGGTGACTGACTTCTAGGGGGACGGGAGCATCCTCCCTCTTTGTTGGATGGAGAGAGGGTCAGTTTCTTCCTCTGGTTAGGGTTGCCAGGTAAGATAGATTCACTTCCTTAATTCACTCAGTCATATGCAAATTCCAGACAAGGAGATATGGTTTTAATATAGACACATACCAAATAATGCATAGAATATATTTATATGGAAAATCTATTTGTTGCTTTTCTGAAATTTTCATTTAACTGAGCGTCCTCTACTTTTAATCTGCTGACTCTGGCAACTCTGGTTTCATCTTTATTTTATGAGTGGGAAATTCAGGCATGGGCGAACTCTAGAAAGGCAGCCACAAACCAGGGGGATGAGTTTTCATTTGAGGTGGTTTGCTGTCGAGTTTAGAGTTGCATTCAACTTCTGCGAGCCTTGATTTTTCAATAAGCAAACAACGAAAGAAAAAACAACTGCCTCTAGTTAACTCCCAGATCCACCACGAAGATGAATAGAAGAGGCAATGCGGTAGTCCTCTGAGTTCTTGGGAAGCTGCATTTCATAACCCACAGTAATCGTTCCAGTCTGTCCCAGCAGCGTGTGCTCCTGGAGCCCTGGCTTGGCCCCTGTGGCAGCTAGTGGCCGTGGTGAGTCGCCATTCTTCCTGGCAGGTGTCAGAACCTCCTCCAGAGAGAAGGCAACTCTACCCTGATCTTCTACCCTAAGGTCCAGGGTTCAGGCTCAGTTTCTGTCTTCCTTTCCCTCTGGGTCCAGAACCGAACCCTCTCCTTCTTCACATCACCATGTGTTTGATACATTGAAGGGAATTCTTGAGCAGGTTTTTGGAAGATGTTACGGGGTGTGTTAATGGCACTCTGAGCTTGCCCTGCTGTGCATTCGGAAATGCAGCCGGTCATTCCCTGGCCCCCACATTTGGCACCCTGTTTTCACTCTAATGTTTTCATTTTTGAACTTGGAGTAAGAATTGGATAAAAATGACTATCTTGATGCATGGGCATTTGGGTTCCTTGTTATTACTGATTCTCTAAAAAAGGTGGGGCGGGATTTGGGATTTGTGCTGTTTGGTGGTCTGACACTTGTTTCAGCTTCTTTCTTTTTCCTGTCTATTCTCAACACTTTCCTTTTTTTTTTTTTTTTTTTAGATTCTTTGTGCCTACAGAAGCTGAGCCACCATTTCCCTGATTGGCTATTCTTGAGGACATTCATACAACTGTAGTAAAACAGGGACACATTTTCCCCAGTTGTTTTTAAATAGGAGATTGGGGCTGGCACAGTGACTCATGCTTGCAATCCCAGCACTTCAGGAGGCCTAGAAGGGTAGGTCACTTGGAGTCAGGAGTTCAAAACCAGCCTGGCCAACAGGGCAAAATCCTGTCTCTATGAAAAAAAATAAAATAAAATTAGCCGCTGTGGTGGTGATCCGTGCCTGTAATCCCAGCTACTTGGGAGGCTGAGGCATGAGAATTGCTTGATCCTGGGAGGCGGTGGTTGCAGTGGGCTGAGATCGTGACCCTGAACTCCAGCCTGGGTGACAGCATATGACTCCATCTCGAAAATAAATAAACAAATAAATAAAAGATCAGATCTCATGTGAACTTTGAATTGCAAAGTAGCAGAAAGCCTTGAAGACTACCAGTGGCTACATCATTTAAACAGCTTCTCCTGGGACTGATATTGAATAAGTCAACTCTGAAGTAATGATCACCATTATTAGGACACTTTTTAAAATCAATTACCCTTTTATACAGAAATGGATTTAAATGGACTAATTTTCCCCCACCAAAACATTTTTTTTTCAGCAATGTAGGACCTCTGTTATAACAGTTACTTGACTTCTATATTCCCACCCCCACGTACAGGACCAAAGTTCTTATTTAAGCATTTTCACCATTAGCAGCAATCTTTATCTCACATGTTCTAAGAGTCGTGGATGTGTTGTTTCACCATTCTGAACACACCAACTCGGCATTACAGTGACTCGCACAGAACAGAAGACTCTTGCCCACACCATTTCCCCCTTCTTCTGCACGTCCACTCCCTAACTTCTCTTTTGTAAATTGAATTATATTTTGAATGCCATAAGGTAGTCCCCAATGGGAACCCGTAAAGGACTCTTTTGAAGGGCGAATATACTGTTTTATGTAAATTTAATGTTCAATCCCTCAATCATCTGTCATGGGCTCTTCTGTGTTCACTGCTTGTATTTTTTTTTTAAATGGAGGCATCACTGTATTGGGCTCTTTCTCCTCATGCTCCCGCCATCAAATGATACCACTGAGCAACTAAGACTTTTGTAGATGCTGCTCTGGGAGTACAGAGTCCAAAGTAATTAAGTCAACATGCTCTCCAAGGATCGGTCTGAAAACAAACAAAATATGTGAAAGCCAGGAGAGCTGGAATAGACAACACCATGAAGACAGCGCAGAGAACACCAGGGAACAGCAGGGGGTCGCTGCTGCTCCAACACTGGGAGTGTCACACTTGCGTTTGAGGGAGGCTCGCTGTTTCCCTGAAATTATATTCATAGATGTGTAATAAATATGTTCATATATTTACGTTCAAAATAGGTTTGTAATATGGTCATATATTTATGTTCAAAATTTATGTTCATATTTTGTGGTTTCTGGAACAGAACCTAATGTTCTTGTTATCAAATAGTGGGCGAACTCAGAAGTTGGACAGAGGCACTTCCCCAGTCTCTCTTAATTCCTGTTCTCAGCAAGGCCTCCTGCAGTAACTCCTCGTCCTTCCTCTTGACTTCTGGGTCCCCGATATCCATCTCCCCGAGGGAGGGAGGTGTGTATTTTCTGACTGATTCATTAGACTTCAGCTCATGAAGGATTGATAGTCCGTCTCGACGAGAATGGGATCTGCACAGGTTTTAAGATGTTAGAAAAGCGACTTGCAGCCTCACAGTGTCGCCTCTCCAAGGTCAGACCCATCATCCTTGTCTTTTAGATAAATAATCGAGGTACAACTGAGCCAAGCAACATGCTCTATAAATCAGGTCGCTTCCAATCAATAATCTAGTCCGTGCAGAATCCAAACCGTCAGAAAGAAAGAACCGCAGTAGTTTCAAACTCCCAAGCGATGCAGCTGGTGTCAACAGTGTTGCTCTGGAGGTAGGTGCTGAGCTGCTGAGTTGCTTGAGGGAAGCGCTGTGTCCCAACCGCTTCCATTTCTTTAGAGTTCAGTGCTAGGTCTGGATACGCCCTCAGTGAGTATTTATTACATTGAATTCATTTCTGAGATGATGATGTAGCTTCCAAGCCACAAAGTTCCATGAGATTGAAGTATATTTTGTTTAGTGTTAGACCTAGAATATTTAACGAATTTTTACTGCTTGGCAATTAGAGGTCTGTATAGCATATAGAATGACTTATTTATTAACCATAATTCTTGTGGAAGTACAATTTACTAAAGATTCAAACCTGAGATTTAAAAAGTTTTATTACATGAATTATCGTGAAAATCAAAGTCATAAAAATGTCAGCAATTGTCTTTAATCCACAACTCTCTCTTCTCCCAAATAATTTATTTCTAAATTGAGGAAAACAAATAGACTTTAGCATTTTAATTATGGGTCATCGAATGCATCTCAAAAACACAGACTATTGACAAGTCGGTCTCCAGAGAGCCTTTGAGGCTTTAAAATTTGTCTTTTCTTTCTAACATTTGTGACTTCAGATAATCCTGGATAGATGGCTTTCATGATGATTACAGGCAGGTGTATCTGTTTTGGAAACACAACCAGTGACTCAAGAACAGCCAGTTCATCAATTTTGATTAGTAACAGGAACAGAAACAAACAGAACAACTATTATGAGAACTAAAGGCCACACATTTTTAAAGAGTCAGCTTTCAGGCAGTCAAAAACTGATCCATAAAAATTCTCCGGGACTTTATGCACACATACTTCATACATCAATTTGGGACTTTAGACATCACACGCAGAAGAAATTCACTTTAAAAGGTCTCGTTATGTATGGACCAGATTCTCCCTCAAAAAATTCCAAATCTATGAAGGTGGGAATCTGGAGAAAGGTGTCAGCTGAGTCGGGATGAGTCACTGGCCAGTGGCTGCCTGGTCGCCCCACAACCCCACCTCTCCTGCTGGCCTGAGGTGTCCTGCTGGGAATTCCTCTAAAAGGTGCTGATGTCTCCACTTTGCTATGGCTTTAGAAAAATAAGAGACAATTTGAAGAATTACACTAATTCTTAGGAAATGTTTAAGAACATATTCAAAATAAATTGCCTTTAAAAAATTTCACAGTGAATCACAAAACTACTTTGAAAATCATTATAACAGTTAACATTTAACAGAGCTTGCTTTCACCAGGCACTCTTCCTTTTAAATAGGCCTGGGAGATCTGGAGGGCTTGAGCTCTTAGAGAAAACTTCTGGAAGGAAGCAGGGCTGAGCAATGAAGTATGAGAGTGGAGAGAGCAGGGTGTGTTCTAAATTGTACGGTGGGGTGGGCTTAGCAAGGAGTGTGAGCAAAGGCGTCAAACAAGGGTGGTCAATTGAACTGAGAGCTCGGCTTCCTGGAGGAAGTCTTGGGACATAGCGCTGGAAGTGGGAATTCTCCCCACACTGCCCGTCAGTTCAAAACAAGCTCAATGAAAATTTCAATAGAAATAGTAGACACACATCTGGAAAGGAAACTTGATTACCAGATATAAACATTTACTAGGAAATGAGTGTAATTAAGGCAGTTGCTGATGGCGTAAAAATATACACGTTGACTGACGTAATAGAATTGACAGCCCAGAAGCAATCACACTCAGCTGTGAAGCTTAGATTTTTGACAGAGGAATCACAGCACATTAGCGGGGAAGGAGGAGCTAGTCAACAAACGCAGCCAGAGAAAAGTGACTATTCATTTGGAAAACACGGTGAACCCTGGATCCCAACTTCATATCATATACAAAGCAATTCTGAAAGGTTTAGGACTTACATGTCAAAAGCAAACACCTTCAAACCTTTAGTAGAAAATATATTTGTGTTTCTTTCTATCCTGGGGGTAAGGAAAACACTTCTTAAAGACGACTCAATATGTGGCAACCACACACACACACAAAGAATAAAACACTTGATTCTATGAAAATTCAAAATCCCGCTCACCGTAAGACAGCACAAAGAAAGTGAAAACAGAAACTATTAGCTGGAAGACAGTACTCTCAATGCGTTTAACCGGAAAGAATTCTGGTCAAGAATTCATCAAGAACTCCTAAAATCCATCAGCAAATGATAAACAATACAGTAAAAAAAAAAAAAAAAAAAAAAAAAAAAATCCAGGCAAAAATCTGCCAGGGATTTCAGAGAAGAGGAAGCAAAAACATCCAATCAGGAAATTAAGAGGTTGCTAACCTTATTAGTAATCAGAGAAATGCAAATCAGAGTTTCGCATTGAGTAGGTCTGGGGTGGGACTCAAGAATTATTAGCATTTCTAATAAGCTCCATATTCTTAGGTCCTACCGTATGGAGGCTAAATGGCGATAATGATGGCTTAAAGAATCGCTTTTAAGAATAAAAAGCCGCCAAAGGTAAACAACATATTCCTCAGGCTCACAAACACACATACACAGCCCTGCTAACACTATGCCTGATTCAGGATGGTGGCCACCCGTCTGAGTGGAGAAATAAAGCCAGAGGGGCACATAGACATTAGTGGCCAGTGTTGAAGTTCTTGGGTTGAGTGGTGTGAATCTTGGTTTTCATTATATTACTAAAAACAAATTAGTAAATAAATGAAATAAAATATAAGACTGCAGCAGAGTCAAGTATGGAGTAAGGAGGATAATACATCATGAATCAAGAATTAATGCTGTAAACTTGAATTTCATTAAAAACATAAAACAAGAGAGAACATATTGAGGCCAGAATTGAACTTGAATGGCAAGGAAAGAAGTTTTACAGCTCCTCAGAAGGCCATGGGAAGCTACACAGACATTTAAAGAGTCCCATACACAGTGCCCAATAAAAGCTGAAAGGAAAATCAATGGAAGGCATTTGTGTCCTAGCCCAAAACACCTGCTGTCCACAGGCAAAGAGAGCATCTAAAGCCCATGATCACTGGAGTAGGTGGCTTTCTCCTTTCCTTGCTGGGTCACAAAAGTCAGGGTTGGATACAACATGAGGGGATGGTCGGGAGGCAGCCCAGGTGGTCCGTCCCTTGGTGGTCTGTGCCAATTTCATCACCTATGAGATGGAAAGAACGGTGCCTGTTTTTCTCCATCTGCCAGGTCATTATGGGCATAAACTGAGATAATGGATTGAGGTGGCTTTGCAAGCTGCAAAGCTAAGTAAATACCATCGCTCTTAATAAGAAGAAAGTTAAGCCCAAACAATTGCTTTAGCTATACCGCCTTTTTATTCAGGTCTTCTCTCATCACTCGAGAGAAATTGGGATGCTCCAGTTCCTGCCTGCCCTTTCTCTATCAATTTATCTAATTCTATCATTCTTCATAGTACTTCTCACCACCTGCAGCTGTTGTATATTGATTTGTCAGCTGACTTACTGTGTGTCTGTTCCAGCAAAATATTAGTTTCAAGGGTATAAAAACTTAGTCAATCTTGCCCACTCCAACATCTATAGGCACGGAACAGTACTTGGCATGTTTAAAGTTCTCTCTGAGTATGGGTTGAATAAGTGAGGAAATGAGTGAATGAGTGAATAAATGAATGAGTGAGTGAATAAAGAAATGAATAGATGAGTGAATAAATGAATGAGTGACTGAATGACTGGATGAGTGAATAAATGAATGAGTGGGTGAGAGAATGAATTACTGAGTGAGTATATGAATGAATACATGAGTAGGTGAGTAATAAACGAGTAAATGAGTGGAAGAGTGAATAAATGAATGAGTGATTAGATGAATGAACAACTGGATGAGAAAATAAATGAGTGACTGAGCAAATGAATTAATAAGTAAATGAGTAAATGAGAAATAAGTCGATGAGTAGATAAGTGAATATATAAATGAGTGAGTTAATGATGAATGAATGGGTAAATCAGTGAACAAGTGAATAAATGAATTAGTGAGTGAATAAATGAATGAAAGTGTAAATGAATGGATGAGGAAATGAGTGAGTGAATGAGTAAATGAGTGGATGAGTGAATAAGTGAGTGAGTCAGTGAAAAAATGGATGAGGAAATGAGTGGATAATTGAATAAATGATTGAGCAAGTGAATGAATAAATGGTTAAATAGTAAATAAATAAGTAAAAGAGTGAATGAGTAAACAATGAAAGAGTGTGAATGAGTGAATAAGTGAATAAATGAGTGAGTGAGTGAATTGAGTGGGTAAATGAATGAAAAATGAGTAAATTAGTAGATGAATGAATAACTGAATGAATGATTGAGTGAGTAAATGAGTGGACAAATAAATGAATGAGTGGATGAATGGATGAGTGAGTGAACGGATGAGTGAGTGAATGAATGAGTGAGTAAATGAGTGGGTCAGTGAATGAATGAATGACTGAATGCACGAATGAATGAGTAAATGCAAGGGCAGCCAGGGAGGGAGGAGCGTGCAACTGGGTCTAGGAAGGAGGAGCTAGCATGAACTGAAGGACTCCGCCGAGGGAGGCAGCCACACACCTGCTGCCCAACGAGGCTAGGGCCAAAGGAAAGAACCAGCAGGCTGTGCCAAGGAGGGAGGATGCCCAGTCTTCCCTGAAAGCCACAGAAGTGGCAAGTGGGTGAGTAAATAAGTGAAGGAGTGACTGAGTGAATGAGTGAATGAGTAAATAAGTGAATGAGTGAGTGAATGAGCGGATGACTGAATAGATGAATGAGTGACTGACTGAGTGAACAAGTGAATGAGTAAATAAGTGAATGACTGAGTGAATGAGTGGATGATTGAATAGATGAATGAGTGAGTGAGTGGATGAGTGGATAAGTGAATAGTTGAATAAATGAGTGAGTGGGTGAGTGAGTGAATGAGTGGATGAATGAATAGATGAATGAGTGAGTGAGTGGATGAGTGGATGAGTGAATAAGTGAATAGTTGAATAAATGAGTGAGTGAGTGAATGAGTGGATGAATGAATAGATGAATGAGTGAGTGAGTGGATGAGTGGATGAGTGAATAAGTGAATAGATGAATAAATGAGTGAGTGAGTGAGGATGAGTGAATAGATGAATAAATGAGTGAGTGAAAGAGTGGATGAGTGAATAGATGAATGAGTGAGTGAGTGAGTGAGTGAGTGGATGAGTGAATAGATGAATAAATGAGTGAGTGGGTGAGTGAGTGAATGAGTGGATGAGTGAATAGATGAATGAGTGAGTGAGTGAGTGAGTGAGAGGATGAGTGAATAGATGAATAAATGAGTGAGTGGGTGAGTGAGTGAATGAGTGGATGAATGAATAGATGAATGAGTGAGTGAGTGGATGAGTGGATGAGTGAATAAGTGAATAGTTGAATAAATGAGTGAGTGAGTGAATGAGAGGATGAGTGAATAGATGAATGAGTGAGTGAGTGAGCGAGTGAGTGAATGAGTGGATGAATGAATAGATGAATGAGTGAGTGAGTGAGAGGATGAGTGAATAGATGAATAAATGAGTGAGTGAGTGAGTGAGGATGAGTGAATAGATGAATAAATGAGTGAGTGAAAGAGTGGATGAGTGAATAGATGAATGAGTGAGTGGATGAGTGAATAGTTGAATAAATGAGTGAGTGAGTGAATGAGAGGATGAGTGAATAGATGAATGAGTGAGTGAGTGAGTGAGAGGATGAATGAATAGATGAATAAATGAGTGAGTGAGTGAGTGAGTGAGGATGAGTGAATAGATGAATAAATGAGTGAGTGAAAGAGTGGATGAGTGAATAGATGAATGAGTGAGTGAGTGAGTGAGAGCATGAGTGAATAGATGAATAAATGAGTGAGTGAGTGAGTGACAGGATGAGTGAATAGATGAATAAATGAGTGAGTGAACGAGTGGATGAATGAATAGATGGATGAGTGAGTGAGCACAAGGGAGGAGAACACTTGTCTGAGGAGGAAGGTTTGGCCCAGCGGTGCCCTCATTCTCTGGGGGCTTCAATGAGGGGCTTTCTTACTATTCCTCCTGCAGCCCTCCTACAGGTCCCAAGGGTCCTGGGCTTCCTGTCAAGCCCTGGTCCAAGAGTGAACAAAAATGCCTCTTTGTCCCATTTTAAGGCAGGTAAGAACACCAAAACTTTCAAAAAGATTCACTGAAAATCAGGGTGAACTCAGGGGCCCAGATACCAGAAAATCTTTTGGGGTCTGTGTTTTCAAACTCCAAGTTCCCTGGTGCTGGTGAACAGCCAGTCCCTTTCACATACCCCACTGAGGGAGCCTCACTCTAGCCCCAAAGGCTGGCGCCACCTCACAAGCATCTTGCCTCATCCTCTTGTTTCATATGGTGCTATTGTCTAAATGCCACCAGAAAGCACCCCTAAAGAGCATGATGGCTTTGCTGATAAGACTCCAGGAGAGAGCGTTTCTCCTGCACGATGTCTGAGACGTTATCCTTCATCCGGTTTCTGCTTGGACAGCTCACCCACCTTCTTTAGTGCCAGACACTGGAATAAGCATCTCTCTCCTACAAGGGCAATGTTGTTATAAACATGCAGTCACTCATTTCATTATGGAGACAATTTTCCAGCTTTTGCTCTAATTTTTCGACCTTTCTCAGACCTAATCAGGAGCTGGATGCCCCTGCGCAGAGCCATGCAGCAAAGAGGAAGCCCTCAGGAGGGGAGCTCTGATCTGTCAGCATTTAATCGCTCTCACCCCATAAGCCCTTTTAAAGCAGCAGGTCTCAGATTTGCCAGTTGGGGTGCTTTAAAACTTCCCCATGCCTGGACCCCACTCCTAAGGGTTCCGATTCACCCGGTCTGCATGTGGCTTGGGCATCACAATGTTTTTAAAACTCCATGAAAGATTCTAACAGCCTCCAAGATGGGGACCCACAGATACAGAGCTGGGAATTCTACCTCTTCAGTAAGAAACAGGATGTCAGGAAGCATTGCTGGGAGAAGAAAGAGAGCCAAATTCATTCTGTTACACGTTGAATTGTGTTCCCCAAATCTATGTGTTGAAGCCCTAACCCTCAGTAGCTCAGAGTGGGACCTTATTTGGAGGTTGGTTCTTGGCAGAAGTCATCGAGTTAAAGTGAGGTCACTGGGACAGGTCTCATATGGCTGTGTCCTCATAAGACGGTGGAATCAGGACAGAGACAGGCACAGAGGAAAGGTGATGTAAAGAGACAGGGAGAAGATGCTTCTACGAGCTAAGGAGAGAGACCTCAGAAGAAACCAGCCCTGTAGGTGCCTTGAGTTGAGCCTCCAGTGCGGTGAGATGCACACATCTGTGGTTCAAGCCCCAGGCATTGTTTGTACAGCAGTCCAACTGGCGTAGGCACGTCTATACCCCTGTGGGGTCCTGGGACCTAGAGCACTGCAGGGCTTTGGCATTCATGGGTGAATTCAGAGATCGGGAACTCTGTCTGGTCTGCCCTCTCCCTGTGAGGTCAGTGGGCTCAGCATCACTATTGGATGTTCAGAGATCCGGTGCCTGAGGTCACGTGGGTAGTCAGTGTGAGGTTTGAGATCCAAGCTCAGATCTTCCCTCTCCAAATCCCAGCTCATTTCACTCCACTGACCTAGGAGTCTTTCTTGAGACCTGGAGGAAGGTGCTGCTGCCTGAGAGACACCAGGGAGAGGCACAGAAACAGAAGGGGGGACGAGCAAGGCTGAGCTTCTGCAGATACATGTCACCCAGCCTATGGCTCTCTCTGCTCAGGACCCCGATGGGAACCTGTGGGCTCCCGCCATTGCTTGGGGCCATGTTATAAAAAGCAGAGCCTGGAAACTTTGGGTCCCAATTAAAACCCAGGGCTGGTGTTCTTCACCCTGTCTGAGCTTCACCCATAGCTCACTCCAGCAGCCGCTGCACAAACTGAGCCAACTTCCAGGGGACACTCAAACCACTCTGGTTCCTGCAGGGTGCCATGGGGTGAACACAGCGTGGGCCATGGACCTTTATGCCTCGCTGGGAAAGCTCTCCCTTCTCCTTAGTAGAAGTCTTGAGTCCCCAACCACAATTCCTGTCTCCCGAGGAAGTGCTTGCTCACCTGGACACCTGCTTTCGGGTTCCTTCTTTGCTCGTCCTCCACTCTCGGTGAAGCCACTTCCTCAGTGGGTGCGGGCAGGGTGAAGGCTGAGTGGCTGGAACGAACCCGGAGTCCAGCCGGCTCCGCGCATTAACACACTAACTGCCCCTGTGACCAAGACACCTGTGCAGCTCACAAGGATTTGTTCGTCGTCTTTCACGCCTGTTTTGAAAACATATTTAATGAAAGGTTTTCACTTAATCCCAGATCCATTTATTGTAGCTCAGATTTTGAATGAAAGTGTGGACATAAACGATCCCCATCTTTCAGTGACTTGCAAATCCCTTGTTTTGGAAGATGGTTGAATTGGCTCCAACCACCTTTCTGAGGGACTTAAAGAGCTTAGCTGCATTTCTTCACAGAATTCGTCCCTTGACTGCTACTCTCCAGACTTTTACCCTCTCCCAAGGCTCTGTTCTCCCTCCTTTTCAGGCTTTAAAACATGAACCATAACTCGCTTCTGAGATTCCCTACTGGCTTTAAGGACGATTACTTTCACAACAGGGAAAAGACATTTAACGAGTTATTCGATGTTGGCATATTTCATGCGTAAGCAGAATGTGAACGGTGGAAGTGGCACCAGCTGACCTCCGTTCCTTTAAGCCTGATTAACCAGCCCCTCCCTTGCCCCACCCATGACGTTTGAACTTCAGGCTTCCTCTGCAGGCTTTGGCTTGGTAATGAGCTTGCAGTTAGTTGCCAGATGGAGAAATGCACAGTGAGATCTTTGGGGATGTTTATCTGCGGTTCCAGTTACGAGCGAGCGTGGTGGAAGGGCAGAGATGCACAGGCCCAGAGTCACACGTCTGCCCTAAGTCACACCTTTCGGTTTTATCTGCTCAATAGTCATTCAATATTCATTCCTCCTCCTCCTCCTCCTCCTCCTCCTCCTCCTCCTCCTCCTCCTCCTCCTCCTTCTTCTTCTTCGAGACAGAGTCTTACTCCGTCACCAGGCGCCAGGCTGGAGTGCAATGGCGCGACCTCGGCTCACGGCAACCTCCACCTCCCAGGTATAAGCAATTCTCCTGCCTCAGCCTCCCGAGTAGCTGGGACTACAGGCCCGCACCACCACGCCCAGCTAATTATTTTGTATTTTTAGTAGAGACGGGGTTGGCCAGGATGGTCTCGATCTCTTGACCTCGTGATCCGCCCACCTCGGCCTCCCAAAGTGCTGGGATTACAGGCCTGAGCCACCGCGCCCGGCCTCCATTCCTTCTTATTTTGTCTCCTGTTTTGCTAGGGGGAGCCAGTCTTCCCCACTGAGTAGGCAACAAGATGAGGCAGTAGGAATTTTGATTGTCACCAAGATTCAGTAGGCGCCACTTTCCAAACCGAGAAGAGAGACCACGATGACTTTATTTCTCACAAAGGATTACAGCCTGCAAGGGGGCCATGCTGAAGCCTGGGAAGCAGCCATTTTTGTAATCTTGCTTCTCTTGAGGGCAGTGCCTGTGCTGCTGCTGGAGAAAAATAAAATCCTGGTGGCAGTTAGAACACAGTGCACTTTGCAAGTGTGGGGTGTGTGACTTAACCCTTGCCCGGTATGGCCTTAGGGACTGTTTCTAATTTGGTATGTTAGCACCACAAAAGGTCTGCTCGTCAGTCCCATGATCTCTACTTTAGCATTAGTGCTGGGCCATTGCTGTGTCTAACATCCGTAAGGGAGGGGCAGGACGGGGCCCATCTGACCTCCTGTCCCAGCAAGGCCGGGAACTCAGTTTCTAAGGCTTCTCTGGGGTCCCCCTGGCCAAGAGGGAATCCGTTCAGTCAGTTGGAAGGCTTAGAATTTTATCTGTAGTTTACATGCTTATCCCACAGGGCAGACAGAACTCACATGGTGTGAATACCTATCAAACAGGTCAGCATGTGAGACCACTGTGTGAACTAAGAATCCTTCCACAAATGCAACTCATTCTGTGCGCATTTTCACTAAGAGCGTTGATAACCACCGATGCCCCTTGGCTGAATGAATGTGTGTTAACCCCTGACGCTTTGTTTCAGCCTACCTAGCAGTGAGGACGATCTCAGGTGGCGGGGGCCCTCGTGGGTGTCTGGAGTCAAGCTTGGCAACCGTGGAGTGGACTTTCAGGAGGGTTTACCTGGATGAGTAGGAAGGATTGTGTGGTGCTTGGGGAGAGTTAAAGTCAGGACATGGTTTGAGATCTACCCGAGAGACAGGTATCCTGACCTGACCTCAAGAGCCCCTGCCCGGGCCCCATGGAAAGAGGCTGCAGGAGGAAGCAGGCCTGTGAGGGTCTCTGAGCCCCAACCCTGTGGAGATGGGGGGTGTTTTCCCAACTTCAACATGGAACACATGCAGCCTCCACAAGCAAAGTCCCACGGCCTGCAGACTCCATGCTCCTGTGGCCATGCAGGCTGGGAGACATCTAAAGACATACCTCGTGGCCGGCACTTGGGCACAAAGGCTCTGAAAACAAACCCCGGCCAGGTGCCCCCTCTAGAAGCTGTGGACGCCAACAGGGGAGGGACTGTCAGTGAGCTCAGAGAAGGCTCCGGGCAAGACTCCCCAGAAACTTGGGTGAGCCCTGAATCAGGGTGACCATCAGTGGCAGATGGGGACGTGGCTGCCTGAGGTCACAGTGCTACTGGCTGTGTCCCCGGGACCCCAGCTCACGGGGGCATCCAGGTGGCTGCCATTCTCCTGCTGTTGCTCTTGCTGTTAACCACCCTCGTCTTCTCTGGCCCAGCTCCAGTCCGCGGCTTCTGCACCCCAACATATTCTAAGGAAGATCTCAACGCAAGTGTTTGGGCCCAGTGCAGGGAGGTGGAAGGTGGGTGCTGCCCTGGGTGTCCCTGCCACTCCCACACCCCGTGGGAAGGCATGGTGTCGCCTTCTCTCCAACGCCGGTTCACTGGCAACTCAACACATGCTGAGCGTCCACCACGCACCGAGAATTGCACAGGGTTCTGAATACAAGGAACCATGCCATGAAGTATAAGCAGTCTGAGCCGACTGCTGCAGGGACGCACCACGCCGAGCTGGCCTTGAAGCAGAGCTCTGCGCCCCTGAGGGCGTCTGATTAGATGCCTCACTTTCCACTTTCGGGACATGGGACACTGATTCTCTTTGTCCTGGCCTCTTCAGTTCCTGGGGGAGCCTGACTGTCTAGCCCAGGTTTCTGTGTGTTGAATCTCCATAGAGAAGGATTTCTTTTTCTCACAGGATGTCAGCACTCTCCAGCTGTACCTAACGCCACCAAACACCACCAGCATCCCATCACAAACCCACAGGGATGTGTCTGCCTTTATCAAACCATGTTCCCCTGCAGCCTAGTAAGCGTTGATAGTCAGCTGAGCTGGTGGAGCTGGTAGATCTTCACGTAGTGATCAGTAAACAGACACTAAAGACTTGCTTCAATTTCCATAGAAATAATAGTGGGACTGGAAGCTAGGTGTCTTTATTTCTGAAAAACCCATGTATTCCTGAATATCCACAAGGTCTTTGTGGGTTAATTTCCTTTCTAGCCATCTGAAGATTGCTGACTCAGCTTATAGTAGGCATGCCTGCCAGGTAAACCCAGATGCCAGTGGCGATGGCCCTTCTGCATATGGATTGGTATGGAAGGGCCTTTTCCTGACCAGCCCATAGACATGCTGGTTGTGGAGCTCAGCAGAATGTGTGACATTATCCATCACAGAGCCATGGCTGTGTTTCTAATATAACAAAGTGAGAGCATGCGAGTTTGGGTGTACCATCTGTGCCGCTAAGTTTGCAGTTCTTGGGGCCCTTATGTTCTATTAATGCTCTTTTCTTCTGTGAATATATATTAGCATATGTGTGTTTATGTGTATGTGTGTGTGTGCATATATACTTACGTGTGTGTGCATACACACACAGACATATATTTACTCAGCTTCATCTTCCACTCTTCCATCACAAAAACTTCGTCAGTTCAATATCAATAACGAGTCCTTTCATGATGTAATCTAGTTTATATGCCCTTTCCCCGAATATCTACATGGAGAGGCCCATTCATTTCTTCTGCATGTGGTTCGGTTTCTGAAATGTGAGGGGTGCAGACCACCCTGGAATGTCCTAGTGTTTTGAAAGAGGATCAAAGTCAGGCAATTGAAGAATGGGCCAGGCAGTTCCTCCATCTGTCCCTTGGCTGAGCAGGCTTCCGTCCTGCACAAATTTACTTTTCCAAAGCAGGACACTTCATGAGATGTGACGGAAGTGAGGTTCTAAGCGTTGCTCAGAGCCAGTGGCTCCTGTGAGACCCAGCCCTCTGCCGCCCACCCTGAAAGCTCTCACTGCTCTCCTCATTCCACAGTCCTCCTCTCGCCTGGCACGGCCTCCCTCATCAAGCTCTCGATGTAATGAAATAACATTCAGGAGCCCCTGCTCCCTGCCCCTTCAGGGATTCAGGGTGTCCTGGGGGCGGCAGGACATCCCGGCCATCTTAGGGGAGGCTGGTGCTTGTGAGCTGGTGCTGAAATGATGGGGATTTTTCTCTTTCTCTCAAGGCCAAGCAGAGCGCTGCCCCTGCCCCCTCTCTTTCCCAGTGACGGAACAGCTGCAGCGCTCTGCTACATTGCTGAACATTAAGAAAACATCACATCTGCCTGGGAGCCACAATTGGTATCTCTGTGAATTGATGAAATTTGCATGAGGAGAAAGAGGCTCATCAATAATTAAGTGCTCTAAGCTGTCATCTTCAGAAAGCGTTGAGCAGAAGCAGAGGGCAATGTGCAGGATTGCGCATGAGGGGCAGCTCACTGCGGTGATTAGCGTGGGAAATGTTCAAAACTAAAAGCCCACGAGGAACCTGGAGACATTCTAAAATACCTTATTAAAAGCCAATGGAATGCTAGGTCACCCCAGAATTTATTTTTTTTAAAAAGCCAATGGAAGATACGTCATATCTCAAAAACCCCAGTGAAGGTACAGCTCATTTTTTACAGGGACGTAACACGACGGAGAAAGCCAGCCGGCATCTCCCGCGCCGTTGAAGGTAATACAACGTGCAGTACTCGTTCGCCACTCCAAAAACATTGCCAGTGCCTCTGCTTCAGGCTTGGCATGCAGGGCTGCTGCTGGATCTGTCACCAAAACCAGCCATGGTTACTGCCCCTGTGAATCTATCTCGCGAGGAGACGGGCCTTCACAGAATCAAGCAGGTGGGGACGTGCCAGGCGCTGGTGGGGCTGGTGCAGCAGGGAGCCTCTGCAGGAATCAAGCGCTGCTGAGATCTGTATGAGAAGATGAGGGGCTCCCCAGAGAAGGGAGGCGAGACCCGGTAACTGTGATAAAGAACAGCAGCTCCAAACCCTGAGGCAAGCTCATCTGGGTAAAAAGCACCCACAAAATTAACAGGAAAATGATTTTCCATATGCAGGTAGAATAAAAGCCTTCGGCGTCACACAGGGAGATGGAAGCTATCCAGATGTGGCTGAAGTAGACAGGGCAAGCCCTGCTCCCCACGTTCCAGAAAATCTAAGACAATTCCTGCAAGCAGTAGAGCCCTTGGCTTCTCCTAAGTGTCTGTGGCTCTCAGCAAATACTCCCTGAAATTGAAGAGCTGAATTCTTAAACAGGTACATGAAGGATCAAGATAAATTCATTGGCAGTAGATTTACAAGGAGCTGAGCTATGAGTGGTAGCTGAAACTTCCTGGGAGGTGCAGGCTCCTTGCATTGGTGCCAGAGGACACAAACTTGTCGTTTCATGTGGGGAGTTCGAAAGCAGAGTACTGGGTTCATTCTGGTGGGGTTCATTCTGGTGGGGTTCATTTTGCCCTGTGGGCACCGGTCTCACTAACTCCCTGCTGTCCCGTGGATGTCTTTCTCCTTGTGTACACTTGAGACTCAGCTGACCGCGTAGGCCTGCTCATAGAAGAGACTAGAATGTTCACTCATGTAACCAGCACTGCTGCAGGGTGTTGGGGAGCCCACGGAGTCCACTGCAGAATTGGTGGTTTCTTCCGAAGGTCAGGAGGTTAGCAAGAGGTGGGAGCAGGGTTGGGAAGGTAACCGAGTTTAGAAGCTCAATGACACCAAGCCGTCCTAATTCTTTTGGTGTGACCACTATCAACGCAGTGTTTGCTGTGTGCTAGGCTCAGTAAGTAATGGTAGGCAAGATGGGCACAGCCTATGTCCTTGTAGGCCTTATAGTTTAGCAAGACATTTATAAACAGAGTCTGAAACCGTCAGAAGGCTAGAGGCAGCTTGTGTATATGACATTACCTCTCTCTTTGTTCTATAGACATGAGGTCCATAGGTTGTTGACAGAACTTCAAATCCTTTCCCCTACAATGGAAAGCTATCTTTCAGATTATAATAATTATCTACCTGTGTCACAGAAGAATAATTATCTACCTATGGAGATGAGGCAGGGGAATACCTGGTAGAAGAGGGCAGTTCCCTGGCAAAGGCTACCCTCAAGCCTGGAAATTGCAGCCCTAAATGAGAAAGTTATCCCTGTTTTCCTGCCCAAATGTTACTTTTTGGCTCACCCCACCCCCCTATGCTGTGCCTATATAAACCCAGGCCTCAGCTGGCAAGGAGGCAAGTGGCTGAACATTGAGAAGAGCATTGGAGACTATGGATAGATGCTGCTTATCTTCAGATGGCACAGCTTTGAAGAGGAGCCTGGTTGCAGATGGCGAGGCTTGGGAAAAGATAACCTTCTTCCCGCTCCATCCCACTTCCAGCTCTCCTTCTACTGAGAGCCACTTCCACCACTTAACAAAATCCTCCACATTCATCACCTTTCAAACCATTTGTGTGACCTCATTCTTCCTGGATGCCGGACAAGAATTTGGGAAGCACTGGATGCAGGAACCCACAAAGGCTGTCACACTGACTTTTCACTGAGCTGTTGAACACTTGAGCAATCTGTGGATGGCAAAGCTAGAAGAGCATTAGTCGTTAACACACCCCTGCATAGATGCTGCCATAGGTCCGGAGCCCAAAAATGCTTGCCTGGGTCCCAGCACCCACTCGCCTGTGTGCTCCGTCTCATGAGAGGTTGAGTCCAGTGGGTTTGAGTGAGTGAAGTTCATCTCTGCCAGTGCTGAAGTGGCCAGCTGGACCCAGAGCCTGTGCACCCCGATTCCCACCCTTGAAAGGGTCAAGGGAATTATTCTGTCTCACAAGTGCCCTAAAATGCACAACTCTTATATTTCCTAAATCACACATATGAAAAACTGGTTCCCCTCGCCTCCTCTTGTGCCCTCTGACTCAGTTAGGGGACCCATCTGTGAGCACCACCTTCCCAGGCTCCTCATGGATTTATTTGCAATTGCTCCCCTTGCTCTGGAAACACCTTCATCTTCCTCACCCACTCTGTCTTCAGTCTGCTGTACTGAGGGAAAGCGTTCTAGGCCAGGCAGGAAATAATTCATTCATTTTGTATCTGAAAGCCACACTAATCCAAAGCATGACTTGTTTTTCAATATCCATTTCTTGTCTGTCAAGAATGGTCGTGCATTTTGAAACAGACTGTCTCAGGAGGGAATGCAGACATTCAGGGCAGAATGCTGAATCTCAATCTGCAGTGACAACACAGAGAATAAAGCCGGGAATCGTCTACCCAGCCGGGGTGGGGAGGAGGAGATAGAGGCGCAGCCGCCGACAGACACAATGGCTCAATGGTTTTTATTTGCATTTCAGCAATTTTGCAATCTCAAAAAAGAAGCCAGTGAATACTGAACTTTTTACCTCCTCAAAATGTATTTCCAGTTGTCTACACGGTCCCATGTTGTTGTTTAGTAGTGTGTCCAAATGCTGTGTCACATTTTTCTCCAGGTACCCCGAGTACAGATTTCATGTTTTTGAAGGAGCCTGCCTCCCTGTCAGTTTCGATGTTTGTAGTGCTTTTATCATCCATAGCTGGCTAAACTACAATGACTCAGGGTTTAAAATTAAGTCCATCAATCAGCAAGCATTTCAAGAAAAGGAAGACAGAACAGGATCCTCTACCTTGAACGCCTGGCCTCTGCTGTGGGACCCCTCCCGGCTGAAACCCCTCCCCCAACACCCCTCCCTGTTTTGCAGGACAGATGGTCCTTTTCTGCGTCTCTTTACCATTGTCAGCCATGAAATTTTGCAGGATGGCCTCTCTACTTATCTTTTAAAACATCTTTTTGTTACACCAAGTTCATCTTCTATGGCATCTCATTTTCTTCAGATTTTCGGTTACCTAGGAAGTTAAATAGGGGATTGTTTCAGGAAATGCGAGAAGATGTGGACTGCTCTGTTCTCTGTAAGCCCTTACCAGGTGGAAGGAGGGGCTGCTTTTTATCTGACAAGCATTTCTGCAGCAGCGGGCAGGCTCATTAAGATTTTTCCCATGCCGCATAACAAAAGATGGCTGGGGAAAACAAAAGTGAGTTGCTGGAGCTGCGTGTTCCTTTGTCCTGCACACCCTGCTGAATCTCCCCGGCTGGGGAAGGCATGGTTAGGAGCAGCCGATTATGCTTACTGTGCTTTCAATGAAAGAAAAGGGTGGCCTCAGGAGTTGAGAGAGATACCGGGTTGGTAATATTCTAAACACCCCATGTCCTTAGTATTTACATAATGCAGAGTTAAGATTTTCTTAGATTGTCGAGAAGGACAGAATGGAATCTCTCAGAACAGCACAGCAAATGGAAGTGGCACACCTTTAATTCATAAAATGTCATCCTCTTGAAATAGTTCTTCGTCCCTGAAAATCAGAAAGCAGTCAGGAACGCTTTTCCGCCCCACGTGGTGACACGACCTTACATTTCCACAGAACTTGGCTTTGAATCTGCTGTTAACTCTCCTTATGTTAGGGAATCCTTTCAGTGTTTTGTCCAGCTTCCTGGGTTTGTACATGGAAGCTGTGGCTTGCACAGTCAGGCAGCTCCTTTCAGGAACTGAGTCCGGCCTGGTTCTTTTCACATCCTTCTTCAACCAGCTTTCCGCTTCAGCTCCAGACATCCCCAGCGGGAGGGAGGCAGGGCTCTGCTTGCTGTGCTGTTGGTGGGTTTTCTCTGTCGATCTTCTCCAGCCTGTGTGATTAGTGAGCCAGGCACACAGGTGTGGAGGCAAGCAGAGAAAGGGCAGGAAGAAAAGGCCCTTTTTGGATTCTATGCTAATTACGACGTCAGTAAAAGCAGAGTTGTTTTTGTTTTTTGTTTTTATAATTCAGCAGGAGGCCACTTTGCTTTTTTGATAGTTTGTTTGTTTTTAGACAGAGTCTTGCTCTGTCACCCAGGCTGGAGTGCAGTGGCGCTGTCTCGGCTCGCGGCACCCTCCGCCTCCCAGGTTCCAGCACTTCTCCTGCCGCAGCCTCCCAAGTAGCTGGGATTATAGGCATGAGCCACGATGCCCGGCTAATTTTTGTATTTTTAGGAGAGACGGGGTTTCTCCATGTTGGCCAATCTGGTCTCGAACTCCTCACCTCAAGCAATGCACCACCTCAGCCTCCCAAAGTGCTGAGATTGGAGCCACCATGCCTGGCCAACCCTGTCCTTTACAGTAGGACCTCCTGCTTTCTGATTGGGTGTTGATGGTTTTCTAGGCCAGTCCTTCTTAAAACCCTTGCTGTTCATCAGAATTATCCATGGGGCTTCAAAAAGATTTCTAGATTCCTGATTATTCAAGACTCAGAGGATTAAAATCTCCAGACATGTGTGCAGAGGACATTCACTAGCACACACGCATGTGTGTGATGCTTACTGGGGGCCATAGGGGGACTGCATTGAGTATACACATCAAGGTCAGAAGAATTAGGATGTTAATAAACTGACCAATTCAACCCATGAACTTGCTCTACATTTCATTTATTTAAGTCCTCTGTAATTTTTCTCATCAGTGTATTATATTTGCAGCATAGTTTCCAGGTCTTACATTAATTTTGTTAATTTTCTCCTTAAGCATGCTTTTTACACACTGTTGTAAAAGTTTTTTTTTTTTAGTTTTTCTTTTCTTTTCTTTTCTTTTTTTTTTTTTTTTTTTTGAGACAGAGTCTTATTCTGTCACCCAGGCTAGAGTGCAATGGCATGATATTGGCTCACTGCAACCTCTGCCTCCTGGGTGCAAATGATTCTCCTGCCTCAGCATCCTACGTAGCTGGGATTACAGGCGCCTGCCATCGTTGCCAGCTAATTTTTGTTTTTTTAGTAGAGACAGGGTTTTACCATGAAGGTCAGGCTGGTGTCAAACTCCTGACTGCTGGTGATCTGCTTGCCTCAGCCTTCCAAAGTGCTGGGATTACAGGTGTTAGCCACTGCGGCCAGCCAGTAAAAGTTTTTTAAAAAATTTCATTTCTGATATTTGCATTACTCGTATGTGGTAATAGGATGGGCTTTTGTTATATTGGCCTTGCATCCTACAACCTTGCTAAATTACTATCTAGTTAGGAATTGAAAAAAAAAAAAAAAGTAAAAACTATCTAGTAGCTTTTTGGCATTTTTTTTTTTTTTGGCAATTGGTTTGCTTTTATTAAAATGTGTACTAGAAAATCTCTTCCTAGTCACTAAACCAGTTGAATACTTGAAAGAGAGAGAATATTCCCAGCTTTTGTGTAAAAGACAATGAAGGCCTTAAAATGATTAAAACAAAATTGTGTAATGGCAGCTTGCAGGTGTGTTTTGTTTGCCTGAAAAGAGCTTCACATTTAAAAAATCAATTACAAGGAAAAATTATCGATTGTCAAAATGAAAGTATGAAGAGGTTTCGGGTAGAAATCTGGGTCCCAGGATTCTCTCTGCAGACACACGCACAGACTCCTTCCACGCACGCAGCAGCCTGTGGTCCACACAGGTCCCGGGTGGGCTGCACTCCTCACACTGCGACTCCAACCAGCAATGAGGGTGGAAGTTCTTGGCTACGCGCAACTGTGTGAATAAATTTCACAGGCAGAAAGCGTCAGCGCAGCCAGACACACAGGCGTAGATACTGCAGGGTTCCAGACAGAAAGTCCAAGTACAGACAAATACATTCTATGCTTCTAGAAAGTGGAGGCCTCTTCTAGAAAGTGGGGTTCACTGTTAAAAGGTGAGGAAAAGGCTTCTAAGATGTTGGTGATGTTCTGTTTCTGATCTCGGTGCTGGCTCCTGGGGTGTGTCCACTGTGTGAAAATTAGCCAAATGTTCATCACCGTATGGGAGGGTTCCTGTCAATGTTGTGTTTTCACTGGAAAACTAAATAAACACTGGAATCATATTTTGCACAAGTTGAGTATCTGTAATCCAAAAATCCAAGATCTGACAGGCTCCAAAACCTGAAACACCAACAGGATGCTCAAAAGAAATGCTCACTGGGGCATTTTGGATTTCGGGTTTTTGGAGTAGTGATGCTCAACCAGTAAGTATAAAATCCCCCCACCCTCGCCCAAATAAGCTAAATCTGAAATACTTCTGGTCCCAAGCATTTCGGATAAAAGAGACTCAATCGGCATTGCAAAGTGAATTTGGCTAATTATAACAAAACCACAAGAAAGTCCCTAAGATTGTGCAAAGAAAGAATACAAAGATAAAATTTATATAAACTCTCAGCCCAGAAGTCACAAATCTGTAAAATTTTAATTCTAAGAGAAGACAATAGAGGTGAAAAAAGAGAAGCATTAATAAAATAAATAATAGAAGAAAACTTTCCAGATAAAACAACTTTTTTCAAAATGAAAGGTGCATTTGAATTATTTTTATTATAAATTACAATCATTCATGTTTAAAATAATCAAGTAACAGTAATCCCAGCACCGTGGGAGGCTAAGGTGGGAGGATCACTCGAACCCAGGAATTTCAGACCAGCCTGGGCAACATAATGAGACCTGTCTCTGCAAAAAATAAGATAAAAAAAGGAAAACTAACCAGGTATGGAGGCACATACCGGCAGTCACAGGTACTCAGGAGCCTGAAGCTGGAGAATTGTTTGAGCCCAAGAGTTTGAGGCTGCAGTGAGCTGAGATCACACCAGTGCACTGCAGCCTGTGCAATAGGGTGAGACCCCATCTCTAAAACAAACCAAAACAAAAAAGAACAAACACCACACACATACACACATATCCCCCCCCACACACACACACACATGTAAAGGTCAACTCTCCTAACCCTATAGCCACCATCATCCCCAATGCTGAAGGTAACCACTGTTTCTATTCTCATTTCCAGTTATTTTGCACACATATACGTATATAAATGGGTTACATTCCATCTTAAATAGTATCATGCTATATCCACTGCTCAGCAACTCCCTTTTTCCTATAAACAATATACTGTGTGCCCCTTTCCTCAACAGTTTATATAGATTCCTCTCATTACTCTTAATGATTGTGTGGTTTTTCACTTTATAGATGTACGTTATGAATTAATCAAAGCTATTGTAAATACCAAAAATCTAATTCAATACAGTTTAACATTAAAAGGGGATCTACTGATGCTTTTAACTAGAAATGTCAAAAATCGATTTCGTGTTTCAGATGTGACTGGATCCAGGGACTCAAATGAGGTTGTTAGATCTCTCTTCCTCTCTTCCTTCCACTTTCCCTTCCTTTTCTGTTATGAGCTAAACATTTTTGCCCCCCTCCTTCACTTGTTGAAGTCCTAATCCCAGTGTGATGGTATTCAGAGGGAGGCCTTTGGGAGATAGTTAGGTTTAGATGAGTGAGAAGGGTGGGCCTTCATGATGGGATAAGTGCCCTTATAAGAAATGACTCCAGAGATATCTCTGAGTGAATTCATACAACACTCTTTATGCTGTTTGTGTTTCTATAACAGAAGACCACAAAAGGGGTACTTTATAATGAACAAAATGTATTTAGTTCATGATTCTGGAAACTAGGAAGTCCAAGAGCATGATGCTGGCATCTGGAGAGGGCCTTCAAGCTGTGTCAATCTATGGCAGAAGATGGAAGGCCAAGGGAGTGCAAAGGAGGGGGCTAAACTCATCCTTCTATGAGGAACCCACGCCCATGATACTCCTAAGATAACCAGCATTTATCCTTTCATGAAGGCAGAGCTTTCATGATCTAATCACCTCTTAAATATCCCCTTGCTCAACATTGCAGCACTGGGGATTAAGTTTCAAACACATAAAATGTGGCAGAGACATTCCAACCATGGCAAGCACATAGTTGATGGGGCCATCTACCAGCCAGGAAGAGCACCAGGAACCAAACTGGTAGGCACGCTGGACTCAGACTTCCAGTCTCTAGAACTACAAGAAAATAAATGTATGCTGTTTAAGCCACCCAGTCTGTGGCATTTTGTCACAACAGCTTGAGATGACATCCACTCCCCCCTTCCTGACCTTTTCCTGGTTATTCTCCTTCCCCTTCTCTGCACTACCCTCTGCTCTCCTTCCCTCTTTCTTTATACCGGTCTCATTCTGCCTATAGCAGACAGGATTCCTTCACCTCTCAGAGGAGGTGATGGCTAGCCTTCCAGCATTCCCAATCCACAGCCTTCAAATTGCGCAACCCAAAAAGCAAAGTTTTCTTCCCTTTTCTTTAAAATAACATACAGGAAAAGCCTCCTGTGTCCTTACCTTGCATCACGTGCCTACCCCAGGCCCATCCATGTATCCAGGAGGGCTAGGGAATGACCATATACTTATTCCTCGGAGCCACGACACAGAGACCGAGGGACAGCAACACAGAAGACTCAGACACAGGGCCGGGAAGGGCACCTCCCTGCAGGAGAGGAGGTGCCGGGAAACTGAGGCAGCAGGCAGACACTTCCTCCTGGTCTGTGGCTGCTTGAGTTTCTTGCTGACACAGACAACACCATAGCAGGTGTGGATGCACATGGCTGTGCAGATGTCTGGAGGATGCTGGTGCCTTAGAGGTCTGTGTAGGTGGCAGCAGAACACCAGCGTGCTGGGACACCTGGCTTTGTTACCTACTCACCCTGCAACCTTTGGCAAGCTGCTCAGCGTCCTCATGACTCACTTTCCTTCTGTGATGTGGCAGCAATAGTTGTCCCTCCATTGCGGAGCTGTGGAGAAAACTAAATGAGGAGTGAATGAGTGGGTGCAATGGCTGTGGCGTGCTCATAACTGTCACTGCTAGTGAAGTGGGAATGCTTCCCGGCCCTCCTAGACCAAAAATCCTGTGGTTACGAACATACTGTGGGGCTCATGCTGCTCAGAACGTATTTTTGAAAAAGCTGGGAAGTGGAAAAAGAATAAATCTTGGAGCTGAATTCTACATCTTTGGGGAGTTTTTAGTTTTGGTGTGGGTGGTATGTTTCATAAATTTTGTTTTGTTTTTTGAAAAAGTTTATGGTGATTAAATATCTTTCAGAAGCAAAGTTGAACAATAGTTTGGCTGAGTGTAAACTTCCAACATCTCCAAGTTTTCCCTCAAAATCTCTGTAATCATTGCTTTCTAAATTTAGCGTTGCAATGAGGACTCCCGTGTGAGTCTGACTACCTTTCCTCTGCACGTTACCTCCCTCCCACCGGAGGACTGTGGTATCTTCAACGTGAGATGGAGAGAGTTTGCCAGGTTGCACCTGCACTTACGTGGGCGCCTGATCTTCCCCTTCAGCCTTGATGTGGAGACTTGAGTCTGCCTCAGTGGAGGCATATTCTCCTGTATTATGCGTTTGGCCATCACCTCTCCAGTCCCTGCACGTGCCTGTTAAACTATCACTGCATTTGCGCTTTGTAAGGCTGGTTGTCCCGCTGGGAGTTCGGACACGCCCATCTCCCTTCCCGCTTGAAAATTAGAATATGTCAATCATCTAGCTCCGCCTTGGAAATCCCCTCTGCACTCAGCACTCAGCCCGCTCACAGGAAGTCCCACCTCCCTCTCATAGGAAGTCCCACCTCCCTACCAATAGTAGCCTCTGCTGTCCACATCCTGTCTCCCCAAATCCAATCAAACGCCTTCACTCCCTATAAAACCCCACTCCTGCGAGGAAGCAGCGGGACTTCTCTGGTCCCTCTCGCCAGCGTTGTAGAAACTTGTGCGGGTGCTAAAATAAACAGGAATTGGCATCTAGTTTTCTTGTGCTGGCCTCAGTTTCCTCGTTTTTTTACTCGGTGCTTATCTTCAAAGAATAAGCTTTACATGCTTTGTAACGAGTCACCCGAACTCAGTGGCCTGGGACCATAAGCATGAGCCACCAAGTTCAGGGCAGCACAGCCTCAGGCTGCAGGGCTGCAGGTCAGCAGGGCGACTGCCCCCATGTCTCTCCTCCTGTGACCGTGTCCACTTCACATCAATGGGAGACATTCAAGAGCAGTGAGTGGAAGTGTGAGACATCTTAGGCCTAGCCTCAGAGCTGGCACACTCACCTCCACCTGTACTTACATGGCCGAAGAACGTCATACAGCCAAAATCTACACCAGTGGGACCAGAAATATACTCTGACTCTGGTGAAGAAAGCCCGAAGTCACACGGCTTAGCATGCGGGTGGAGGGAGGAGTGAGGGGCTGGAACAGAAAGGCAGTGTACTAATGTCGATGCACTAAATGCAGTGTACTGACATGGACTGTGGGTTTCCAGGTTAATGTCCCCCATTACTCTCACTCTTGATACCCTCTTTCTCTCTCTCTCCTCTCTATCTCCCACCCTCAGCATCTTAATTTTGAATGAATTATCCATGGTAGTTGCTATGGTTTGAATGATCCCTCCAACACTCATCCTGAAACGTGATCCTCAATGTGGCAGAACTGAGAGGTGACACCTTTAGGAGGTGACCGGATCATGAGGGCTCTGCTCTCACAAAGGGATTAATTCATAAATGAATAGATTAATGGGTTAGTGGATTAATGGGCTACCATGGAATGGAACTGGTGTGCTTATAAGAAGAGGAAGAGAGCCCTGAGCTACCCGCTTGTCTGCTCAGCCCCTCACCACGTGATGCCCTGCACAGCCTCAGGACCAGGCGGAGATCCCTACCAGCATTGGCCTTCGCCAGATGCAGCCTCTCGACCTTGGACTTCACAGCCTCCATAACTGTAAGAAACAAATTCCTTTTCCTTATAGATTCACATAGATTATCCAGTTTTAGGAATTGTGCTACAAGCAACAGAAAACAGACTAAAACAGTAGTCTTCTAATTTAATAATTTGCTTTTAAGTATAAAAGCAGGAATAATAATAACCTATGAACCAGAGAGGACTATTAGCTCTACTGATCATCAAAACAAATAAAAATTACACGTGCAAAATCAGATTGTCAACTCTCTCCAGAGTTTGAGGAAATAGGCACCTCCTTTTCTGCTGGTGGAAGTGAGAGCTGCCACAGATTTCAGGGCATAGCTGTCAGCCCCGTGGAAGGACTGATGCCCTTTTCCCTAATGGCTCTTGCCTCCTTCCGTTAATAGCTGACCCCTAGTCCATGCCTCTGACCAGTGCTGAGGCTTTTCAGTCCAGTGTGTTGACCTGCGGACCTCCGCTTCTATGCTGAAACTGAGCTGTTGCATGAGGTTGCCGCTGGCAGCCATGCATGGCTGTTGGGTACTTGAATTGGGTCAGTCCAAGCTGAGCTAAACTGCAAGAGTGAAATGCACAGTGTGGGTTTGGAAGACTTAAAAATAATAGTAAAATACCTCATTTGTAAGTTTTCTAATTACTACGCATAGAAATGATGATATCAGGTAACATGAAATATGCCATTAAAATTAATTTTAGGTGTTTCTTTTTACCTTTTTAATGTGACTCCTAGAAAATAAGATATGTAGATGCGGCTTGCATTCTGTACGTACACATAGTCACCTTACGACATCCACCAACCCTCTTACATCTTTTAGGTTTAGACAAAGGCTACTCTAGGAATTTTTGTTTTGTTTTGTTTTTAACAAAGTAATTATATTGTGCTTATCTACTTGACATTTCATTGTGTCGTGTCTTACTCTCTTACGATGATGCATTTATCTTTATCTTTTGTTTACTTTAAGTGGAGACAGGAAGCCAGCGAGTGAACAGGAATAGTTTTTGCCTCAAAGAAGGAAGCCCAGAAGCTGAACAGATGCCTGTAAGTGCTTCCACCAAGGACTTTCCTCAGCACAAGCAGTGCTCTCTGCTGCCCCGGAATGAGTCCCTGGGTTATGGGGATGTCCCTCCAGGGGGTCCCCGCAGCTCGCCCACGGTCTCTCGTTCTTCTCACCTCCTGAGAAGACTTTCCAGTGCCGGACACCCTGACTGGGAGCTGACTTGTGAGACTCTTTCAGGGATGCAGTGTGTCCTGACAGTGCGCAGCTTCACTCACACAGGGCTTCCTGACCACAGGGTCGGTGCAGAGCTGGCCATGCCCCTCGACAGGGAGGAGAAGCTGGGCCAGGGCCCCAGGAGCCCGTCTGAGATGGCTGCAAGCCAAAGCACTGGATGTTCTGTTTTTCAGTGAGAGTTTGGTTCATCGACGTTTGCATCCCTGAACCTCCCCGACCAACCTGTCCCCTCACAGTCCTCATCGAAATGCATGTCAAGTTGAAAACTCTGGTCATAGGGCAGCAATTCCAGTGACCAGCAAGGCCAGCAGCTTCCGGGTGACTCTGTCCGGGTGACTCTGCTGAGCCTGCTGTGTCACTGTGGCACTGGGGGCTGACTGTGGCCGGGCGGTCCTGCAGGTGAGAGCAGGAGCTGCGCTGATCCCGCCCTGCTCGGTGAGTGGTGCCCCAGGAAGGGCCTGCACCATTTAGGGCAGGTGTGATGCTGGGTGACAGAAGCCCTAAAGACATTACAAAGCGCATTCCTCATGACCAAAATCCCTGGTACAATGCAACCGAACAGAAGAGGCAAATCTGAGGTCCGCCTGAACCCTGGCTTTCCTGCCACGCTTTAGAAACCTCCACTGTCTTACAAAACCTGCACACGAATGTCTGAGGGCCTGCTGTCACCCGGGCTTCAATCAGAGCTGCTCATCACTTCTTACAAGTGATTTTGGAAAAGGCCAGGATGGACTAGTTGTTGCATATTTTGTGTGAATTCTGAGGGAGACGAAGGGAAACACAGAGTGAGTTGACCACAGGCCCCATTTTACATGGTCCCATCCGGTGAGACCCCGGCTGGACCTCGCCTTCCTCCTCCTGCTGTTTCCCCGCTTTCGGCTCTTTCAAAACTCTTGGTCTTTAAGAAAACACTTTTCCTAATGCGTTCTCCGGTGTCCGTGACACACCCGGTCAGTGCAGTCAACCAAAAAGGAAAAAGGGTAAACTCAGGGACGCCTGCGCATAACGTGCACGAAGGACCGAGGGACTCGTTTGATGTCCCCGCTGTGTGACTTAAGGGGACACATTGACGATAACATGCAGGAGAAGGTGTAGAGCCCCTGACACCCCAGAGGCCCGTTTGCCCACGGAGAGGACGCAGGAGCCTGGAGGGGACCCAAGGTGCCAACTCAGCTCTCTGCAGGGAGTCCAGTGACAGAAATGAATAAAGCCATTTCGCTTCCATTGCTCAACGCGTCAGGTTGAGACGTCCCCATCACCCCCGTGTACATGGCTAACGTGAGGAAAAATGACGTGAGAGCATGGCCAGCATGTGGTCGGGGGACCCTCCACGCTGGTGATGGACGCATCCAATGAGCACGGCGAGGTTCCAGCCGCGACAGCTGATGGTTACAGGAGAGGCAGAGCCACTGGGACACTTGTCCAGCCAGCAGGAGAGCCGTAGAAAGCGCAGGACCCTGGGAGTTTCGGGAACAGAAGGAGGCCGGAGGGCCTGGTGGATTCAGCGACCCTGCGGGGCCGAGGGGTGGGGCCGCCCTTCGTGTGGGGTGCGGGAACCCCAACTCCGGCCCCAGGGGAGGCTTCCTTCCCGAGGACTTTAGACAAGAGGCCGCCTGGCTCGGGGTCGAGGACGTGTAGGTGACCAGGGCAGGAGGCCTCTAGGGGTCGCGGACCAAGAGGAGGCCTGACGGGAGGTGGAGGGCCAGGGCCCTGCGGAGGACCGCGGAGAAGCCCCGTGAGAACGGCCGGAAACGCCCAACCCTCCCAGCAAGGTTTCCTCCCCGAGGGGACTTGGGGCGACCCAGCAGGTGAAGGGGAGCCGCGACCCTCACTAGGAGCCCCAGCCAGGCTGCCAGAATAGCGGCGCCTCCCAGCTCTGCGTGGGGGGCTCTGACCAGTGTGTGCATGGGGGGGGCGCCGTGGGGGGAGCAGCTGCCATGTATAGGAGGAGGCGCCATGTGTGTGGGGGGCAGCCGCAGTGTGAGGGGGGAAACCTCCGTGTGTGTGTGTGTGTTTGTAGCTGGTATGTGTGGCGGAAGCTGCCGTGTGTGGGGGGGGGGGAGCCATCGTGCGTGTGGGGGGCCGCCATGTGTGTGGGGGACCGCCGTGTTGGGGGACCGCCGTGTTAGGGGTACCACCGTGTTGGGGGACCGCCGTGTTAGGGGTACCACCGTGTTGGGGGACCGCCGTGTTAGGGGTACCACCGTGTTGGGGGACCGCCGTGTTGGGGTACCGCCGTGTTGGGGGACCGCCGTGTTGGGGGACCGCCGTGTTAGGGGTACCACCGTGTTGGGGGACCACCGTGTTAGGGGTACCGCCGTGTTAGGGGTACCACCGTGTTGGGGGACCGCCGTGTTAGGGGTACCACCGTGTTGGGGGACCGCCGTGTTGAGGGGACCGCCGTGTTTGGGGGGACCGCCGTGTTAGGGGTACCACCGTGTTGGGGGACCGCCGTGTTAGGGGTACCACCGTGTTGGGGGACCGCCGTGTTAGGGGTACCACCGTGTTGGGGGACCGCCGTGTTAGGGGTACCACCGTGTTGGGGGACCGCCGTGTTGGGGTACCGCCGTGTTGGGGGACCGCCGTGTTAGGGGTACCGCCGTGTTGGGGGACCGCCGTGTTGAGGGGACCGCCGTGTTAGGGGACCACCGTGTTGGGGAGCCGCCGTGTTGGGGGACCCACGGTGTGGGGGTGCCTAACTCGAATTTCGAGTAGACGTATGTAAAGGAGGAAGCGGGTGGAGAGGCGGCGGTGAGGATTTTTTTTTGTAGGGGCTCCGGCTTTTAATTCTCAGGGCTACAGGCAGAGCGGGGCCGCTGTCCCGGGGCCCCCAGCCGTCGCAGGGTCCAGCGCCCGCGGCCCTGCCAGTCCTCAGCCCCCTTGGCGGCAGCCTCGTGCCCGCGGGCCCCGGCTAGGGCAGGCCCAGGGGCGGGTTTCGGCCTCCGGGAGCGCGGGCAGCCTCGGTCTCTGGCGCTGCGCGGGGATGGCGGGGCCGTTCCCGCGCGCCTCTCTCCAGCCCTTTGGCTCTGGGCGCAGAAACATGGAAGCCCCGGGTGACAGGGCTGCGTCGGGGCTGGAGCGGGGCGGCTGCAGGCCGGGCTGTGGCCGAGGCCACCGGCGCTCCGCAGGTCCCTACCGAGGCAGCCCCGGGACAGAAGCTCGGCAGGGACGCGGCGACAGGCGAAGCGCGCACAGCACCGCAGGCGGCACCGCGCCTCCACCGCCCAGGGGCTCCCGGGGGCCTGGGGATCCAGCGGACATAAGGCAGAGTAGCAGGAGAAAAGCCGGACTTCCCGCGCACGTGGGAAACCCCTTGGGAAAATGAAAACACAAGGAAGCGGCTCCAGCTGAACCCGCGCCCACTAAGTTGCACGAAGCATAGTCAGTTGTGAACGTGGCAAGACAAGGGGGCTCGGGCCAGCGCCGGAATCGTGGAGGCATCTACGCAGGTAAGGGTCGGCCCGTCCAACCAGGTGGGGATGCGTTCTACACAGCTCCTTCAGCGCCTCTGGTGATGACGGTTTTTCCTCCTGGTACACCCCTTCCATGGGGGCGGGGGGGCTTAATCTGCTTTCAGGTTGAACAAGAAAGCTCGGGCGTCCTTCTTCCATCTACTGACTTCGAGTGCCTTTAACTGAAAAGTGGCATATTTTGATATTTTTAGGTGGTGTATTCAGTGCTTTTTTTTTTTTTTTAATGCACCTGGCCGGGCCTGGCGGTGAGGAAGCCTCCTAGGAGGGCCCCTGCCCTGTCTGAGGGAGCAGGAGCCCCAGGAGACTGGGTGTCCATCCTTGCTAGAAAGTGGAGGGAATGCATGCAAACAGTGGCACATTTCACAGAGGAGCATGAAATTGATTTGATGTGCGAATAGCACCACAGAGATTTTAAAACACAGAGTGAATGGGAAACAGGAAGAAACAGACCCATGTTTAAAGCACACATTTAACTTAAACAAATTTAAAACATGCACACAGATATCATATAATCTATCTTCAAGGACCCATACACATGTAAGGATGTAAAATAAAATAGCTGGGGCCTGTGACAGCGAAGAGAAAGAGATAGGCTGGGACAGGAAGAAAACAATGCAAACGAAAATGTTCACTGCCCTCTGTCAGGCATGATTCTGTGTGTCTTGCGGCTCCTAACAGAGGAGCCACAATTTCATTCTCACAACTCTTATTTGGTAGAAATTACTAAAATGGGCACAGATACAGGGTCCACTGAGAAAATATATTTTCCAGCAAGAAATTGTTTGAAAAACTATTTAAATAAAAATCTTAATGAAGGGCTCAAGGGAGAAAGTTTAAAAACTTTTTTTTCTTTAAAAACAAAATTTCTTTCATGCTTGATGAGTTCCATTAGGATGGAGGTCAAGGCGGGTGTGCAGACGCTTTCTGCCATGCTCCCTCAGATGAGAACCATCTTCCCGGAGGCCCTGTTGTCCCTGTTCTGGGGCTGGGCAGTCCGCCAGCCCTCCCACCACACACACAGGAAGCAGGTGTGCAGGGAACACCTGCCCTGCTCTTTCTGTGCACCCGTGGGCTGCAGGGAGCTTAGGGGCAGTTCCCAGGAGCAAGGACTGGACAGGCCCCAAGACTGGGATGATTACGGGTCTGCTCCTTAGCACTGAAAAAGCCTCCTTTTACAGTTTCAGTTTTTTTACTATAAAGTTAACAGAAAAAAAAAAAAAGGAAGAAAAAATAAAAGAATATAAAAATCCTCTGTATGCAACACTGTTGCAAAAGCTCTTTCACATGCTAATGTGCTCTCTTTGAGAAAACTGTCACACCTATGTAAATACTGGGGAAGAATGACACTCTCCAATTGGACCCAGATTCTTTTCTGGGATTCAGACCATGTGGTCTGTGTGGAGGGACTGGGGTTGGACTTGGCAGGAGGGACCGGGGCCTCCCATGGAAGAAACCCCTGAGGGAAAGAACACACCTAAAGGGGACACACCTGAAGGGGACATACCTAAGGAACAAGGGCCCTCGGCACAGAGGAACAGGCCATTTGGGGCTCAATACATCCACCTGGTTTATCCTGGGGCCAGTGGGGACACCAGCCGAAATCCCAAGGTAAGGGGACGCCCAAAGAAAGTGGGGAGACCTTGCGAATGCAGCCCTGGAGGGGACTTGCTTCCCGAGGCAGCACTGCCTCAAGACCTAGGCAGGCAGGAAGCGGCGGGGAGGGGGGTGGTGGTGAGGGGCTGCTCTCACAGCTCGTGATGAGTTCCAGCACGCCTGCACCATCGGGACATCTGGACCATATTCACACCTGACCCATCCCCACACCGGGTCCATCCTCAGTCCTGGGCCGTCCTCACACCCCGTACCTGCACTGCACTGGCCTTGTAGGTGGCAGTATAGGGTTGACAGACAGCAAAGAGGAGGGTCCCCTGAGAAGCGAGGCCCTTGGGTGGTGTCTGAGCTTCTCTGGAGGGAACTGGGGCAGCTTCCAGAGAGATGCAGCCCATGATGGGGATCCCACCCTGGTCCTGGAAGCCCCAGTGCTGATAATGCAGCTTGTTTGGGAAGATAGGCGAGTGGAACAATCTGGACCCCTGGAGGAAGAGGGACCTGGAGGTGAGGGGCAGGTAGCAGCCAAGGCTGGGCCCAGTGGGCCTTTCAGGCAAACACAGTGCCCAGCCTCCTGCAGCAACCAGGACTGCACCCCTGCAGAGGCCTGAGGCTCCCGCTGCCCATCCTGAGCAGAGAGGAGCACCGAGTCCCTGTGGCTTCCCCGGCTCCCGGCTCATGGCTCCCTGGCCTTTGGTTTCTTGTGTCCTCACCAGCTGAGATGGCGGCTTCCCTGCTGGGGCCAGGCTCTTTCTGCTGCAGCACAGCTGAGGTTGCTGACTCTCCTGCAGCTGAAACCCCAGGCTGCCCCGGCTGTGCTCAGGCCTGCTGGGTATGAGCCTTGGACCCGGCCTGGGAAGGCCATTGGTTTGTGGCGCTGCAGGCTCTGGCTGAAACAGTGGCATCATGTGGGTCCCGCTCACTGCAGGCTCCCCGACCCGGCCTGCCCGCTCCATGCCCGGAGGCCCAGCACAAAAAGCCCTGCACTCCAGAAAAGGAGCGCACATCCCTTGTCCCAAATCTCCCTCCTTTCCCCCCAGGATGCATTTCCTCTCAAAACACATTGGGAAGAAAGCTACGTAGTGTGTTAAAAAGAGCAAGAACGGGATGTTCTTTAACATTAATGTAGATAACTTTGAGAACATGGGCTGCAGAGGAGGGTCTGCGCAGCGGAGCGTGGTGGGGCCTGAACGGCTTCATTCCTGCACTCAGCCTCCTTTGCAGCCCTCGGTTGGGGGGAAACTGGGTGACCGAGGGAGGGACATGTGGGAGCCTCTGCACTTTCCATCGGTGAGAACGGTGAGAAATAGTCATGCAGGACAAGGGAACGTAATTCTAAACACCACAGTAATTATTCCAGACCCTAGGAGCCGTCTTCACACTATCAAGGAAAACGAGAATAACCAATGCCTTGAAATGAACATGTTACAGCTTGGTGCTTCTGCAGGAAGCCTCTGCAGACGTCCTTGACATACATCACTTGCAGATTTAAGAGAGCTGCTAGTTGCTGCTAGTTAAATATTAATGCAAAAAATGTTCTTTTCAGCAGTAACCGTCGTTACTCATTTCAAATGAGTTATTTTATTTTAATGAAGGCTCTGATTTTTAAAAAATCAGAGCTGAAACCAAGTTACACATACCGCAGGAATTTCAGTTGTCACAACGGAAATTTTCCTTTAAAAAATTGTAACGTCTAGAAACAAAACCTGGGAAAAATGGTAACATTTTATATACATGAAAACACATTGCAAATAACTTGTGTATTCTTTATGAAGGTAAAACCGAAATTAAAGAACTGAGTATCACTATATGGAAATGTAACAATTTGGCTGTTTTAAATTTTGTTTAAATTGTAAAATAATTTGTAAGTGTGCCTCCATACACAATTCCTTAATTTTAAGAAGCTCAGTAGATACAGTTTCATCTGATATTAACAAATGAGATTTACTTTAAGTATAATAGTGTAATAACTAATAATAACAATGTTATAATTCCTTGGTTGCTAACATGCTAAGTTAGTTATATACATTGATAATCTGCTTCAATAGAACAGAGTTACGGGTTGCTTAGTGACAGGGACATGTTCTGAGAAGTTCACATCTTGGGTGAACTTGTCATTGTGAGGACAGGTTAGAGTGCTCTGCTCACACCTGGGTGGCACAGCCCGCCACACACTGAGGCTGCATGGTGGAGCCTGTTGCTCTGGTCTACACAGCATGTGACTGAACTGAATACTGTAGGCAGCTGTAACACAATGGTAAGGATCTGTTTATTTAAACATGGAAAAAGTACATTAAACATAGGGTATAAAATATTTGTAAAAGTGTGCACCTGTGTAGGGCAGTTACCATGAACGGAGCTTGCAGGACTGGAATTTCTATGGGTGAGCCAGTGAGTGAGTGGTGAGAGAGCGTGAGGGCCTCGGGCATGACTGTGCGTCTGTCTGTAGACCTTATAAACGCTCAGGCTCTGCTAAATCTATTTGGAAAAGTGGAGTAATTGTCCCCCAATGAGACAGTGGCTGCAACATCAGTAGGTGACGGGAAGGCTTCTGGGAGCCTTCTGTTCTGGGAGCACCGCTGCATATGTGCTGTGTGGTAGAGTGAAGTATCATTACGTGGCACGTGACTGCACAGTTGAAAGTAAAGGGAGAGACATTTGTCATGGGAAAGAGGTTTGGGGAAGAGCTTTGTGTTCTCTGAAGCAGGCGTGTTGTCCACGCTCCCAGAGGCACTGAGTGTGGGGCGCCTGTCCCAGCAGGGTGGTCTTCGGGGTCTCCTCCTTCCAAGTCAGCTGGCGGGTGCCATTCAGAGCCAGTGTCTACTTGGTCTAGTGAGAGGGCTCTTCCGATCTGAGGAATCATGTCAATATTGCAGGGATAAACGATCCTCAGAAGGACGCTGGGAGGTGAGCCGTAGACCTCCGTGGAAGCAAGGAGCTTGCAGGATGGGATGCTTGCGGTGTGTGCCCTGTGACCAGGTCACATTCGGAATCAGTGTTCCTCGCCCCACATCACGTGAGAGTCACCAGGCAGGGCCCCGCTGAGCTGTCCTGATGGACAGGGCCCTCGCAGGCCTGCTCAGAACAGGAGCTCTGAACGTGCCAAGAGCATCACACCTTTTTAGCAAGTTTGGAAACCCTTATTTGTCTGAATCATCGCTGCCCTGTCTTGGCCACGTAAAACACGTTTTCCCTTCAGTCAAGTATAGTAAAAGCCATAAGACCTGGCCACCTCCTAAGATGGCCTACCTTATCGACATCCATTCCCCTCAGGGAAAAGCCCACTTTCTGTGCCCACAGACTCAGCAGGCCTCTTACAAGACGCCGGGCGCTGACATTCACCAGGGTGTCTTGCCACAGTGGCAGCTGTGACCACCCTGGACACACAAAGTCCTACCCCATTACATCCAACGCATTTCCACCTGTGGGCCTGCTGTTCGCAGTGGCTGAGTGTGATTAAGAACTGTCGGTTACAAACCACTCCTCTTGTCGTCCAATTTTTCCTTATTAAAAACACCTCTGATATGAGGCATTATGTGTTGTTTTTTAACAAGAGAAAAGCGTGCAAATTTATTTAACAGATTTATGTGACACGTGAGTCTTCAGAAATGAAGACCAAAGGAACAGAGAAAGAGTGTGTGGAGTCCTCATTAGGGAAAAGGAGCCAGGCTGGTGGGAGCAGGGGAAAGCAGAAACAGAAGGCAGATAAGCCTGCCTTTCTTCATGGTCCAGGATATGTGCAAATAATGCGCAATCTTCTGTGCCCAGCTGTCACCAGACACCTGCTCCAGAAAGCTGTCTCCAGCAGACAGCGTAAACACCATCCTAGAGAATCCCAGCAAGCCCTGGACTCCGGGCAGTCAGCTTCTCCTGCCAGCTGCCCGTTGCCTTCTTGCAACATCTTTTCCTACTTTCTCTAATAAATCTGCCTTTCTTTACCTACAGCTGTCTCGGCAAATTCTTCCGCCTACACCACTGGCCCAGATAGCTGTCGCTTACCTGCAACAGAGAGGACAGTTGTGGGGGAGTCTGACTGGACAAAGGTGCATGCTTTCATGGTGATAACCCGGGGCAACCTGTCAAGGTCTGTGTGTTCAGTTGCTTCTCTGTGTCCCTTCATCTTCAGGGATAAGGCTGCTTCTCTCCTGAGGGTAAGAGAAAAGCACCCCTGGATTGAAGGGCAGATCACCTGAGTCAGGGAAGAAGGATGGGGGAAGGTCAGAGAGTGATCTTAGGTTTTGCTGTTTTCTCAAATGCCAAGGGATAGCATGTCCTGAACCCCATCAGCGGTGAAAACTTGAATTTTTGCAAAGTTCCCAGGCACTGTTGCTGCTGCGGGGTCCCAGTTCACATTTTGAGAAACAGGGATTTCGTGTAATTTGTATCTAACCACCATTGTAGCCTTCTCGTTTTCCGTAAGAATCCGGAACGCTGACTATTCCTGTCAAACGTTAAGAATATTCAGGAAGTCCAGTTCCATCTGAGGTCAGCAAAGATGGTAAAGGGGCATATCTGATTAATCTTTGCACAATCTGTGGCACATGACAAAGATGTTTTGCAAATAATAGGGCTCAAACGTGTGATGCATTGAACACTGATTGGAATATCAAATAATCATGACGGTAAATATACGTTTCTTATTTCATCAGCCCTTAGTAAAATAGAATGGGTAATGTTCCTGAGCTAGAACAACATGTAGAAAGGGCTGCCAGATTAATTAAGTTCATTCAGTCCACCAGCCGTCTTTCCTCATGAACATCTTACATGTAGTTTTACTTGTTATAAGAGACTATAAGAGTCTCTTTTCTATTTTGTTTATTTTTTTAAAGAAAGATGGCAAGAGGAAGACCGAATCTCCACCCCTCTTCAGAGTTGATCCTGTGATCATCTCGACACCATCGGGCTCACATTGCTGCAGAATCTGCTTATTAAAGCAGAGCATGTGGCTGAAAGGGGTCTTTATTGTCCTGGGATTTCCTGGGTAGCGTATTCAGTCTCACAAAGGAATAGAGTTTCTGTTCTCTCTCCTTTTGATGGATATTTCTCATTTTCAGGTATTTATATTTAAAAATATAAATAATATAAATACCAGGACAAGGACAAAGAAGGCACTTCCGGAAAACATCATGTAATGATGGGGCCTTTGTGTCCACGCCCAGGGTTGGCTGCCTAGGGCCCACGTGGGAGGCCATGGGGCCACGGCAAGGATGTGGAGTCTGAGGGAGCTGTCGGGAAGGTGAGCCGTCTGACCGTGAACTTGCCGCGCAGAGCTCCGGACTCTCCTCCCCAGCCACCCTGCCTTGCTCTCTGGGCGGGGACTTCGCTTCTTATTCTTACCTTGTACTTGTGCCTCGCTGATGTCACCACTCCCGTGCTTCTTGTTTGGGTGAGAATCTCCCTGCGACCCTGTGCCCTTCACACCAGGGGGTGCGTTTCACTCCTTTCATGTGACTGTTCCTGCTGGGTGGGGTGTCGTCTCCATGCCCGAGAGTCTATGGATGGGAAATGACATTTGTGTTGCAAGATTCATGACCCACTGTGACTGCAGGGAAGTGTTTCTGGAGGGGACGTGTCTTTGCTTATGTCACGGTGAGGGAGGGCTGTGGTGGGGTGGATGGAAAGAGCCCTGTCCTTGTTGTCAATCCCTGTGGCCCCTCCTTCCAAGGAGACTGGGCAGAACAGCAACAGGAGCAGGTGCTCAGGGGACAGCAGGTGGTCAGGGACAGCAGGTACTCAAGGACAGCAGGTGGTCGGGGCAGCAGGTGGTCAGGGGCAGCAGGTGGTCAGGGACAGCAGGTGTCCCTGACCTCTTGGTCCTCAGAGTCAGTGCTGTTGGAATCAGCATCTGAGTCCAAGGGCCTAATGACAGCAGCCAAAATTTGTCCACGGCCTATCACAGAGCTAAGGTCTTACCTGACTCTTACAACCACCACCAGGACAAGGGGAAAGGGAGGTGCATGGGTCTGAGTGAGGTGCCCAAGAACACAAGCTGGAGCTGGTCTAGACCCAGGCCTGCTGTCCCTGGGCACCTGCTGTCCCTGGGCACCTGCTGCCCCTGACCAGCTGCTGCCCCTGACCACCTGCTGTCCCTAAGGACCTGCTGTCTCCTGAGCACCTGCTGTCTCCTGAGCACCTGCTGTCCCTAACCACCTGCTGGCCTGACCACCTTCTGTCCCCTGACCACCTGCTGTCCCTGACCACCTGCTGTCCCCTGATCACCTGCTGTCCCCTGACCACCTGCTGTCCCCTGACCACCTGCTTCCCCTGACCACCTGCTGTCCCCTGACCACCTGCTGTCCCCTGAGCACCTGCTGGCCTGACCACCTTCTGTCCCCTGACCACCTTCTGTCCCTGACCACCTTCTGTCCCCTGACCACCTGCTGTCCCCTGACCATCTGCTGTACCCTGACCACCTTCTGTACCCTGACCACCTGCTGCCCATAACCACCTTCTGTCCCCTGACCACTTGCTGTCCCCTGACCACCTTCTGTCCCCTGATCACCTGCTGTCCCCTAACCACCTGCTGTCCCTGATCACCTGCTGTCCCCTGACCACCTTCTGTCCCCTGACCACCTGCTTCCCCTGACCACCTGCTGTCCCCTGAGCACCTGCTGTCCCTGACCACCTGCTGGCCTGACCACCTTCTGTCCCCTGACCACCTGCTGCTCCTGACCACCTGCTGCCCCTGAGCACCTGCTGTCTCCTGACCACCTGCTCTCCCCTGACCACCTGCTGCCCCCGACCACCTGCTGTCCTTGAGTACCTGCTGTCCCTGACCACCTGCTGTCCCCTGACCACCTGCTGCCCCTGATCACCTGCTGTCCCTGACCACCTGCTGCCCCTGACCACCTGCTGCCCCGACCACCTGCTGTCCTTGAGTACCTGCTGTCCCTGACCACCTGCTGTCCCCTGAGCACCTGCTCCTGTTGCTGTTCTGCCCAGTCTCCTTGGAAGGAGGGGCCACAGGGATTGACAACAAGGACAGGGTTGAGGCCGGATCTCAAGCATCCTGGGGACAGAGGAGGAGAAACGTGATTGATATAAGAGTTTGGGGCATTGGAAGAGGAGCCACCAGGTCCCTGGGATCTATTAGGACAATCCTGTGGGAGTGTTTGACATGGGCATCTGGGTTCACAGGTGCAGGAAGAACACATCAAAGCCCTTGAGACAGGAGGTTAAGCTAGGCAGGGAGAATAATGGAAGTCCACAGAAAGGGTGAAGTTCCATGACAGTGTCAGGGTCCTGGGGGCGGAGCTCTTGCCACTCCACCTCGGCTAGGGCTGGCTGTCCCCTCCTGCCATCTGGGGATGCCTCTGCTGATGTGGGAGACACTTTGCACGTAAATTCACTCTGCAGTCATCCTGTGGTGGGACCTCTGCCGAGGCGACTGTAAGAACTATGAAGACTCAGGATAGGATCTGGATGGGGTTCACCCAGGCCTCAGAGGTGAAGACGCAGCACTGATAACACACAAGCAAAGCGCGCCGGGTGACAGGACCAGCCGGGTGTGCACACGGGAAGGCACTGTATCGTGGGGCAGGCCGGAGAGCATGGCACACCATCCTCACTTGCAGCCCACGTCCTAGAATCTGCAAGGGTATGACAGACTGGAAAACAGGCCTTCACAAACCCACTAGAAGTGAAGTTCAGGCAGCAAAGCCCACAGTTTCTGGACAGTCGCTTCAGCCTGAGCCCAGATCGTAGCACATCCAGAGGCCAGGGTGAGGCCTTGGGTTCTGTGGCGGCCACTGCAATGACTGTGGGCACCACACGATTCCCACCTGCCCTGTGCCAACTTCGTGAGGATGCCCTGCCATCTTCAAGACTGGTGGTTGAGATGCGGGTTCTGGTGCATTCACACAGGGATTCAAAACCAGATCCTGCCTCCCGGCTAGTAGCTGCACCAGATAAGATGCCACGTCTCTGCAGGCCTCGGCTTTCCTCATTAATAAAATGAAGATAACAGTGGCACCTGCCTCACAGCATCCTACAAGACTAACAGTTTATTTCACACTAGAAACAAAGTTTCCCATTAAGAGCTTTTAGTTTTAAATTCTACACATGTTAGACATGGGTTCCTGGCTGGAGAAGTGAGACTGTGCACCTGGAGCTCTTACGTGCAGAGGCGCCCCGCAGGTCTAAGCTGCTGTTTCTCTCCAGGTGGAGATGTGTCGAGGCTGCAAGGGCAGTGCAGGGACCATCCCTCCCTGGCAGGCCACATCCCATCTTCCAGCCTGGTGCCAGTGCCTCCCGGGCAGAAGCTGGCTCACCACAGGACAGCCCGGGTCCCAGGCACCCTTCCCAACCCACACAGAAGTGGCCCATCCTTCCTGAAGATGTTCCGGGACAATGGTGACTGCTCATCTGGATTCATTCACGGCATCAGTTCTCTTGACTCAGGCCAGTCCACGCGCCTGCCCTTTCCCGGAGCCTCTCCTGTGAGTTGAGACTTGCGGGGAGGCTCCTGCGCCGCGAGGGAGGGTTAGGGCCGTCCCTGCACTCCAGCCTTCAGCCAAGCAGCCTCGGGTTGTTTTGTCCACGTTTGTGTCTCGCTGGCTGCTGGAGCGCCCAGATCATTGCCCGCAGAGAGCTTCTCATTAAGAGCTTTTAGTTTAAAATGTCTTGGTTCCTAGAATTTTGTAGAGATTTAGGTTGACAGGATTTTGGCATGAAGTTGTTTCTCAGCCATTCCCCGGCGTGGACTCAGCAGAGGTGACACTAGGGCAAGCCCCGTGTTGCTTCTGAGGGGCAGGTGCTGAGGAAGAAAACACACAAGCTGGTGGGGGTCCCCCATCCCCCGGAACAGCTTCCATAACCTGGTGGCCACCACCTCCCAGCAACACCCCTCTGTCTGCTGCTCCAGCACTGCTCACCCCACAGTGGCTTCTGTGTGCCCTTGGGGTGCCGGGCACCGAGCCTGGAGCAGGGAGCGAGGCTGGGCTCCCTTCACAGCATGGAGACCTCTGGAAGGTCATCCTGAACACCCTTGAGCCTCCAGGACACTGACCTGTGCTCTTGACCTGCACTATTGAAGCCGGACAGTGGGGAGGAGGCAGAACAGACGACCGCCATGATGCTTACCTTACTGCAGAAAAGAGCAGAATGCTTCTCCTGCACCACCCTGCACTGCCCCACCCACAGCCTGGCACCCAGCTGTCTGAGGTCTCAGGGGATGAGTTCCCCCAAAAAGAAGAGGGAGAAAAGAGAAGCTTGAATTAGAATAAGCCAGTCTACACTGCGGCCAGCTCTGCCTCCTTCACCTGGTGTCCCGCAGGCCTGCACCTGTGCTGACTGAGAACCAGGGACACCTTCCCTCCCTCCCTCCCTACCGCCCCCCATGCCATGAGGAGCTGCCCACCCCAGAACCTGAGCGCCCGGGGCATGCAGAGCATCCAGATGTTCACTATCTCTCATTGCATTCAAGGAGACCCTACTGCACTCTGGGGTTGTTTTATTTTTAACATTTTTATTTATTTTTAATTTTTAGCCGGACTTTCTTTAAAGAGAATGTAAATATTGAAGAACAATTCTATGAAAATGCTTTTGGCTTGGGAAACCCAAAACCTGAAGGCTTGGCTGTTTTGACAGGGAGCATGCGCAGAACCAGAGTTCTTCCGAGCCAGCTGTGAGCCCGGAGCCGGAGCTCAGGAGTCAGCTGGGTGCCTGGGGCGGTGCCTTGGTGCAGCGCCTGTGTCCAGAGCAGAGGGAGCCGGAGGGAGGAAGATCCGTGGGGCAGGGGAAAGGTCATCAAATTCTCATTCAGTTGCTTCCGTTTCATAGTTTGAACGGAAACTTGATTGTGGGCAAACACTTGTTTCTGCACGGCCTACATCTTTTTTTCCCTCTGGAAAGCTGTAATGGCTTAATTGGCTCCACTGTGCTGCGGAATGTACTCACTGCATCCGGAGGTGAAGCTTGTCGGGCGACACTGGGTTCCGCTGAGAAGCCCTGGTGGGGTGGTGGTTCTGTGCCCCGGTGCGGAAGTGCAGCTGGCACAGCCGTCCACAAGGAGCCACGTCCCGGCTCCTGCCAGGCCCGGAGTCATCGCTGGCCCCGGAGGCCGGTGCCGACTCTCCACCCACTGCATGGGGCCAGCCTCTGCTTCTGTCCTGAAAATTTCCCAGGACCCAGGCGGGCCCTCTCCTGCCCTTTTAAATCCTCTCCAAAGACAGAGAGAGTGCAGATGGAGACTCGCTCCGGAGTCGTTGTGCTGCAGAAATGCAAATGCAGCGCCCTGGGGAAGGAAGAGCATCAGGGGCCAAGGCTGACTGTTCAGGTGACTCAAAGTCACCCAAACAGGCCAGGCACGGCGGCTCACGCCTGTAACCCCAGCACTGTAGGAGGCTGAAGTGGGAGACTCGCTTGAGCCCAAGAGTTGGAGACAAGCTCAGCCAACATGGCGAGGCCCTGCCTACAAACAAATAAAAAATTGACAGAAAGCAGCCATGCGTGGTGACATGTGCCTGTAGTCCTGGCTACTTGGGAGGCTGAAGCAGGACCTCTTGCACCTGGAGGTCAAGGCCGCAGTGAGCTGTGACGGCACAACTGCTCTCCAGCAGAACAGGTGCGAGCCTGGGACTGCACTGGTTTCACCGGCAGTGTTGCACCCCTGGAACACGGCGGCACAGGTCACAGGGCCATCATGGGTCACAGTGGCATCACAAAGCAGCAGAGCCCTGAGAGCCCTGCCCCTGTCCGATTCCTGATGACACACCCTGAGCTCTGCTGGAAAACTCTCTCCCCTTAGCACTCCTGGGCGTGGACTAGGCCCAGCGTTCAGCCCCTTTCTGCTCATAGGTCACAAGGAACCCAAGCGCACCGCCCTCCTCCCTGATGCCACTCAGACCTCCTGTTCCCTGTGGAGCAAGGCCACACCCTGAGACAGAGCTGTAAGGGGCGGCCCTGATTCTCCGCCCCTAGTCTCCCTTCACCCGTCTCCCTGCTGCTCTCTGCAGATGAGCCCAGCCCCTGGCAGCCACTTAAGCCGGCCACAAGCTCGCCCTGTCCCAGTCTGGCTCTCCCTCCTTCGCCTTCCTCTTATCCTTCTGGTCTTAACCTGGGCACATTTCTCCTTCTGTGTCCTCTCCACCCACCTGGATATGGCTTCCACCCTCTCCCCATGCCAACAGAACACTCGGGCTCTGCCTTGAGTCTCTGCCTTCTGTCATCAGCTTGTTTACTCGCTGATTTTCCCCAGATTTTCCCCATTGTCCCCATTGTGCCATCACTAATGGGGAAAGGAACATTGTCATGCCAGAACCAACCTAGCCCAGGCCTGGCACACATCAGGCCCATAGGAAATACCTGATGAACAGATGAATGAATGAATGAATGAATGTTATCAGCCAGGTGACAGCCAGGCTGAAGGGAGTAGGCACCGAGAGTGAATGAATGAATGGCTGCTATATGCCACATGGGCAGGCACGGCAGGTCTCTAGGGAGACCAGGGTCTCCGGCTCCACAGCGGCAGCATCCCCTGCACAGCCTCGGGCTCGGGGTTCCAGGCCTCAGGCCTCACTTGCTGCCTCAGGATCTCCACGGCCCTCCTGGGCACAGACATAGAATATCTTAGGACGCTCGGCCCAGGGTCATGAGCGCAATTGATGCAGCTCCCTCTCCCTCTGGTAGGACATTTTCATGGATGTGGGTGTTTGGGATCAGAGCAGCTGGGGTGATCATGCATTTTCAGTGTATGTATGGATGTAGGTAGTGGCACACTCTTAAATGTTACCAGCAGCTTTCCCAAAACACATGTGCATAGAAATACAGATGTAAGTTTGTTATAAATTTTGCTGATAATAAGGATATGTAGCACCCAGCTTACAAGTAATAAAATATGGTGCATGCTCTGTCATGAACTCCACACAACCAATGGCTGCTCACAGAATGTTTTCGTTGATTTTTGTTGAAACACATTTTGACTATCTAATTACATAGCAAATTCCTAACTTTATTTATTTATTTATTTATTTATAGGAAATAACTTTATTTATTTCCTATCAGTTTATTGTCTGTAATCTGATTTGTGATGCACACCTTTTTCACACTTGTATATATCACATACACAACGGAAACCTCTCTCAGTTTCGGCACCGAACACCGCCCACATGTGAGGCTCCTTCAGGAGAATCTTCCCCATCACTTTCTTCAATCCACACAATCAACAGAATAACCAGCCAAGCCCTCACTTGCAGTGGCTGCCACTTCCCATGGTGTAAATCCTCCCGGTGGCTGGTGGTAAGCTGCTGAGATGGGTCACTGGATGCAGCTGGGAGGTGACGTTGTCAGGTAGCTTTGCCACTCCGGACACCTCAGGTGTGAGAAGCTCAGCAAGCAAACGCGTGCAAAGTCTGGTCAGATTGCTAGGAAGTGATGAGCTTTGAGTGTTTAAGTTGGTTTTGAAAGAATTTATTCAATTGCAAGTTTATGTAATCTAACTTTTAATAGTGGCTATGTTATTAAGAAACTATTGGTTTGCCAAAATCCTGAAATTTTAACCAACTGTTTTTGCAGCTATTAAAATATATATATGTTATATATATATATATTATATATATATATAATATATATATATATTATATATATATATATATATTATATATATATATATATGGGATGTATGCAGAGAGGAATGGAGTTCATGGAGAGGCAAGGAAAATGTGAAGTTCTCCGCTGGGTATGGTGGCTCACGCCTAAGCCCAGTTACTCCAGCAGCTGAGGCAACATACTAAGACTCCATCTCTTAAAAAAAAGGAAATGTAAAAACCTGTACAGGTCACTTATAATAGCTTTAAGATAAAAGGTCCCATCAATGTCAAATGTGGGAATGGTTTTGAATGATTTTTTTTCATAATAAATGAATTTGTCTTTATGAAAAAAAGAGCACAGTCCTCTGAGCCTCACCAGCTGTTGCACCTGGACGGAATCTGAATGCAGGGGAGGGCCGTTCTGGTGGCAATGAAGGCTCGTGGTGTCATGGCTGGAAGGAGCTGGGCCGGAGGTCATTTAGGTTTGTGATCATCTTTGCAAGCAGAAAATCCAAGTGCCCTACATTTCAGAAACCAGGTTCTCAGCTTCACTTTCCAGTCACCTGCACTCGCACCTCACAGGTCAGGACATTGCCACAGGTGTTGGGATGGGTTTGTGAGGCCAACGCAGGGCGCCAGTAGGGTGGCATGACAGCTGTTCTTCTACCCACCCCTGTCGGCCCCTTTGGTGGGATGAGCCATGGCCCCACTCATGCTGTGCCCCGAGACAGGAGGTCCCCTCTCCCTCTGCCACTGGTCTGCCATCACCACCTGTTTCCCGGCCTTGCTGCCCAGGCGTGCTTCGAGTGCTGGGCTGCTGGGCCACCAGGGCACATGTGGGAACCTCCCGCCTCTCTCTCAGACATCTCCCAAGAGTCTGTAGCTTACGTTTTTGAATTTTGTTTTTTTGAGACAGAGTCTCGCTCTGTTGCCAGGCGCCAGCTAATGTTTATATTTTAGTAGAGATGGGGTTTCACCATGTTGGCCAGAATGGTCTCGATCTCTTGACCTTGTGATCCACCTGCCTCGGCCTCCCAAAGTGCTGGGATTACAGGTGTGAGCCACTGCGCCCAGCCATGTTCTTGGATTTTTAAACAAGACCAAGATGGAAGATCTCTGTAAAAGTCCCTGATCCCCTACAGACCTGCTTTGCAAAGGCAGCAAGGCTCAGTGTGACCTCTAAGGTCTTTGCTGTCCTGGGGGAAGCCAGCAGCCTCCAGGCCCTAAACTTGGAGCTGTTCACTGCTGTGGAGCCTCCGGGATGTCACAGGCGGAGCAGCTTCCAGACGTTCAGGCTCTGGACAAATGCCTTGCTTTCTGTAAATGTATAATCAACGAATGCATCAACTAGAAAGGTGACGTTTAATTACAGGGTGGCAACGACCAGCTATGATGGGTTGTGCACTTCCCTCACCAACAGCACCCGTTCCCACCATCAGGATTCTTGGGAAGTCAACTCTAAATACAAGGCCATCTGGAGCCACAGGATGGGAATGCAGGTGCCCAGAGCTTTCTGCCACTGTTGCATCCAGGCTGTGGTGAAGCCTGGGGGCTATCCCTGCCCTCGGACACTCGTGCTCTGCCAAGCCCACTCTGCAGCCACCTCTTGGGTCACTGCTCCCTGCACACACCTCAGCTCTTACACCTCCCTTTTCCGAGGCCCACGCGGCCCTCCCTCTGCCTCGGTGAGCTTAACACTTCTGCAGATCGCTGGGGATTCACAGATCAATCAGGTCCCAGCTTTCCTCCCTTGCACTCGAGTTTAAGGATAACACTCTGGTTTCCTGCTTCGATTCTGGAAGTACTCTCGGAGAGTTAGCACCACAGTCTCAAACGATGGCGCAGGTGGCCCCTTCTCCAATGGCCCAGCTCCGCTCAGGGCCTCAGGGCCAGGCGATGACGTTCCGGCTGCCCTGCCAGGATGCTGTCCTGCAGCCTGGATGCTTCTGTCTCCACAGCCATGTTCAGGCTCTCTCCTCGCTGCCCCCTCAATGGGAAGCTTGCTTTGTTATTTGAAGATGCAGCTGTTGAGAGTGAATCTCAAGATTGTTTTATGTGGCGCCCACAGCAGCCCAGGGGCCTGGAGAGTGGGAAGAAGAGCCTCTCCTTCCCCACCACTCACCAGCCTGGCCCCTTTATGATGAGGTCACCTTCCAGAAGCCTTTGGCTTAGCCTGGAAAGAAGCCAGAACACCTAGCTCAGGGCTCCTGACAAGGAGGCAGCAGCAAATATGAGCTGGGGCTGCTGAGTGTCTAGGGCTGTACCACCAAGGACAGTGGCCAAGTGGCTGAGACCTCTGAAGCTGCTCGGCTGTTCCCGCTCAGTCCTGGAGGCTGGAAGCCAGGGTCAAGGTGTCCCCTGCAGCCCCTCTCCTTGCCGCGTAGATGACCGTCTTCCCCCATGTCCTCCTGTGGCTGTCCCCTGGGTGTCCGTGTCCCCATTGCCTATAATAAAGACCCAGGCACATCGGGTTCGGGGACCTGTCTGACCTCATTTAACTCCATAACCTCCTTAAAGTCTCCATCACCAAATACAATCGCATTCTGGGGTCTGAGGGTTAACACTTCAGCGCGTGAACTTGGGAGGGAGACACATTCAGTTCATGACCAAGGTTGCTGATTTGACACGTAAATGCGCCCAGATGCAAGTACCACACTAACGCTCCACAGAAGGAACAGGAGAACCACTCCAGATACAACCAGTGTGACATTTCCAGTCCCGCTGAGAACAGAAGAGCCAGGTTGTGCCTTGGTTGAAAGGGGTCCAATCTCAGCCCCTGCTGACACCCACCTGTGCACAAGGAGGGGAGGAGAGGCAGCTTCCGCCCGCACCAGTGATGCTGAGCCGAAGGTGCTTCACACAAAGCTGAGAACGGGCAGGCCATGCCCTGGATACAACCAGCCCCAAATACAGTGAGTTCCCCGGGGAGGGAGCTGAGCTGTGAGCTGTTCAGGGCCGTGCAGGACTGTCCTGGTGTGGTCTAGGGAGCAGAGGATGCTCTCGAATGGGTGAAGGCATAGAGGACAGGCACTTCTGTAGAGGACTTGCTCCAGTCACCACGAGGAACGAGCTGTGGGGACCAGCGGGGACAGGAGTGCTCTGTGAGCCAGCGTGGAGCAGGTAAATGGACCTGGTGCCTCAGTCCACCTGATGCCACAGCTCACCCGATGCCTCAGCCCTCAGGGGAACATAGCCGGGCATGGGAGGGTGTCTGCATGAGGCTCGTAAGGAATGATGGGAGGTGTGCCGTGTTGGGATGTGGTTTGTGACGTAGTTTGGGTGTTTGTCCCTCCAAATCTCACGTTGAAATTTGACCCCTAGTGTTGGAGGCAAGGTCGCTAGAAGGTGTTTGGGTCACAAGGGCAGACCCCCATTGAATAGCCCGGTGCCTGTCACAAGGGCAGACCCCCGTGAATGGCCCGGTGCCTGTCACAAGGGCAGACCCCCCGTGAATGGCTCGGTGCCTGTCACAAGGGCAGACTCCCCGTGAATTGGCCCGGTGCCCGTCCTGCAGTGAGGAGTGAGCTCCCACTCTATTAGTCCCCACAAGAACTGATTGTTGAGAAGAGCCTGGCACCTCCCTGCCTCTTGTTTCCTCTCTCACCACGTGATCTGCACACATCAACTCCCTGTCCCCTTCTGCCGTGAGTGGAAGCTTCCTGAGGCCTCCCCAGAAGCTGATGCTGGTGCCACGAGCCTGGGGCAGCCTGCAGACCCATGAGGCAAGCCAACCTCTTTTCCTTGTCCGTTTCCTGCAGCCTCAGGTGTTTCTTTCCAGCAACACTGAAGGGACTAAGACAAGGATGAGCACCGTGGGCTCCGTGCCCGGCCTGAGCGCTGGAGCAGCGTGACCAAGACCTGCGGAGCCTGCCGTGTCCCCAGAGAGCCCTCGCCCGGCCTGGCCTGCGATGCTTTTCTCTGTGGCCTTCTTGGTGTGTGCGTCGCTGCTTTGCCTGGGTTTGATGAGAAGCTGCGTGGGGTGCCGGGGACAGCCCAGCAGCACTGACCACCCTGGGATCCTGGCCCTGCCTCACTCCCTCTGCTCTGTCAGGAACTGTTCACAAGTTAGAAAGCGCCGGAGACCCACTGCTTGTTCCTCCTTTTCCTTCTACCCCTGGAGATTTTATTTTAGTCATTTTGTGGTGTCTTTCTGTAGCTAGACAGGCAGGAACAACCAGGGACAAATCTTCCAGGCTCCGATTTTAGAAATGATCCTCAGAGCTATAAAAATGCAAGACACAAAGAGAGAAATCAGTGTGCGTCCTGCGGAGGGGAGGGGCATCCTGGAAGCAGTGGTCAGAAGCTGGCAAGTGATCTGGGCAGAGCCGGGAAGGCGGCCTCTCCCACCGCGGCCCCAGCAGCTCACCTGCAGCACCCGCTGGAGCAGCTCTGCTGCGGAGAAAGGAGCAATTATCAAGTACCAACTGAGCGCAGGGGTGTCTATCCAACACAGGCGAACTGCTTAGCATTTAACTAGACAGGGGTGTCTATCCAACACAGGCGAACTGCTTAGCATTTAACTAGACAGAGGCTTTGGTTATCACATAAACGCATGACCGGGAGTCCCCGTCTGTCTCATTCCATAACTGCTTCTCTTCTTTCCCTCCCTTCCACCCTCCGTTCTGCCCTTTCTTCTTCCTGCCTCTCTTCCTCCTGCTTTCTTCCTCCCCTTTCTTCCTGAAAATAGGAAGACTGAGCAGATAGATATGGGATGGGGCGATTTTCGGATCGTTGATGTTGAATTTTGAGCCACTGTGGATTTCTTGCTATACTATTTTGCAATCCTTTGTAGGGATGGCACTAGTCCCATTATTTTTAGAATGTTTTTCTTTCTAATTACATACACCTAGAACAATTAACGATTGTTATATAGCTTCCCATTATTCGAAACTCTGTCTCAGAAAAAAAAAAAAAAAGAAAGAAAGAAAGAATCTGAGAAGCCCATCAGGCTGATGGAAGCAAATTCTGGTCCCCAGGCCTCAGGTAGGGCCATGTTCGAGGCAAATCCTGGCGCTCAAGGGTAAAGGGCGCAGACTCTGGAATCGGAGTGCCTGGCTTCCCATCCCACCCGCTCCACTCCCACGCTGTGGGATGGTTGGAGCTTTGCCCCAGACACAGGTGCAGTAAAGACCCCGTTGCTATGAAGCATCCACTGAGGGGCAGGTCATGGAGCCTCCAGGACCTGAGCTCTTCCCTGCTGCAGGCCCTGGAGCTGGTGTCCATCAGTGACAGGTGACAGGGCACACCCCCAGGGAAGTGGAGAATTAGCTCCGCTCCATCATGGTCCTGTATTCATGCTGTGTGTGACTTCCTTTTAAAGACAGCAGTGTATGGAGGGGAGGCTTGGCAGGCATGACCTCCACCGGGTGGACAAGGTCAGCATGGCCAGTGACAGGTCGCACTGACTGCACTGCCCTGACTGCATGTGACGGGAATAGAGCTCATATCCGGGCTCTTCTCCCCGAAACCCGTAGCCCCAGTCTGAGCTTGAGAAAAACATCAGACAAAACCCAGCAAAGGGGGATTCCACAAAACACCAGAGCAGTCCTCCTCCAAGCAGCCAAGGTCATCAGAAACCAGGAAGGTTCGAGAAACGGTCACGGCTAAGAGGAGCCCAAGGGGACGTGGCAGTGAGTGTTGAGTGGGAGCCTGGACGGGCCCCTGGGACAGAAAAAGGACACTGGGCAGAACCTGAGGAGACCCGAATCCAGTGTGGACTTGGGTTCAAGTGTGTAAATATTAGCTCAACAGTCACAGTGGTTCATACAAAGAAGCTGTCCGCAGGGGGAGCTGAGCTGCGGTGTGCGGGAACTGGGTCACTCTTACAACTTTTCTGTCCTGGCAAACTCTTCTAAAACAGAAACGTCATTTCCAAAGCTTGTTGAGCAGATGCCAGGTGATAACAGCACAGGCTGAGCCCACCCTGGGCTGGGACGGGCTCAGGGCACTGGGGTGGGAGGTCTCAGCCAGAGAGTAGGGCTGGGCTCCAGGCATGAAGCTCTAGACAGAGCATTTGCTCCTGAGACCAGGTGCCCCTGGGACCCACTCAGATTTTGTTTTTTACAGATTTGGACACTTTCCAGGTGGTTGTTCTTTGTCCTCCTGAGCTTGGGCCTTGCTCCTTGGGACCCCTGGCCCAGAACCCCAGTCAGCTCAGGAACAGCCTCCTGGCAGACGCACCCGGCGCCGTGGAGTGAGAGATGCGGTGAGCAATGCGCGGCCGTACACGGTAGATCCGTGCAGCTGTGCCTTTATTTCATTAGCTTTGCTTCATGAAAGATTTCAAGAACCGGAATTGTGTGCAAGGCGCTAGAAGAATTTTTTGCGTGTGTTTGATTTTAATTTTCTCCGTTTGCTTTTAAGTAATTAAGAGTGAAGTCAACCAACAACATTCTATATACCTGTGCTTTCTTTCTAGACTGGCTAGGCCAGGAATTGGGGAAAGAAAACAGTACTTTGGGAGAATTTGCTGAGGAACAACTGAAAGTGGATTCTCTGACAATAGAAAATTGCATCCAGCTACACAGGGCACAGGTGGAGCTTCTCGGTGTAGACGGGCTATGGGGTCTTTTTTTCCACCCATTGGGAATGTGTTTGTGTCCTGTACAAAGTGTGGCCCCGTCACTTTGCCAGTGGCCTGAAGGGTTGCGGCATGAAGGGGGTGTTTTAAATTCTGATTGAAACTGACTTTCTGTGCACCTGGATTCCGTGAGGTGCTGCCTGATTTCCCTCCAGCTCGAGGCCCTTGGAGCCTGTATTTTAGGGACAGCCCCTTATGCTAGTTTCTCCCACTTGTGGGTGGCGTTTCTTCCCCAAGCTGTGATGCTAGATGAGTTCCCGTGATGTGGTAACCCCGTGTCTTCACCCCGGGTTCTTATGATGCGGTAACCCCGTGTCTTCACCCTGGGTTCCCGTGATGCGGTAACCCCGTGTCTTCACCCCGGGTTCTTATGATGCGGTAACCCCGTGTCTTCACCCCGGGTTCCCATGATGCGGTAACCCCGTGTCTTCACCCTGGGTTCCCGTGATGCGGTAACCCCGTGTCTTCACCCCGGGTTCTTATGATGCGGTAACCCCGTGTCTTCACCCCGGGTTCTTATGATGCGGTAACCCCGTGTCTTCACCCCGGGTTCTTATGATGCAGTAACCCCGTGTCTTCACCCCGGGTTCTTATGATGCGGTAACCCCGTGTCTTCACCCCGGGTTCTTATGATGCGGTAACCCCGTGTCTTCACCCCGGGTTCTTATGATGCGGTAACCCCGTGTCTTCACCCCGGGTTCTTATGATGCGGTAACCCCGTGTCTTCACCCCGGGTTCTTATGATGCGGTAACCCCGTGTCTTCACCCTGGGTTCCCGTGATGCGGTAACCCCGTGTCTTCACCCCGGGTTCTTATGATGCGGTAACCCCGTGTCTTCACCCCGGGTTCTTATGATGCGGTAACCCCGTGTCTTCACCCCGGGTTCTTATGATGCAGTAACCCCATGTCTTCACCCTGGGTTCCCGTGATGCGGTAACCCTGTGTCTTGCATGGGAGCTTTTAGCTAAAGCAGTAATTAGAGGAATCTGTGAGATGAACCCCTTGGCCAATTGTTAAGCTGGACCTGATGTGTCCCATGATGACAAGTAGTCAGGTCCTGAAATCCATGGCTGGGTGACTGTGGAAGCCAAATTGTTATTCTGCTGTGACGTGCCATGAGCTTCTGTCATTTCTCCTCACCATCATGCCACAAATTAGTACTCACAGCTGAGGGTTTAGACCTTAAAAGGGCATGAAATTGAGTTCAAATACCGTATTAAGGGACTTGCCCAAAATTACGTAATTTTTTTGTGTAAAAGCCAAATTTATACAAATCCTCAGATTCTGAGGTCGGGGGTTGGGGTTTCATTTCCTATAGAGTCCATGTTCCTTCAAAAATGGCTGTATCCATGTTTCATATCATGCAGGTCCGGGAAATTTTATGAACAATCAGATTGCATAATATGGACAAAAGGTCATGAGTAATAAGGGGTCCCTTGCGCGTTATTAGGAAGAGCATGGTGCCCACGGGCAGCAGGAACATTGTTCTATGTATTTATTGGCCTTGTAACTGTGGTTCAGAAGTGGTAGGGATTCACAGAGGTATACCTACAGAAAGATTTAAAAGAAATAAAACTCCCAGCCTCAGTGTGCTATCATCCCACCCTCAGTAACCCTGCTCAATCTCAGGCTTCATACACTTATTAGGAAACTTTCCAGTTCTTTTAATCAAGAACTTTCAGATTTAAAAAACCTTCTCAGGGTTCCCTCTCCTCTGTGACCTCTTCAGCACTGGTATTGGAAGTCATGGGTTGATTTCATCTGGCTGACGGGCTTATCTAGAAATGTCTCCTGATCCCAGACCTCTTCGGGTCTAGGCTAGCTTCTTCCCCTGTTCATATTCAGTCTCAGCTGATCACTGACTATGTAATTTCTAATCACTTGGGTCCTACTATAACAACAAAATAACACGATGTAGAGTAAATAAATGATTGGGATGCTGGCAATCATTGGACAGTTTTCCGTGTTCACTATCTTGAAGAGCATCATGTAACCCCCAATTCACTTTAAACAAACAAACAAAAAAACACTTTAGAATGTAATTAATGGAAGTGCTCACTGTTGTGGATTGAATAGTTTTTATATGTGGCTTCACCACTTTGCTTAAAGGGGCAATGTCTTTCCTTATTCTTAACTTTACAAAATTCTGCAGAGAACATGCTTAAACAATGTGTAATCCCAGCATTTTAAGAGGCTGAGGCAGGTGGACCTTTTGAGTCCAGAAGTTTGAGACTAGCCGGTACAACACAGCAAGGCCTGTCTCCACAAAAAATTCAAAAATTAGCTGGGTGTGGTGGTGTGGACCTGTCTTTCTAGCCACTAGGAAAGCGGAGGTGAGAGGATTGCTTGAGCCGAAGAGATGGAGGTTGCAGTGAACCGAGGTAGCACCACTGCGCTCCAGCCTGGGCAGCAGAGTGAAAACCTGTCTTGCAAGAAAAAAAAAAAAGGAGTGTGTCCCTTATAACGTTCAGACTCAGCTCATAAAATCCAAAAGAAACACGGACTTTTGAGTGTGCTAAAATGCAGCACTGAGGGAACAACCAGAAAGTGGGTAGAAATCTTTCTCTTTCTGTTCTGTCCCTGTGCACTACAGCGACGGGGAACAGTATGAAGACATTTGACAATTCACATTTGGATTCTATCACAGGCTCAAATTCTCTTATCTCCACCTTTCATGAGTTTCACCGTAAGAATTCTGTGGTAGTTTGAGGAACTCAACCCAGCTGCAAGTATTTCTCTGTAATCTGCTCTGATCCGCGTTGCTTGAAGCATCGTGTGAGCTCATGTCATTCCCCGGATGACAGGTGCCACCCCCAACTTAGTGTTTCAATGCTTAGTCATCCACAGATGCACTCTGCCGTCCCCGTGAGATAAGCTGCAATCTCAATGCGTCTGACTGGTTCCCAGGTCACAGTGCCCATTGCAGCGATGAGATTTGGGAAAGGCGATTTCTTTTGTCAGGGTCTGTACCACTGGAGAAGAAGTCCTTTGAACCAGAAATTTAAAAAGATTAGCACTGTAAAAAGTCTATCTGCGGCTCCTCCAAGCAACCGACTCTGGAATTGGCTTCTGATATTAAAAGATGAGTGACAGATGTGCTGTGGTTTCCTCTACAGAACGTTCAGACCAGAACATCCCTGGAGGACCACGCCCGAAATGCAGCTGAGGCACCCGGAGGCCGAACAGAAGACGGGCCCTCATCAGAGAGAAGGGACGGTCCCAGCAGTCCAAACCCCGGGAGGCTCCGCCCTGACCCGCGGCCACACGTGTCTGCTGCAGGACTCAGCGAAGACAACGGCCTGGCCGGGCGGGGAAGAGGCACACGGAGACCCGCAGCAAAGAGGGACGGGGACCCTGCCCGCGGGAGCCGCCGGTCTGAGGCTCAGGAGGGGATGTGCAAAGCCTGAAACGCATCGATGATGGCCGGTGATGGAGACGTGTAGGGGGCCTGCCTGACGGCGACACGGACAGATCTGAGCTCACGCATCCTCGGGAGAAAAAATGACTCGGTGGGAATGGACATGAGACACTGGGCCGCATTCCCCAACTCGCAGAGCTGACTGGGAAAGGCTTCTGGAAGCTTCGGTCGAGTCAGACTTCGCAGGGTGCTGTGAGCCCGGGCAGAGAGAGCCCTGGGTGTCCAGGGATGGCAGCGTCGCTAGAGGAAGGAGACACCATGAAGATGGGGTGGAAGCTGCCCACCGTGCGGTGCTGAGAGGAGCACACACATGAACACACCCTTAACACACCTCGGGACACACAACCCAGGACACACACAGCCCCTCACACACCTCAGGACGCACACACGGCCACTCACACACCTCAGGACACACATACGGCCACTCACACACCTTGGGACATACGCACAACTTCTCACACACCTCAGGACACACACACAGCCACTCACACACCTCAGGACACACACACAGCCACTCACACACCTCAAGACACACACACAACCACTCACACACCTCAGAACACACACAACCCCTCACACACCTCAGAAAACACACACCCCTCACACACCTCAGGACACACACACAACCACTCACACACCTCAGGACACACACACAACCCCTCACACAACTCAGGAAACACACACACAGCCCCTCACATACCTCGGGACACACACACAACCCCTCACACACCTCAGGACACACACATGCCCATGGTGAGAATGAGGCAGCGGGACAGCAGTGCGTTCTGTTTCCTCTTTGTGGTATTTTCTTCATTCATTCGCGACGTTGGCGTTTGCTGCCTGTTGTGTGCAAGTCTCTTACAGAAACAACCGAGTGACACACGTCCCAGGCAGGCGCAGGGGAGCCACAGCTGTGTGTTTTCCATACACAGCAGCGTGGATGGGAAGGACGGCCAGGGTTTAACGGGAACGTCATCTCTCCTTGCTCCCCGTTCTCTAGCACAAAAACCACACAGACAGTTAACACGGAGATGCATTTGGGGTGAAATGATGAAATTCTGAATCCTGTCTCCTACTTAAACTCGTATATATTATTTTCCATTCATAAAAATGTTTTTTTTAGTAAATAACTTGGCATCCAAAGAATGTCTATACTTTTTCAGGAATGTCTCTTTGGAGAAATGAGCTCTTACTCTACATTGCATATTGAACATTTGCTATTAAGCACATTTTTTTGTGAATTGGGAGGAGCCGTTTGACTCTCTCCAGTGTCCTTTGTGGATGGATGGGGTCCACTGACGCTGAGCTTCTACATCAGAATTGCAGGCTTCGATGTTTAATTGCGATCTGAGCTGGCACAGTGGTGACGCTGAGGGAGGCACTCACGCCCCTTTAAGACAGAAAGTCCGTTGGAAGCGTCTGCTGCCCTCTGGGCTCTGGAGAAGAGGCGGGAGGGCTCGGGGACGGCCGTGGGGACACGCACAGATCATCCCGTCCTGCAGACGTGAGCGTTGGGGACCAGGTGAGGTGACAAGGTCTGGTGCTGGGCTGAGGGAAGGGTCTTCTCCGGACTGAGAGGGTCACGAGTTTGGGATATCCCCTCGAAGGAGCGGGAAAGAAGTCGCTTTCTCAGGGCTGTGAGGATCGCGGACCCCAGCCCACTTGCGCAGAAACTGTCCCAGTCCCCGTGGGGAAGGAGCGGCCAGTGATCCGGTGACCGTAGGTCTTGCTCTTGACCTTCGGTTCGCTCCCAGCAGGAGACTCTCTTTTCAACAGCATTTCTCCAGTCACTGTGGTGAAGCTGTTCATGCTCACGTTTTATACAGTTAGAAGTTTGTGAATAAACAGTCGGGGTTTCGTTGGGGACCGCTGGCTTCCTACAACCAAGAGGGCCAGACGAGGGCAGAGGCGGCTTTCAGAGAGGACCCTGCAGGCTTGCAGGAAAGCTTTGCCTTTTCTCTTGCATTTTTGTTTTCTGATTGCTGTGAGCTTCCTAGAACGGGCATAAATGCCGAACATATAAAAAGGTGTTTTTTTCCACATCTTCACCATGAGTTCACAAATGTCACCCTGATGGTTCAACACTCAGACTCAACACAATGGAGAGTCTCCTGTGCCCCTCCAGATGGGTGCTGATTAAAGGTCTGAGAATTCCCTCAGTGTCACACACAACCATCCATTTACACCCTGCTCACACCTGGTCACACTTCACGACCATCCCAGTCACACCCCACTCATACGCCCATGACCATTCCACTCACACGCACTCACATCCCACAACCATCCCACTCATACCCGCTCACACTCCCACAACCATCCCACTCACACCCTGCTCACACCCCCACAATCATTCCACTCACATGCACTCACATCCCACAACCATTCCACTCACACCCATTCATACCCCCATGACCATCCCACTCACACCCTACTCACACCCCCATGACCATCCCACTCACACCCCCATGACCATCCCACTCACACCCCACTCACACCCCCACAACCATCCCACTCACACCCTACTCACACCCCTATGACCATACCACTCACACCCACTCACACCCCCACAACCATCCCACTCACACCCTACTCACATCCCCATGACCATCCCACTCACACCGACTCACACCCCCACGATCATCCCACTCACACCCACTCACACCCCCATGACCATCCCACTCACATCTCACACCCCCATGACCATCCCACTCACATCTCACACCCCCATGACCATCCCACTCACACCTGCTCACACCCCCATGACCATCCCACTCACACCCGCTCACACCCCCATGACCATCCCACTCACACCCGCTCACACCCCCATCACCATCCCACTCACACCCACTCACACCCCCATGACCATCTCACTCACATCTCACTCACACCCCCACGACCATCTCACTCACATCTCACTCAGACCCCCACGACCATCCCACTCACACTCGCTCACACCCCCACGACCATTCCACTCACACCCACTCACACCCCCATGACCATCCCACTCACATCTCACTCACACTCCCATGACCATCCCACTTACATCTCACTCACACCCCCAACCATCCCACTCACACCCGCTCACACCCCCATGACCATCCCACTCACATCTCACACCCCCCCGACCATCCCACTCACACCCACTCACACCCAGACCATCCCACTCACACCCTACTCACACCCCCACGACCATCCCACTCACACTCACTCATACCCCTATGACCATCCCACTCACTCCCACTCACACCCCCAAGACCGTCCCACTCACACCCGCTCACACCCCACACCCCATCATACCAGCTCACATCCTGCTCACACCATGTGACCCTCCCACTCAGACCCCATCCACACCCCACAACCAATCTGCTCACACCCCACTCACACCCCACAAGTATTCCACTCACATCTCGCTCACAACTGCTCACACCCCACAACCATCCCGCTAACACCTGCTCACACCAGCTCACAACTGCTCACACCCCCCACACCTGCTCATACCCACTCACACCCCATTCACATCACATTCATACCCACTCACATCTGCTCACATCTGCTCACATCCTGATCACACCCCATGACCATCCCACTCACACCTGCTCATACCTCTCTCTGGATGGTGAGAGTTCATTAGGTGTCAGGCCAATCTTCTAGGAACTGAGCGTTTTCCATGGAGGGTGCTGGAAAGCCAGGTGTGGACGGCTCAGTCCCCTCTGTCTGTGGTGTCCTTTCACCTGGTCAGCCTCCCGCTTGGGAACGTGCACAGGACCTGGCGGGGAAGAGCGGCTGTGGTTCCTGCTCACCCTTAGGTTGAGGCTGAGCCTTCAGGGGTAAGGTGATTGCATTCAGGCGTCCCCATGGCCCTTCCTTTCCAAACCAGGATGCTGGAGGGTCAGCTCGAAGCTGGGGAGCCCAAGGAGGACACCCACCAGAGGACCCATGCCTGGGAACTGGGGCTGACACAGAGAAGACAGCTGTGCCAGCCGAGGTACCCAGGGAGCACAGCAACACCCGGGAAGATTCTGGTGAGCTGAGCTCTGTGGGGACAGAGTTAGTCCCACCAGGCGGGATCCTGATTCCTAGCCCTGAGGCCTGTCATTGGACTTTCCCTCACCGGACCCCTGTAGGAAAGTGCCACCCCAGGATGCGGGTGCTGTACCCCCTCTCCAAGGGCACCTGGCTCTTGTCCTCTGCAACCTTCTCTCTTGGTGGATGGGAGGCAGGGCGGGGAGTTAAAGAAAACATGAACATTCCAGCTTCTCTCCGCTCGTCCAGGAGAAGGCACCAGACTTTAAAAACTTCATTAAAGAAAATCAGAAGGTTGACATGCCTCACATCATCCCAGCAAGCTTCCTGATTTTTACCAACTTCCTCGCCGGACCCCGTTGGACAGTGCTCACTCTCATTAAAGTCTCATAGGTCCCTGTGGCCAGGGCCACGCAGTGCGGGACTGTACCTTTATCACCATCCTGCTGCTTCTCAGGGCAAGGCTGCAGCCTCCATGGTCCAGTGAAGGACAGGAAGGCTGACATGTCAGGCTGAAATGCAGTGCCTTCCAGCGTTTTCAAACAGTTGACTGTACAGCCAAGCCAGTGCGGTGTTTGAGGTTGACCTGACAACATGGCCAAACCCCGTCTCTACTAAAAATACACAAATTAGCCAGGTCTGATGGCATGTGTCTACAACCCCAGCTACTCAGGATGCTGAGGCACCAGAATTGCTTCAACGTGGAAAGCAGAGGTCGCAGTGAGCTGAGAGTGCACCGCCGCACTCCAGCCTGGGTTGACAGAGCAAGACACTGTCACAAAACAGAAAAAAAAGGGAAACGAATGCCAGCTTCTTTTGCTGTAATAGTGTTTTAACAAAGAATCATAGTTCACTACCATCCTTGTCTGGTTATATTATGTGCACTAACTCATAATAAACACTACTTAATAAGAATAAAGCTGTGGCCAGGCATGGTAGCTTACACCTGTAATCCCAGCACTTTGGGAGGCTGAGACGGATGGACCACTTGAGCCCAGGAGTTTGAGACCACTCTGGGCAACATGGTGAAGCCCCATCTCTACTAAAAGAACAAGAATTAGCCAAGCGTAGTGGTGCATGCCTGCAGTCCCAGCTGCTGGGGAGGCTGGGGCAGGAGGATCACTTGAGCTCATGAAATTGAAGCTTTGGTGAGCTGAGATCATGCCACTGCACACCAGCCTGGGTGAGAGAGTGAGACACTGCCTCAAAAAAAAGGGAAGGAAAGAAAGAAAGGAAAAGGCTGTGGTAGTCCTGTTTATCCCATCGGTGTCTTGTTGTCTAGAAATAGTCAAGCTTGCATCAGAGAGGGCTTGGGTATTTTGCAGAGGAATGTGGTGGTGTGATGTCTGAGAGGTTTTCTGGTGTTCTCTTCCCAATAACAGCCATTACAGCAGCAGATCACCAGACTTGACGAAGAGCTCGGGAGGCAGGAGTCGCTGTGGGCTGACGTTCACAGCCCTCCTCCTCCTCAGAGGGCAGAGGAGTGGTGAACAATGTAGCATTCCAGACCTGAAATACCTCCTCCCACCCGAAGGGTCACGGGTTGCAGGTGAGTCTGCTGATCACAGGGAAGGTTGGGAGTTTGCATTTCGGATCTCAGACCAGTTGCAGAGACAGCACTAGAAGCAGCATCCCATTTCCTCCTCGTTAACACATTCCCCCGGGAAGACGCCTGAGCCTAGAGGAAGACTTGTTGGGCACTGTTTATTCTGTAGCCTTGAGAATCCCGTGATCATTTTGAAACAAGGAACCACAATAAGAAACGCAAAGCAAACTGTGTCCTTCTGCAGGAAGCCAGGGTGAAATTGTCCAGATTCTGTGACAGCGGGTGTGATGTGTTGCCTAACATTTAAATAATATGATGGTTACTAATGCAAAAATATTCCCACATTTACTTTCAGCCAATGAGTTCAAAGAGACAAAGAATTAACTCGGGGCCAACACCACCACAGGAAGACGGAGATAAAAGTCCTTCCGGGAGATGCCCAGACAGCAGCGCCACACGCACTGGAAGGCCGACTCCCTGGGCGGAAAGACGGGGGCATCTGAAGACGGAAAGGGGACCGTGAAAGCCTGTGCTGCTCTCCACTGGCCGCATGGAGAATTCAGATTCAGATGAAGTTCCACTTCCGCCTAATGAGAGTTCTCACTTTGTTATTCAAAACGGATCTAGTAATGTACTAAAGTACTTATGTTTCTATAGATAAAACCTTGAATTTCTCCAGATGTGTCCTTAATGCTAAGACAGCAAACAAGTTGAATGCGGTTTTAAACCCAGTTGCTTTCTTGAGCCCTGTGGTTGGTCTATTTCTGCAGAGCCTTTAGAAGAACTGACCTACCTTGTTGTGCTGAGTGCAGGGCTCTGGGTGAGCCCTAGGGTCTTGCTGGAAATCGTGCATGGCCATAGATGGCTTTGTGCTCCGGCCTCTGGGCTCCAGGCATTGCCGGCTGCAGGGACCTGTGACTGTCGTTTCCCGAGGCTATGCATCCATCTTCCCGAAGTCCACAAAACTGGAGTGGCAGAAAATCACGAGTACAGGCTTCCCAGGCCGCCACGCTGCAGGAGCGGATGGCGGCAGTCGGAGGAGATGGTGAGCGGGACAGGGACCCCTACCTATTTCCATGCGTCCTGTAAAACACGGGGCTTTCCTGTGGACGTGCATGAGCAGAGCGTTTCACTACAGCAAGGACACGTCCTTCATGAGCTGCCTAATTTCTGGCCACTTTTTATCTGATTCCCTGTTGGGTCCTCACCTGCGTGTCTTGCCGCCACCCCCAGCCCCACCCCCCAACACGGAGCTCACATGCTGGCCTCCAGGGACCGCGGCTGGAGATTCCGAATCCTTCCGTCTGCTTCCCTCTGAGCGCACTCCCAGCAGAAGGCATCTGGATGGGGCTGGGTGGACTCAGGGGGCTTTGTTCCCCTTTTTCTGTTTGCCAGCCCGTGCCATTGCCTGCAGCCCTACCAGAGTGCCCTCTCATCCCGCACCTGCCCGGCCGCTTTCCCAAACACCAGCTCTGTCCATGCAGCTGTGGGAATTTCTGCATTGGGGGTCCCACCAGGAGGGGCCAAGACTACCCTGTGTGAGTCAGGAAAGAACTCCTTCCCCACGTCGCTGCCGGAAACTGACCATAGCAGCTTCGGACCCCCACAGGAGCCTTTCTCGGTGAAGAAACAGAACCCATTGGTGGCCGAGCCTCAGGTGTGGCCGGGCCTCAGGTGTGGCCCTTATGCACAGCACTGCCCTAGCCTGTGGGCAGCACCCGCCCTGGGCTGCCTGGCAGCTGGACTCCTTCCCATCCTCGGCCCAGGCCTGCTTGGCCCTGCAGGGCGAGCCTGGCACTGTCTTCCTCCAGAGTCCACTCCCAGGGCCTCCTGCCTACCAGCTGCTTCATGGCCTTTCGGGGAGCTCCATAGATGTGAGGCCAGGGCCCTCTCTGCTCAGACCCCCGCAGGCTCTGCGTGCTCTCACGGTCCCTCTGCACTCCTCTGTGGGGTGGGGACGCTCTTCCCAGTGGGTCTGCACCAGCTTGGCTGCTTTTCTTCTGCTGCCGCCTCCCCCTCAGGCCCCCGGACAAGTCCTCAGTTTACTTGCTGGTGCCTAGCAGAAGAGGACGCCTTGTCTCCTGCACACCTGCTAGCGCCTCTGCAACCTGACAGTGATGCCATCCTGGGGAAGCTTCCCTGAACCCAGGCTCTCCTGGAAGCCCGTGGTGCCCCTTCACAGCAGCCCCTGTCTCTTCATAGGTCACATAAGCCAATGGCTCAGGGAATGGCCTTTCTCTCCCGTGTCTTCCTGCTGCGGATGATGAGCAGCTTCAGGGCCAGGGCAGTGCCTTCCTCCGTGAATCTCTTCACCCATCAGAATACTTGAAAGAGAGCGATGGCTAAGAAATACTGACTGAGTATATTCATTAAAGAATTAGTGTTACTTACACAATCAAATGTCATGTGTCGTTGAAAGGACCTGACGTGTGTACCGTAATCTCATGAACGACAGAGAACATGTTCACAAACAGCTTAAATTGGATTTAGCAATCGTGTTAGGATAATGACGTTTCCACAGTGTATATGTACTGTCCTTTTAAACCGAACTTGCTTGCTTTTTCGACGGAGGCTCTTCAGTCTTAGAGAGTTCTGAAGGTGGATTTCTCAGCCACGTTCAACCTGATGAGCTCACCGGTTCTTCCGCAAACACTGCAGAGCTGAGGGTAGGCGGGTTGAGTGGCTTCTGCGTGGGTGGCCCGCCCGGCTCCCCTGAGAGAGACCTGTGAAGTCACTTTTCATCCTGGGGAAGTGAGATCTGGAGCGGGTGTCAATAGATGGTGGCATCTTCCCGTCTTCTGGACAAGAACAGAAAATTAACATGGTTCCAAATGTCTCTTTATTTCCCGAGCTTCAGCCTTTCACACAGAGACATTACTTTCTTATAGATTTAAGTTGGTTGCATTTAGCACATAGTCAGACAAGATTCAGATTTTTCACGACTTCAGAGGTCCCCAAGTCAAAGTTTCATTTTTATCATTTTGATTTGCAGTTCTCAGTTGACATTAATAGACTGGAAGGGAAGCGTAGCAAACATGCTTCTAAGCCCCAGCTCGTGGGCCAGTCATGACACACCACATTTTACAGAAATGTCAATGAAATATGATGATCTTCTCTACGGCAGGAAATGGAGGCTGTGAGCTTACGCGTGGTGTGAAAGTAGGCACCTGGCGAGGAAGCGTCAGAACCCAGGTGCCCCTTGTTCTCCATTCTCCCAGGAAAAGCCCACATTCCGTTCCGTCCTCTCCCACATCTTCAGCGGGTGGACGAGCGGGAATATTTTCCTGGGGTTTTATTTTGTTTGGGGACCCAGCCAAGCCTCAGGGCTGACGGTCTGCATTTAGAAACAGTGCCGCAGCCATGGCGGGTGGTGCCTGTCTGTGTGTTATTTGTATCAGGTGTTGACTGTGGCAGTTGTCACTGTGGCCACCCTGACCCCAGAGCACATATACAAGTGGGAGATAACCCCTCTAATAAACACAGAACGTGGTCCAAAGTCCTGGTGCTGACTGCCCGGGGCCCAGCCGCGCCCACCGACTTACAGACAGGCGCTGCCAACGCCAGGGCAAGGCGCGTTTCTCCCGCCTCCTACTGCAGTGTTCACGGAGACACGCGGGACTAGGGTTATGCTCTTTCTGCAGAATCTTCCCGAAAACCCAGCATCTTCCTGAGAAACGGCACAGGCCAGCAGTGGCGCGCACCGTCAAGGTCTGCTTGCTGGATGGTTGACGTTTAAGAAGCCAAGCGTTTGCTTTATTCACTGTGTATTTTCTCAGTTGAATTCGCTCCTGTATTTCTGAGCTATGGTTAAGACTGGCAGTGTGGCACAGATAAAAAAAAACACACACACACACACACACATTTTGCCATTTGGAATTCTCACATGCACTCATCTTAACTCCCCAGATCTTGAGATTATTTTCTTCTGACAATCTTTACATGAGTAATATTTTCAATGCAGAGATGAAGATATTTTTTCTACATTCCTAGTGCAGCATTGCGCATATGAGATTATATACCATTTACCGATAGCTAATTAGAATCAATAAATCTTTGAGGTGGACTGTAGGAGTGTATAGATCAGAAGAATGGGGCTGAAAGGAAAGAAAAATGTCCCAAGAATAATTTTTACATAGTAATTACCACAATTCCTATGGCCCAGGATTCTAAACTCACCAAATCACTGCACGTGGATGATCTCGACTGATGGCCACTGTGTGACCTGAGCTTTTATGAAAGACAGATGTTTGTGGGACAAATCGTAACACTTATTCATTATCGATAACCACATTCGGGATGGGAATTTACACCTGACCAATTTAGTGAGTACGTTTTTGAGGGAAGTATCACAGCTGGTGCAGAGAATGCCATGCGGGCGATTGTCACATAACGATTCTGAATGGAAGAAAAAATAACGAAACCACAATAATCATCTTGGAGTTTTTGTGTTTCTGTACAGGTAGGATGGGCACCGAGCAAAGGTCGTGCCATCACCACCTTCCCTGACGCCAGCCAGAAGGAGCCGAGAGCCGGTAAGCAGACGACCGTCATCCGGTTTTCTAATGGCGACATGAAGAAGATCACGCCCGATCAGAGTGGTGAGTACAACGGATGTATCTGTTTAAAATCAAATCAGAACCAAGTCAGTTATTAGCAAGAATTTTGCAAATCCATACCTGGTTCCCCTGGGTGTTCGGGGTATGGGCTGGGGGGGGGGGGGCTTGCAGAACACAGGCTGTGGCGTCGGGCGGGCCTGCCTGTGAGCCGGGCTGCTCTGCCCCCGCGTGCGCTCAGGCAAGTGAGACCTCGACAAGACCCTCAGTGCGTACACCAGCACCCTCCTGGCTCTGAACTCCCGCTGTATTGTTCTGTCCTTGTTTTCAGCTTTTCCAAGCCTCTGCAAAATGTGGCTGATCATTAGGACCTAACTCAAAAGATGGTTATGAAGTAACATAGTCCATTAAATAGTGTCTCCTCTGCAGAACTCTCTAGAAAGACCACGGTAAACACTTAGTAAATGTGCGCTGATGGCAGAGTAGCACTAGTATTGCCACAAAGTTAGGCAGGGGCAGGAGCTAATCCCTGGCCCAAGCTGCAGATGTGATCCGTGGAGAGGCTTTCACAGCTGGGAGGAGGCACCTTGCCCAGCGGCCGCCTCATGGTGGAGCAGAGTGTGTTGGCTTGGGGTCCATAGGCTGGGCCAAATCGCAGCTCTGCCAGACCAGCTGTGCCAACACCAGCCAATGAATTGATCTCACCAGGCCTCCATTTCTGCATTGAAAAAATCAGGAAATACTTCCAGTCTGGTTCTCAGCTGGGGGTAACTATTGTCCCTGTCCTGGGGACATTCGCAGTGTCACAGTTGGGGGTGATGGGAGTGCTACTGGCATCTGGAGGGGGGTGCTGGAACCCTCCCAGACATCCCAATGCACAGGACAGCCCCCACCCCCACGGGGTGATCCAGCTCCAAGTGTCAGTGGTTCTGGGAAAGCCCTCTGTAGGTAATGAGAAGGGCCACAGTTAGACCATGCATGTGTTTCTCGGTACACATTGCTCAGCAGCTGACAGCTCTGCTACCATGATGGCAAACCTGCTAAAAGCAGATGCTGCATTTGTGGAGGAAAGCCACACATCACAGGAGCTGGGGACCCCCTTGATGCTGAGGAGCTGTGAGGATGCTGTGACCCCCCGTGGTTCACACTGCGTGTCTCTGTGTGTGCAGGGACTGTATATGGAAAACACAGATGCTGAAGAGTCTGGAGGTCTTACAGGCAAGATTTCCAGGGTGGCAACTTTGTGCAGCTACCCCAGGGTGTAACTTGATTCTACCTTAAGAAAACATGAATAATTTACAAAACAGATTGTGAACAAGGTGAGATAGGCGAGGTCAGGGCCGGGTCTGTAGTGCATTGAGAACAGTCTCTCAGTACCCAAACATTTTGAAATTGTATTCTAAACATGTCCTTCTTTAGATTGATCAGCTTCCCTGTTTTCACCAAGCTTTGGGTCCGTGTTTAGAGGCACAGGGTGCAGGAGTCCTGAAAGACTGCAGAGCTCGCCTCTGTGTTTGTTTTACTTGCTTTAATGGGAGGAGCCTCTTCCACAGGCTCACAGGGAAAGGAAAGAAAAAGAAAGAAAGAAAAAAAGAAAGAAAGAAACAAAGAAAGAAACAAAGAAAGAAACAAAGAAAGAGAAAGAAAGAGAGAAAGAAAAAAAGCACGAGGCGCCTACTCGTGGCTGTGATTCTATTCTAGCTAAGCCTCTTGGCCCTTCCTGAGGGCAGTGCTGGAAGCCGGAGTGTGGACACAGCCGTGGTGTGCCCACCGCGTGCTCTTCCACCCACCCGAACTAACTCGCAGGCTCCCTGTTCTGCAGGGAAATGCAAAAAAGGCATTTGGGTCTTGGGGCTCCCCACTCATGCTCACTATGCTGGACCTGGGCCGCCTGCCGGCCCCCAGGCTTCAAGGCCCAACCGGCTCCAGCCCAGAGCCCACCAGAGGAAGGACTGGGAACTCCATCTCGGCCCAGTCCTCTCCCCGACTAGCCTAGAGGCACAACGTCTGACCCCTGGGCTTGGGTGACAAACCCTCTCCCCATGCCCCCTTGCTGTGGGATGTGCCCACGGACAAGGCCAGCCCTCTCCCACCTGCTGGGACGGCACTTTTCCCACCACCGGACAAACTTCGCCATATTAAATCCAGGTTCAAAATGAGAGCGCAAACTGCCTCCCAACACAGATGTTTCTGGTGCTTACAGATTTACTACAATGCAAATGCTCAGATGGCGCGCACGACCTACCCCGATGGCCTGGAAGTTGTGCTGTTTCCCAACAAGCAGACAGGTGAGTGACATCACCAGGAACCCGTGCGGGCTCCTTTGCGTGCACGTGTGTGGAGATGTGGACACTCGCAGTTTATCAGGTACTTGAGCCCTGTAGGCAAGTTCCCACAGATAACTGTGAGGATGCTGTGTCCCCATGCTGACAGGGGACTGGGCCGATGTGGCGTTCCCAGTCCTTCATCTGGTGGCTCTGAGCTGGAGCTTGCTGGGCCTTGCAGCCTTGGGGGCCGGCAGGGGGTCCAGGTCCAGCATAGTGAGCACGAGTGGGGAGCCCCAAGATCCGAGCAGCTGCCCAGATAATTTGGGGCTCATCCTGCTTAATGCATGCTTTCCTGGTTCTTATCCAAGAGCTGTGAGCCCACGGCTTCCGTGTGGGTGTGTGAGCACACCCAGGTCTGGACACCTCCGTAAACGCCATCAGACCTCAGTTGAGGACGTGTGTTTCAGCTCTTCTGGGTGGGCCTGGCTACATAGTCAGAGCGGCAACGGAGACAAACGGGTGTTACCTGTTCGCACGGCACAGCCAGCTCATGGTCCCAGGTGCCACCAGATGGTTTCCCGGAATCTCGCCTAGACTCGAAAATCCAGTCCTCTGGGTGAACTAGAGTTTTCTGGCTTTGTGACTTCGCTTTACCCTGTCATGATGTCACTTCATCTCTCTCATTTTGAATCCCTGTTTTCTTCATGCTTGTATTTGAGCATGCTCACCCGAGAACCCAGCTCTCAGATGCTGCAGCCCATCCATGGTTCTCCCATTCAGAGCCACTCAGCTTCATCATCACCACCATCAACATGACACTACCGTCCACCTGAACTTTGAATGGAATTTTGCCCCTGGAATGAATTTTTAGGAGAGAGTTAACATGAATAGGGCATATTCCTAACATCTTCATTGGCCATGCAGTTCTCACCACTGTTCATGAAGGTTAGGAGACGTTTCTAGCTCCCTGACCTGCTGCATTCCTCCTTGAAACTAACAAGGCCCTAACCCTTCCCTAAATTTTGTAGTTTCCAAAACATTGTGTACTTAGGTCAGACCTGCAGCGAGAAAGGCACCTCCTGACGACCGGACCAGTGTCCCAGAGCCACCGTGGTGAGGAAGGTTCCGGCCGTCACTCTTCATCACGCTGGCTTCCATCAGATCCAGCCTCAGGCAAGCCTTCTGGGATACAGCCAGAGCCTGGGTGGCTGCTACAAGGGCTGAATTTAGATCATAAAATCAGCCCCTCACTCCGACCTTTCCTTGACACACAGCTGCTGGACACCTCCTAACAGTAAAAGCCATGGCCTGAGTCCCGCTGTTGAAATCTGCCTGCTGGCAGCTTTTCTAAGGCGTGGTTTACACTGAGGCGCTGCCGCACAGAAGCCTTGAGATTTGCTTTTAAAAGCACACACACATGATTAGGCTAATGGAGTCATTTAGGTCAACTTCCCAGCAGTTATAATTTCTTTGCAAGACTTAATATAAACTAGGCTGAAAAAGGGTCCTAAAAATGGATATTTTGGTCTTGATTTCATTAGTTTCTTCTAAAAAGTCTAATCATAATCATAAAACAAAACTAAAAAAAACAAAACCCAAAAACCAAACCCCCATTTTACATGGAAAGATTCTGCTGTTCTTTGCACGGCCTGAGGTGCAATGGGCAGGGTGGGTGTTAGTGGGCGGGGGCCCCGCTCGGTGGGACATGAGTTCAGACAAGTGCTGCCCGTGGGCTCTGAGCCCGGGCCCCTGAGATCTTTGCTGGGCGACCCCAGGCAGGTGGCCTCCTCGCCTGAGCTTCGTCATCTGCATTCCGTAAGTCAGAGCGCCAGCCGGAGCACTGTGTGGAGGGTCCCCTGGGGTCATCCCAGTAGGAGAAGCAGGACTGCTGGTGTTGCTGCAGGGGAGTGACATGGCAGGGCAGCCCATGCAGCCTGTTGCAGGTCCAGGCGTGCTTCTGTGGTGCCCCAAATCCAGACGATACCAGTGGGCTGGGAGCTCTGACCCTTGAAGCTGTAGCAACATTTCCTCAGACTGTGCTCGGATCACTCCTGGACAGCAACGCGCTCCTCCACGTCACTCGGGGGAAAACACAGAGGGGCTCAATCACAGGGAGGTCTCTGTGCCGATTTCTAACTTGGGTCTTTAAAATGTTAGCAAAAGCCGGGCGTGGTGGCTCAAGCCTGTAATCCCAGCACTTTGGGAGGCCGAGGCGGGTGGATCACAAGGTCGAGAGATCGAGACCAACCTGGTCAACATGGTGAAACCCCGTCTCTACTAAAAATACAAAAAATTAGCTGGACATGGTGGCGCGTGCCTGTAATCCCAGCTACTCAGGAGGCTGAGGCAGGAGAATTGCCTGAACCCAGGAGGCGGAGGTTGCGGTGAGCCGAGATCGCGCCATTGCACTCCAGCCTGGGTAACAAGGGCGAAACTCCCTCTCAAAAAAAAAAAAAAAAATGTTAGCAGAGGTTACTTTGACATCAGTTGAATCTACGCTTTGTGATGTGATTTACATGCACAGCTCACTCTACGTGCGAAGACCAGCTACAGCATTTGTGTCTGGTGTGAATTTCTAGGTCCTCCTCTCTGAAGAAGAGTTGCCTGTGCTTGGCGCTAGCTGGGGCCAGGAACTCAGTCTCCTTGGACCATTCTCGTTGTCCTTATCCAAGTTACTCCTGTGCAACTGGGGGGGGTCCCTCTTGCTCCTGTCTTGGGCCAGCTCCCTCAGAGCCTGCTTCTTCTCGCTGCCAGGAAGCACTGAACTTCCTTCTAGCCTCTGTGGGGGCCAAGGGCTTGCATTTTGATTAGAAATTTGGATTAATTACAATGCCAACTCCCATATGCTGTGTGAAGTTTCTCTGTGGCTAATTTCTCACGAGCCTTGGAATGGTCTTCCGTCTTTATGCCTGTGTGACTTCTCTGTCCTAACCTCCTGCGTTCTCTGCCCAGCTGTCTGCATTCCTTGTGGAAAGCATTCTGTGCCTCTGGACTCTGTACATGTGTGTCACTTCCTGCCTGATCTCTGGCTATGAGAATGGTTAAATCTGGCTTCTTTGCACAGGAAAGGAGTAACTTCCTGCTTTGGGGTCGTCTGGAACTGGCCGTGCACGGGGCTGAATTGTGGATGGACGGCACTTCCCGTGTAACATCGTCGGGTGTCCTCTTGGGCGCCTGTGCATTGTTTTGAAGTTCTGAAACGCTAATTTTCAGGTCATAAGAGAGGGTGTAGTTCTAGAAGTGCTCTGGGTAGTAGTGGCACCGGTGGATGAAGTTGGGGAACAGTCACCCGGTCACTGTGTGCAGGGGCGGGGCCCCTCATTTCATATGCAAGTGATGATTTCCTGGTTTAATTGAGAAAGGTGAACTGCTCTGTGTCTGCATTTAAACCGCGAATGGATTTTGTGTTTGTCAGGGCTTCACGACCCGGTTGTTGTTCACAATTAGCTTCAGGTGGGTTAGAATTGTCCACAGTTTTTCAAAACATGGAAGCTGAAGTTAAGCAAGGCCAAGACTTGCCTACACTAGGAGGGCGTCCATCTTTTTTAAGTTTGTAATGCACAGGGCCAAAACCATCATAGACATTAAGCGGCCATGTTAAACAACAGCATGTAAAGGAGTCCAAGTTGATTCCCTCTTCTAGTTTTCTCACACTTACACAATTGCTCTTTTTCTAAGAAATGTGAACAACCGACCCAGAAAGCGTGTGTCAATTGCAGGCTGGCATCACCAAGGAACACCAAGTGCGAGGGCAGAGGAACCGCTGCAGCCACCTGAGCATCGCAGAGAGACTGGGACCAGGACCCCAGACCCCACGCAGCCCGGTGCTGTGGAACGTGGTACAGGAGTCGTGTCGCGACGCGGGCGATGCTGGAAGTGACTCTTGGCTCTTCTCCCCTCTGTCTTGATGCTGTTGATGGGACGTTCTTGTATCTGTAAGAAGTCTGTGCATCGTATCTGAAGATGGATCTATGTGACTCCTACTTTCCTTGGCTTTCATTCTTGTCGATGTTCCGGGTGTCCGCTTGGGAAGAAGGCATGGTCTCTGGTTACTGAGCACTGCACTCTGTGTGTATCCATCAGATCAAACTCTCCGTGTTGTTCAACTCCATTATATTTTGTTTGTCCTAAATTAATTTTTTTAAAAATCCTGTTTATTTAAACGTAATTTCAAACTTACAGAAAGTTTGCAAGAAAGAAACTCGGATGTGCCCTTTACCCGGATTCACCAATTTGTAACCTTTTGTCACATTCTTTTGTCTGGCTCTGTCTCCCCCACATATGGCGTGTGTGTGCATACATGTGAAATAAATGATTTATCCTCTCGGGTCTCTTTACAGGGAAGCGGCATGTGTCAATGACCCTTTCCCCTCATGTGTCTGTGGCACTGGATGAGGGGCCACCACGCTGCAGCCTGAGCGCGTCTTCACTAACTGCATCTGCACGGACTGCGTCCCCAAATGTGATCATGTTTGGAGGTACTGGGGATTGGAACTGCGACACATGAATTCTGCAGGGACACAATTCAACACACACACGTGCCTGGAATTTCTTCTTTATTCTGCTCAGAATATGCTGTATGTCTTAGATCTATGAATTCATACTTTTTCATTGAAGTTAGAGAATTCGTCTCTATTGCCTGATAACTTCACCATTCCTCTGCACCTCCATGTTTGTCTCCTGGCCCCCAGTCCAGTGTCTTCTCAGGTCTATTTGCTCAGTCTCTGCACGGTCTCATCGCATAAACCTCGGCTTCCATCTGCCCCGGTCCCCACCCTCCCCAGGCTCTCCACGCTCAGCGTTCGTCTGTGTTTTGCCTTTTCTTTTCTTTTCTTTTTTTCTTTTTAGCAAAAAGGCCCTTTGATCTCTTTCCTATCTCTTTTGAACCCCGTTTTCTGCCTGTGCCCCATACCCCAAGTCCAGCTGCTATGGAGTGGGAGAGTCCCTTAAAGCTTCCAGCTGCTGGAAATTGTATCACTGGTAATAACGACAGCTATGAGTTACGCAGTGCTACTCACATGCTAGGCACTTTTAAATGCTTCACATATGCACATTTAATCTTCAAACAATCCAATGAAGCAGGTCCTATCCTTATCCCCAACTCAGAGAAGAGGACGCCCAAGCACAACAAGGGGCAGCGCTGTCCAAGGTCAAGTGTTTGGTGATGAGTCTGGGAGTAAGTGCTCCTGCCACAGGGTCGGAGGCCCCGTGCGCTCCAGAGCCTCTTCCCCAGAACTGTCTCAGGAAGTCCTCAATCTCCGCTTCATCTCTAATAATGTCTCCTTTTTCCTTCCAGATATTTTTGTAACCAATATTGACAAAGGTCTTTGCATTTCTTTTCAAATTACTAGCTTTCGACTTTGTGGACACTCTCTATTGTAGCTTTATTTTTTTTTCTTTCATACATTTAAGTTGTTATGTTTATGATTTCCTATGTTTCACTCTTTTTTAAAACGTTCATGAGGTACAGAAAAGTATTGTTTAATTTGTAGCCTTTAAAGGTGAATGTAAACATGAAGTCTGTAAATTCTCTTTGGTTATATCCCTCCAGTTTTGATAAAATTTAGTTTTATTATAATTAAGTGTTAACTATTGCTATTTTCACCCTAATTCTCTTTTTTTCCATGAGTTATTTTTAAAAAGTGCTGGAAAATTTCCAATTGTATGATTGTTTTTTGTTTTCTTATAGCTGTTCATTTTTAAGTTAGTCGCATGTGTCAGAGACCGTAGCCTGTATCACTTGCTTTGTGGCCTCGTAAATCAGCATTGTTTCCCCAAATGTTCCACATGTGCTTGGGAATTCTATGTGAGGTGCATAAATGTACCAATGTCTTTAATTGGAATTTTTTTTCAAAATTGTTTTCATATATTCTACGTTTTCGCTAAATTTAAAAATCAGACTGATCCATTAGATCAGGGCTCTCCAGCCTTCAGGCCCCACAGCAGGAGGTGAGTGGCGAAGCTTCCTCTGAACTGACAGCCGCTCCCCTCGCTCCATGACCGCCTGAGCCCCGTCTCCTGTCAGATCAGCGGCAGCGTTAGGTTCTCCTCGGAGCAGGAATCGTGTCATGAACCGCACATGCGAGGGATCTGGGTTGCGGGCTCCTCGTGAGAATCCAATGCCTCATGATCCATCACTGTCTCCCATCACCCCAAATGGGACCCTCTAGTTGCAGGAAGACAAGCTCAGGGCTCACACTGATGCTACATTATGGTGAGTTGTATAATTATTTCATTGCAATGTAATAATAAGAGATAAAATGCACAATAAATGTAGTGCACTCGAATTATCCGACCCACCCGCACCCCCATGCCGGTCCCTAGAAAAATTGTCTTCCACGAAACTGTTTCCTCGTGCCAAAAAATTTGGGGACCACTGCACTAGACGATGAGGGAACTGTGTTTAAAATATCCCAGTTTGATTATACATTTTCTAATATTTATTTATAGTTTTTCTCTTTCTGATGAATTGCTCTCTTTTTTAAAATCCTTAATCAGTGATGCTTATTTTGATACCCTTAATGCTTTCTGCTTTAAATCCATTAAATCTAATAGGTACAGCAGCTTTCTTTCAGTTAATATATGCCCGGTTTATCTGTTTCTATTCTTTCTCTTTTGCTGATTCTAAATCTTTACATTTCAATGTGTTCTTCTAAGAAACAGACATTAAATATACATATATATAATCTGAAAATAACTTTCCTTTTAATCCGAGGTTTCATTTCACAACTTGGAAATGTATGTGTCCTCACTGTCCTCTGCAAGGAACTCCGTCTTTTAGTTTGAATTCTCCTCCCCGATCTTCCACACCATTGTGTTGGTTCTGCAAGGATTTTTATCCAAGCTGTTTGCGCCCTCAATATTAGTAATGGTTATTACCATGCTGCTTATGTCACCAGTGTTTACTTTAGACTTTTTAAATTTATGCAGAATTTGGGGCTCACTCTTCTTTCTCGAATGTTGGCCTTTCTTCTTGAAAACACAATTTCCTTCTACGTGACAAGCATGAAGAGACGGGGCAGCCGACCCTTCAGTTTCGGCTCCTCTGAAAATGTCCTTTGTTTTGCCTTGTTCATGAGTGATCACTCATCCTGATGCACTTCAGACCCCTCGTCCCATAGATACTACGTGGCCACCGTGTGGCAGGCATTGTTTCACAACTGGGGATTCTGCAGTGAGCAAATCTGTAAAGAATTCTTATTTCATGACATTTTATTGGAGGGAAGTATAAAATAATCAGGTAAAAACAAAAATCAATATAAAATTTCAGGCTGTAGGAAAAGCTACAGCAAAAGACAGCAGGGTAGAAAGCAGAGAGGGAGTGTGCTGGGCTGCTGTCTCAGGGCCGGTCTGTGGGCGCTGGCCTCACTGAGGGTGATATTTCAGGGAGCCATGAGTGATGTGGGAGAGGCAGCTGTGTGCCTGTCAGGAAGAACATTCCAGAGTGAGAGAGACCTGTGAAAAGTGTGTGGCGTGTCTGAGGAAGAGCAAGGAGGCCGGTGTGGAAGGGGTAGAGGAGATGAGGTCCAAGTGCTGGGAGCCAGGCCGTGTAGACCACTGTGGAGAAGCCACTGGGGAATCTGGAGCAATGGAATGACAGGGACTTTTCTCAGCGTGTTGAGGACTTTATTCCACTCCCACACAGTGTCTGCTGGAGGGTCCGACGGTGGCCTGATTTCTTCCTTCAAATGTGATATTTTTCCCTCTCTCCTGCTTTTAAGAACTATTCTGTCTCCAGTTACATTATGATATGTCTAGCTATGGATTTCATTTTGTTCATTGTATTGGGGATTTGTTGCGCATCTTAAATATAATCACAGTGTCTTTCATAAGCTAGGGTTGCCAGACTTAGCAAATAAAAATGCAGGATGCCCAGCTGAATTTGAATTTCAGGCAAACAACAAATAATTTTTTTTTGTTATGAGTATTCCATGCAATATGTGGGACATAATTACACTAAGAAGTTATTTGTAGTTTATGTGAAAATTCAGATTTCACTGGGTGTCCTATATTTTATGTGGCAACCATATCAAGTTCAGGGAAATTCACAACGATTGCCTTGACCAATTTCACCTCTCTTCCATTCTTTCTCTTCCTGGACCTCCAATTACAGCTGCATGACACCACCTCATTCTAGCCTCCTTCCCTCGTCACATGATATGCTTTCTTCTTACCATCTGGGTCAATTCTTTATCTGGTTCATGAGTTTTCTCTTCAGCTGAATATTACGTCCTATGTAACACATCACTTGGCTTTAATTTTGAAGATTATATTCATTTCACTTGTTCGTTTTCAAGTTCACCTAGAATTCTCTCTCCCATTTTAATTTCCTCCTTTAATCTTTAGCATATATTCTACAAACATCTGCGTCTGGCAGCACCGTGCTTGCTGTGTGGGGGCTCCACGTGGTGCCGGCTGCTGCTGCTCATCTCTGCTGGTGCCTCCTCGTGGTGCTGAGCTTCCTCGCCTATTTCATGTCTGTGCTGCTGGCCTGTGTTAGGTGGCAAGCCTATGGGGCCCAGTCTGGGAGAGTCTATACAGAAAGCTTTGCATCTGCTTCTGCCAGGTGTGCCAGGCCACCTCCAGCCTGGGATCACTTCATGATAGCTTCTTAGTTTAAGGTGTTCCAGATACAGGTAGCAGAACTGTAATTCCTAAGGGTAAATGAGGGTCACTCTGTAGTGAGACATCCTATGGAAGGAGCTCTGAGGGAGAAAGCTGTGCTCCCTGGTGCTCTCCATTTGCCGGCAGGGAGATATCTTCCAGTTCCCTCTTTCCTTGGACCTCTAACCTTCTGAGCGTGTGCTCTTTAGGCACGGACTCAGTTCCAGTTCCCAGACAAAGCCCCTTGTCCTGTCCCAGCAAAGTGACCGAGGGCTGAGCCTTCCGGAGGCTGCAGAGGACCCCAGGGCAGCCGAAGTCGGATTTGGCTCTGTGTTCTAGCACTCTCTGGGATTTGTGGCCCCTTCCATGAGATTCGCTGTTCATTTCACAGGGTTTTTGTGACTTTCTTGAGCACTCCTCGGTATTTCTAGTGGATGGGTGAGTGGGACATCCCATCTGCCCCACTGCCACGGCAGAATCAAGGCCGCTGTGGGGCATCTGCCCCTCCGTGACAAGGCGGATCTGCAGAGAGGCCCTCTACGAGCTCCTGGCTCTCAATCCTTCTTCTTTCGGTCCTAATGTTTCAGCCAGTGCAGCCATGTGTCTTGTTAGGATTTTTGCCTTCACAAACTGTCATTTAGGCTCTGACTGGGTGCGTAGCACCAAAGTGGACACAAGAGCAATTATTCTCTTGAGCGACCTCCAGCAAATATTCGACAAAGAAAAATTACACTTGCTAGTTTGCAAAGGCCATGCTGCGTGATTGATTGTTAATGCCAGTCTTTTGAAAAAGAAAGTATTTCTGCATTTTATTTCTGCTTAAAAGGCCTAACCCTTTGACTCTCAGCTGGTCCATGTAGAAGGTCTCTGATCAGTTAATTTTCCAGCAGGAATTCTAAGTTCTGTTACTGTTCTTGGGTATATTTATCATACGTTCAACACTTCTGCCTATGGCTGATATTTCAGGAAAAGAATCACACAAGCCCCACTGTTTCCACTCCTTCCATTTACAGGTGCAGTTGTGTGTCACATGTATGGTTCTTATAAATTCATACAAATCAGCCGGGAGTTGTGCACTGATATGTACCACGCAGTGAGTGAACTCAGTAGCTCTCAGCTGTTGACCCAAAAAAGAGTTCCCAATTTCTCCAGAGTGTTCCATTTCTATGCAACAGGAAAAGCATCTTCTATAATTTTGTGCTAAGAATTATTTTAAGGGGTAGAATTTCTCCTCAGTTGTCAGATTTTTCACCATATTCATTTTTCTTAAATACATTTTGTGGGCTGGGCATGATGGCTCACACTAGTTATTCTGGTGCTTTGGGAGGCCACAGCAGGAGAGTCTCTTGAGGCCAGGAGTTAGAGACCAGTCTGGGAAACATAACAAGACCCTGTTCCTACAAAAAATAAAAAATTAGCCAGGCATGCTTGTAGCGCTGCTCAGGAGGCTGAGGCAGGAGGATCACTTGAGGCCTGGGTTTGAGGCTGCAGTGAGCCATGCTCACATCACTGCAGTCCCGCCTGGGTAACAGAGCAAAACCTTGTTCCTAAATATGTACAGAGAGAGACACACATACATATGTGTGTGTGTGTGTCTATATATATAGACACACACATATACACACTGCCCCTTATCTGCAGGAACTGCCAACAGTTGACAATACAAATGAAAAGGAAGTGAAGATATTAAAAGAACAAATGGAAGCTGGGCATGGTGGCTCACACGTGATCCAAGCACTTTGGGAGGCCAAGGCAGGTGGATCACTTGAGCACAGGAGTTTGAGACCAGCCTGGGCAACATGGTGAAACCCTGTCTCTACTAAAAAATACAAAAATTAGCTGGGCATGATGGCACATGCCTATAGTCCCATGTACATGGGAGGCTGAGGCAGGAGAACCACTTGAACCCAGGAGGCAGAGGTTGCAGTGAGCCAAGATCGTGCCACTGCACTCCAGCCTGGGAGACAGAGGGAAATTCCATCTCAATAAAAAGAAGAACAAATGGAAACTAATCAATTCAGTTTAATTCGGCAGCTTTTCTTTCTTTCGGAAACACATGCAATCAGCTGTGATGTAGACCACACCTGTGATCACGTCCCGGTCCCCGGGATGAATTAGATGCAGCGCAGCAGCTTTTCAGCAGCTCCCACAGTGACTTCCTTGGCATCCAAGGGTTCTGTCTCCTGTGCAAGGTGAGTATCACTGTTATTCATCCCCGGAGGATGCTGTGGAGGGTGAATTATGGCTCTTTACTACAATTCATTATCCAACTGAAAACTGCAAATCGATATGAAAATGTAAAACTGAATGTTTACCATAGCAAGAGTCAAAAGCATTCAGAAGCAGAGGGCACCGACTGTGGGGTTAATGCTGGACCTGTGACCTCAAACATAGGACTCAGGGAGCCACAGAGTATATGGGAGGGAGAGAAAAAGTTCAGCCACGAAGATCACTAGAGCAAAGTTGGGAGAATCAACATTTTGTGTCATCATGAGAACATCATTCTGCCTAGAGCAAGATGTTCAAGGTTAAATAAAAAATGACAGAGCAGGTACAAAAATGCATGCTGAATATCAGTTCTTTACGAAGCGTGCCTCATCCTGTTCAGGCTGCCGCAGCAAAATGCCATAGACAGGCTGGCCTGTCCACGGGTGCTGGAGGCTGGAAGTCTGTAATGAAGGGCCGGCAGCTTCCCTGTCTGGTGACGGCTGCTGCCCGGTTCGAAGACAGCGTCTTCTCATTGCAGCCTCACATGGTGGAAGGGGCGAGACAGCTCTCTGGGGTCTCTGGGGTAAAGGCACTGATCTCATCCATGGGGCTCCACCCCTATGACCCCGTCACCACCCAAAGGCCTCATCTCCCAACACCGTTGCTTTGGGGATTAGGTTTCAACATAGGAATTTGGGGAGGGCAGAGCATTCAGCCCATAGCAGAGCGGATCACTACAAAACATGTTTAAGCAGCTGAGTGACACAGCATCCTGGTTTAGATATAGAAATTTACTGAATTTGCAGAGATAGGTACGCATGTTGTTGACATCCTGGTTGAAACGGTGAAACACAGCAAATGTGCTCTTAGGTGTTCACGCAGTTGTTCTCCTTGAGCATTTTCATACAGTATTTAAGTCCCTAAACCTTTGTTATAAATAGGGTTGCCAGATTAACAAATGAAGATTCAAGTCTCTCACTGAATTTGAATATCAAATAAACAGCAAGTAATTTTTGGTATGAGTATGTTTCGTGCAATATTTGACATACACTACTGTTAAAAATTATTCATCATTTATCTAAAATTCAAACTTCACTGGGCATTTTATATTATACCTGGCAAACCCTAGTTATAAAGCCAGATGATTAGAAAATACTCTGTCTCTATAAATCTCATGACTATTTTACAGATTATTTAATCTCATTAATATTTTATAGATTATTTAGATATAACATGTTTCTAAACAGATTCAATGTAACATACACTTAAAAATCCATTCTACAGAAAAATTCTACCCTGCTGGCTCCAGAGAAATTGTGTTTCCCGATGGGACAGTGGAACGATTCCAGGACATACAGGAAGAGACCTTGTTTCCTGACTGGACAATCCTAAGGGTAGAAAGGTTGGTAATGTCAGATGATGGGAATCCAAAACATCCCAATTTTTGGTTTTTGTATTTAATAATTTCTTTAAATTAATTTAGAATTTTGTAAGTATTTAAGTGCTTGTATAAATAGTAGAAAATAATGTCATCGACTCGAGAAGTTTTTTGTCTTATGGCCTTGATTTGAATCCCTTATTGGAGACTGTCAGATTTAAATTGACTTTTAGGTATTTACTTCACGGACATTAGCTGTGTTTGCATTATAACCATAAAAATCGCTACAGTCGGCCAGACACGGTGGGGCATGCCTGTAATCCCAGCACTCTGGGAGGTCGAGGCAAGCAGATCACGAGGTAAGAGATCGAGACCATCCTGGCCAACATGATAAAACCTCATCTTTACTAAAAATACAAAAATTAGCTGGGCGTGGTGGCACATGCCTGTCGTCCCAGCTATTCGGGAGGCTGAGGCAGAAGAATCACTGGAACCAGGGAGACAGAGGTTGCAGTGAGCCAAGATCCCGCCATTGCACTCCAGCCTGGTGACAGAGTGAGGCTCCATCTCAAAAAAAAAAAAAAAAACAAACAAATCACTCCAGTCTTCAGTGCGTCCCCAGCTCAGACCACGTGGTCTAGAAGCCGAGTCTACTGCAGAGCATGTGCACACCAGTGTTTAAGGCACACCAAGGAAGCGCTCATCAGAGCTGCTATTTCAGTGCTGGTTTGTACAGAGAGTCAAGATCCACGCAGCTATCTGAGGGAGAGCGTGGGAAGCTGTTTTGGGACTTCCCTTTCTTTCCCGATATCCAAGTCACCACAAGCTCCGGGGGCTGTGTCTCCGCACTGCCCCACCTCTGCCTCTCTCCCAGTTCTGTGGTCCCAGCTCTCATCCTTTCTCTCCTGGACAATTGCAATTGACTCCCCCAGCTTCCTCACAGCAGTCAGAATCTTCCCTATCACGTCCGGGGACACTGCTCCGAAATGATACTATCTGTGGCCCTATCGCTCCCTGTGTCAACCCTGCCATCCCTGTCACCATCAGATCCAGCTGTCAGCACAGCCTTCAGCCTGCAGGTGAGCAGACGCAGCTGACTTCACGCCCTGCCTCCTGGCCCTCCTCACCTGCCCTCTCTCACCCACACCCATTTTCCAACGATGCACTGAGACTACCGGGCACCTTTCCTGCCCCTGCCCGTGGCCTTCTGCACCTTCACCTACCGAGATTTGGAAGAAGGGCTCCAGATCTGGGTGGAGGCATCGCCCTGTGCTCCCCCACAACCCACTGACCTCCACACTGGCAGCACTGGCCCTGGCACAGGCCGCCTGACCATGTGTTTCTCTCCCACGAATGGAGACAAAACCATCGTGCTCAGCAACAGGCAGAAAGAAATCCACATGGCCCAGTTCGAGTGGAGGGAGTACCCAGATGGCACCATCAAGGCTGTGTATTGCAGCGGCTGTCAGGAAACCAAGTATGCATCCGGGAGGGTTAAGACCAAAGATGAAGCTGGAAAGATGGTCCTGGACAGGAAGGAGATCCGCCCTCAGCACGCAGCATCACATGGGAAATGCCGACCACAGTTTCTTCCTAAAACAGACGAAAACTCATAACAGATTAGCTGCCCCAAATGCCCAAATGATCTTGGAGAGCCACCAAAGCTTTAGGACTACCCAAGTCATCTAGAAACTGCAAGGAAAAAGGCATTCTCTCCTGTATTTAGGAAACATGGTTAGAGCAGCATGCATCAGAGAACAGGAGGCTCACAAAGAACAACTTCAGTGCCAGGGATTGTTTTCACCTTAAACAATACTGTGCATACATCACTGTCATCCTCTATATTTTGGTAATGCGACTTAAGGTAACTCGAGAACAATGAGCTATCTTGGCTGTGAAGGAAAAAAGAGAATTCTACTACGATGACAGTGGATGGAGGCCTTTTCTCTTCAGGTGAATGCTAAAGCAATGCAAGGCAGTTTGTCAGGCATAACCGGCAAAACAAATCCGATATTAAAAAGCCATTTCGGGTTTGGCTGAAAAAATGGACCTGCCTATTGCTTTGATTATTTTGAATCAGCTTATACTAAGAATCGTCACTGAATCAAACAGAATGCTACACTCCTGTACTGAAGAAATGCACTTCTCATAATTCTGGGAGATGGGGAAAGAAACAAACGTGCAATTTGATCAGGAAGCCACAATCAGGCATCAGATCGCCTGCCTGCCTGGAAGTTTCCATTAAATATAATCTGCAGTACATGCTCCAATAGTGATGGGTGTCAAGTCTGTCATCCAAATAAGATGAATTCCGTGTGCGCATTCAGCCGGAAGCCCTTCGTGGAATATACATTCTGCAGTATTGGAAGTCAGTACAAGCTTATTAAAACAACATTTCCTACTGATTTTCAAAAAGCCAGAATTGACTTTTCGTTCTTAATAATCTCGTGAAGGCTTCTCATTAGATGTACAATCTGATTAGATTTATTACATTAATTTTGAGGAGGGGGGTCTCTATCAACCTACTTGCAGGCACCTTTATATGCAAATTGTACACAGGCACGTTTACTTGGTCTCAAAGGTAGTATCAAGACAATCACAAAAAACGACCAAGTACAACGGGCTGGGAGGTGGGGTGAGTCACCGCCCATCTGCACCACTGTCTACTCTCACCTTGGTAAAACCCCTCTGCTGACCCCCACTTCCTTTTCTGGAACTGATGCTTCATTCCCTGCATGGCTCAGGGATGCTGTGGAGATGGAGGCGATGGGACCAGCCACAGAGTGGTCTCGCCGTTCCACCAGGCGCTGCTCCTGAAGGGCGCTCGGAGCGAGCCTTCCTCCCTCTCCTGAGTGGAGTCCTGCATGGCTCCATGTGTTCCTAAAGTCCCCAAGTTTCTCATAGCACGGCCCCCAAGTTTCGTGGGCATCAGGCCCAGTCTGCCCCTCCTGCCCCTTCTCTCCTGCCCCCCGAGGCCCACATCATGCAGAAGGCCCTCCTTTAGGTCAAGCCAGCTTCCTCCGACTCATTGTTCCTTCTGCAAACCTTCCTGGGCTCACCCCACCCCACCCCCAGGCTAAGGCCCCTGATCCCCGCACCCCTCAGGTCCTCCTCACACTGTTTCCCAATGACCTGGCGACCTGCTGTCCCAACCTTAACGGCATGTGGAGGATGGAGCTCAGTCACCTTCACCTTCGCTCCCCAGCATCTAGAGAGGAGAGTGGAGCTTCAGAGGCTGTGGGGTAAGAACATGGAGAGGAGCCTTGTGAACTCTGATCGGTGTTAAAGTGAAAGGGGTTTCGACCTGGAGGCTGACTCCCAAAAACAAGGGCTCTGTTCAATGTTCACATGATCAAATTCACCTTTGAAATGACCTTTTCTTGAACACTTAAAGATAGATTCTAATCAGATTAAATTTCCTTAAATAATTAATACTGCACTCAGAGGTTTAGCATGGCCGATTCTCTTGAACAAACACCCGACACAAGAGACACAAGCCAACAGTCAAGATCATCACCTCCTCTTTCCAAACCTCCACTTTGAACCAGTTCTACAGCATTAACCATTTCTTCCTTATTCTACATTTTCCATACTCTCCTAGAATCATTACTATAATTTTATTCTGTGGTCATTTTTACTTCTTTCCCTGCTTTAAAGAAAAAGGCAGAAAGCCTGTGGTTAGTCTTGCCGTGGGTGTGGGTGTGACAGTGGGACGGGGCTGTTCCCTGGTTATTCCTCCTCCGGCATCTTACATCAAGTCACTGGGCATCGTACTCCTCCTTTTACGGTTGTACTACACATGCAACGTTAGCATTCTTGCATTTGAATGAACGCTGTTCACAACAGTTTTAGTTATTTGCAACCTGGGATCAGGCCACATCATGACTTCCGTTGCCTTTGTGAGATCTTCTTTTCCATTAAAAAATCTAAGCATTTAAGGTTTTTTACTGCATTTGTATAAAGGTGGATAGATCAGTCGTGCATGTTAAAACATTTTCTTTTAGTACATTTTTTTATTCTGATTTTTAGGAGATACTAAAACATTTTCATGGGTTCTGAAAAGTATCGTAGGCCCTCATGTGCCTGAGGAGACGCAGGCCCTGCCTGGTGTCTCGCCTTGTAGATTTGAGTGTCCCCTGCCTGCAGTTCCATCACGCGTGGTCCTGCTGCCTGAGATGTCAGCGGAGCTGTGGCTAGTGTTGGAAATACGGGCATTCTTCACCTCCCACATGGGCAGTGCCGCCCCGGAGAAGGTTCATCCTGGACAGGCAGGCTGGGGCTGTGGGGCAGCTCTCCGGGCTCACGCTTGGGGGTCCTCAGGGGTCTTTGGTCATCTCTGCCATAAGGGTGGGCTTTATTTTCTGCTCTGGACTCAATGCCCACTTTTCCCAGCCTACTTGGATTTCTTGTGGTTTCCCAAGTTTCTTACCTGCATCTGCAGATAGACACAGTTTATATCTATACTTTAGAAGCAGACAACATAAGGAATAAAACCACATTCCCCATTAAAGGGAATGAAATTAAATGCATCTTAGAGTCTTTTATCACAACTCTCTTTGTATATAACTTTTTTCTTCGGAATATCATTTTCAATTTGTACTTCATTGAACTATATTTCATTGTTGATTTTTTGTTAGGAGTTGATTCTCAACTGATCAAAACGTTTCTGTCTCTGTATCTCTTCCCGGGATATCTGTGGATGCATCCCTGCTTGCTGGGAATATGGCACCCGGCAGGTTGCATTAGTTCCAGGGGCTGCTGTCTCACCTAGCAGGCAGACCTTGGGGCTACTGTGGGTTTGGCTCCAGGCCACCATTGTAAAGCTCATATAGCAACAGAGCAGGTCACCCTAATATTTTGTTTTCCCAGTGCCTATGAAGTTTGGTTTATATTACACTGTAGTCTATGAAGTGTGCAATAGCATTAGGTCTAAAACATGAATATACCTTAATTTAAAAATACCATATTGCTTTAAACATGCTAATAATCATCTGAGCCCTCAGTGAGTCATAATCCTTTTGCTGGTGGAGGGTCTTGCCTGGATGTTGACGGCTGCTGATCGATCAGGGTGGAGGTTGCTGAAGGTTAGGGTGACTGTGGCAGTATCTGGAATAAGACCACAGTGAAGTTTACTGCATTGTTTGAATTTTCCCTTCATGAAAGATTTCTCTGTGGCATGCGATGCCGTTCAACAGTGTTTTACCCACAGAACTTCTTTCCAAATTGGAGTCAATCCCCTCAAATCCTCACCCATTGCCTCATCGACTAAATTTATGGAATATTCTAAATCCTTTGTTGTCATTTCAATGATGTTCACAGTAACTTCCCAGGAGTCAATTCTATCTTAAGAAATCACTTTCTTTGCTCAACCGTAAGAAGCCATTCCGAATCCATTCAAGTTTTATTCTGAGATTGCAGCAATTTGGTCACCTTTTTAGGCCCCACTTCTGATTCTAGCTCTCTTGCTCTTTCCACCTCATCTGCAGTTACTTCCTGCACTGAAGGCTTGAACCCCTCAAAACCATCCATGAGGAATGGTATCAACTTCTCCCAAACTCCTGTTAAAGTTGATATTGTTTCTCCTCCCATGAACCATGAGTGTTTTTGATGGCAGCTAGAATGGTGAATCCTTTCTAGGTTTTTAATTGACTTTGCCCAGATATCTCAAAGGAATCACTCTCTATGGCAGCTATAGCCTTATGAGATGTATTTCTTGAGTGACAAGACTTGAAAGTGGAAATTACTCTTTGATCCATGGGTTGCAGAATGAATGTGGTATTAGCAGGCATGAGAGCAACAATACTCTCCTTGAACATCTCCATCAGAGCCCTTGGGTGACCAGGGACAGTAATATTTTGAAACCAGTCTTTTTTTCTGCACAATAGGTCTCAACAGTGGGCTCAAAATATTCAGTAAACAGATGTGCTGCCATCCTGGCTTTGTTCTTCTACTTATTGAGCACAGACAGAGTATATTCAGCATAATTCTTAAGGTCCTTAGGATTTTTGGAATAGTAAATGAGATTGACTTCTATTTCAAGTCACCAGCTGCATTAGCTCTTAACAAGAGATATCCTGTCCATCCTGTCCTTTGAAGCTTTGACGACAGGCATTGATTTCTCTTCTCTCGCTATGAAAGTCCCAGATGGCATCTTCTTGTAACAGAAGGCTGTTTCATCTGCAGGGACAGCCTGTGGTTTGGGGTAGCCACCTCCATCTCATGTCTTAGCTGGATCTCTGGATAACTCGCTGCAGCTTCTCCATCAGCACCTGTTGCTTTACCTTGCACTTTGATGTTATGGACGTGGTTTATTTGCTTAAACCTTAAGAACCAGCCTCTGCTACTTTCAAACTTTTCTTCTGTAGCTTTTCCCTTCTCTCAGGCTTTGCAGAACGGAAGAGAGTTGGAGCCCTGCTCGGGATTAGGCTTTGGCTTGAGGGACTGTTGTGGCTGGTTTGATCTATAAAGACCCCTCAAACTTTCAAAATTTCAGCAATAAGGCTGTTTCACTTTCTAGTCATTGTTATGTTCACTGGAGTAGCACTTCTAATTTCCTTTAAGAGGTTTTTCTTTGCATTCACAACCTGTTTAACTCCTTGGTGCAAAAGGCGTTGCTTTCAGGCTGTCTCAACTTTGAACTGGCCTCCCCACTCAGCTTAATTCTCTCTAACTTTCGATTGAAAGTGAGAGAGGTGTCTTCTTTTACTTGAACAGTTAGAGGCCGTTGTACGTTATTGATGGCGTAATTCCACAACTGTGTCTCAGGGAATAGGGAGGCCTGAGGGGAGGGAGAGACACAGGGGGCAGCTGGTCAGAGGAACACTCGGGACACACGGGACATTTATTACGTTTTCTGTCTTATTTGGTTGCGGTTGTTGGTTCCCCAAAACAGTTACTAAGTAAAATCAAAGACTACTGATTACAGATCACCATGGCAGATATAATAATTACGAAAAAATTCAAAATATTACAAGAATTACCAAAATGGGACACGGAGAAGTGAAGTGAGCACACGCTGTTGGAGACGTGGCACCCACAGATGTGCCCCAACAGACTTGCCACAAACTTTCAATTCCTTTAAAAAAAAAAAAAAAGCGCGGCATCTGCCAGGCACAGTAGAACGAGGCGCAGTGAGACGAGGGTGCCCGTGCCAGCCCTGCCCTCACCCCAGCTGTAAAGACAGCGTGGGAGCGCCGGGGGACGCCTGTTCCGCGCGCGGGCGGCAGAGGGCGCTGTTCGCTAAGCAGGCCGTTGCGCGCGCGGAGCAGCTCGGGGCGTCTCCGCGGTGACGCGCTCCGACGTCCCTTCCCAGCGTGCCCCGCGCCGCACGCCGGGCGCTGAAGCGCGCGGAGGGTTTTTCCGCCGCCGGAGCGGGCGGGCCGCGCCCTCAGGGAGCCCCGGGGTCCCCGCGAGGCCCCCTCGCCGCCTGCACGGCTGCGCGAGCGGACCCGGGAATCGCGGAGGAAAGGTGCACGCGGCGTCCGGACGGCGCCCGGTGGGCCCCGGGAAGGCGGGGCGTGTCCCCGCGTGGCCCGCCGTGCGCGGCCGCTGCGCGCTCCCTGCCTGCGGGGCCGAGCTGGCTGCGGCCGCGGCCCAAGGGAGCTCGCGCCCTTCTCTGCCCCGCAGCAGGGGAGTTTGGCCGGCGCGGCCGCCGTGCTTTCTGGGGCCTTGCACCCCGCCGCTGAGTTACCCTCAGGAGCGTCTCCCAGGCCTGCCTTTCCGCTTCTCGGCGCCTTCCCGGCGGCTCTGACCTCGACGGCCCTTTCCTCCTCTGCTCGTGCCCTCCAATCCCATGCTAAGGGAAATGGGGATCCTGTTCTGAAACGAAATGAGGAAGAACCGTACGCTTCACCTTCACAACACTTCCAGTCTCCTGGAGCTTTGTCAGACTCGGAGAGCTCCACCCATTCTCCCAGCGCCCTGGGAAGGCTTCCTGGAGCCCCACCTTTCCCGGTGCTCTGGCTGGAGAGAGCAGCGGGGGTTGTCTTCCTCTGGGTCCTCGTGAGCACCCAGTTTGTGGTGGAAGAGGCAACGGGAACACCCAGGAACACTGGACCCTGTTGTTCTCGGGGTCCTCCGGCTCCCCGGGCTGCCTCTCCGCCTCGTCTTCCTGCTTTGGTTTGATGGGCACTGCCCGAGGTTTCCAGTGCACCTGCGGGCAGGAGTAGGAAAACGCAGCCTGTTCCGTCTTCTTAGGAGGGGAAGCCTGAGGCTTTTTCAATGACCACCGGGTATCGCCTTAACTCTCCTTCACTTTCAGCGGTTTTGTCCGCTCCACCTCAGGAAGACCGTCTGTGTTCCTTCCTCCATAGCCCGGGCACCGAAGGCAGATGCTGTGCATGTCAATTTCCTGTCTCGTTTGGACTCTACATGAGCTCGTTATGACTTCAGTTTAATCCGCGCACGTTTCACCCTAGGAGGGACACTGCCCAGATGTGGCAGCGTTTCCTGACAGATGGCCCGAGGCTCCTCTTGCCCTAAAGCTTCAAAGGCTCACATAAAACCGTCCTTCCTAACGCTTTCCGTTTCTGTGAGATTGACCTTACATCTGAAGAGTCATGGAAACCCAGCTGGTGATAAAGAATTGAATATTTTAAAAGCCTGAGGGAGAGTGGAATCTGGTCTCTGCTTTTCAAGTGGTTCCGGTTGCTTGATTTAGTCTCATTGTAATGTCTGAGCATTTGTGGAAAACGCCCTTAACTTGATTTGTCAAATCCCATAAAGCAGGAGCCAGACTGACATTTAAAATTGGAACAGCCTTGATGGGCTTGCTTTCTTACTTGTGTCCTTTAAATCTTTCCTGGAACAGGGTTGAGACCATATAAATGTATAAATGCAAGAAAACAGGCAACAAACAGTGTTCATTCCAGCCTCGTGTCCGAACCCCTGGAACGTGTTTTTTCTCTTGTCTGTTTTTCTGAACTCCATGCAGGTCAAGTCATAGGCCTTTTATATTTATTTATTTTATTTTATAATTAATTAATTTTTTAGACAGACTCTCACTCTGCCGCCCAGACTGGAGTGCAGTGGCGTGATCTCGGCTCACTACAACCTCTGCCCCCCAGGGTCCAGCGATTCCAGTGCTTACGACTCCCCAGTCACTGGGATTACAGGTGCGCCCCCACACCCGGCTGAGTTCATAGGCTTTGTCAGCTGAACCTGCAGCCTCCCTCTGCACCCCGCCAAGGTCAGAGGTCACTGTCTTGACCTTGACAGTGACCCTCGCTCTTTACAGTTGTGCCGCCCACTCTGTATCCCTATTCGCAGCAGCTCAGTCTTGCCTCTTTGAAAACATTTTAGCCCACAATGTTTGTATATATTTATTAGGTCCAATGTGGAGTTTCAATATATGTTTGCATTGTGGAATGACAGACTCAACCCAAATAACTTATCCATTGCTTCACAGACATCATTTTTTGTGTGAAGAAAATATTGAGAATCTTTTAGCAATTTTGAAACATACGCTACATTATTTTTAACTTTCGTCAAGATGCTATGCAATAGCTCACTAGAACTTCTTTTTAAGAAATAACACATTTAACTTTATTTCTTCATTTTTCGCTTAAAGCTTGATTTTATGAAACATAAATTTTTTAGAAGTTCTGAATCACAGGACACAAAAGAGTAGAAATATCCATTGCTTCACAGGTTTAAGTTATATACATTAAATCTACAGATGTATTCAATATGGAAAGCTGTATGATTAAATAAATGTCAAAATGACCCCACAGAGCAATACTGCATTGCTTATGGATTGTTAGTTACTTTCAGGATCTAAACAAAGATTCTAAATATTTAGACTTACTTCGTTGTATTTTTTTTTTTTTTTTTTTTTTTTTTTTGAGATGGAGTTTTGCTCTTGTTACCCATGCTGGAGTGCAATGGCGCGATCTCAGCTCACCGCAACCTCCACCTCCTGGGTTCAGGCAATTCTCCTGCCTCAGCCTCCTGAGTAGCTGGGATTACAGGCACGTGCCACCATGCCCAGCTAATTTTTTGTATTTTTAGTAGAGACGGGGTTTCACCATGTTGACCAGGATGGTCTCGATCTCTTGACCTCGTGATCCACCCACCTCGGCCTCCCAAAGTGCTGGGATTACAGGCTTGAGCCACCAAGCCCGGCCACTTCGTTGTATTTTACATTTAAATATCTCCCTACCTGTAATGAGTCAAGCGACTTGACCAAAATGTCTGATTTAGGAAAAGCACTTCATTTTATAGCAAAAAAGTTCTTCCATCTACAGTTACCACCTTCAGAGGAACTGACATTACAGTGCTGACGAAACCTCCTGGTTCTTTGTGAACCATGTGCAATAAATTCATGACGTCAACCCCATGGTAAGGCAAACAGGCATCGAAAAAATGGAACAATTACACACCGTTCATTAAGTGTAATATTGGTTTTCCCCATCTAAACATTAACCGAGGAAATAAAACATAACAGCATCACTGACTTGGTTTCAGGAAAAGCACATTTGGAAGTTACATGATCTTCCTCATGTCATCCTCGCTCATTGACAGGATTTTGTGGGCCACTGTGCTGTGAGCTGTGTGGATGTAGCGGTAAATGAATGAAGGTGGACTTCCTCGGATTGGTCACGAACTGTCGTCCCTACTCTTTCCATTTTTCAGGTACAACCAGATCTTTGCATAAATCATAGATAAATGAACAAGAAACTTCGACAGTGGCAAAAATGTCAGTAACTGTGGTACATCTGATCGATGGATGGATTTTGTCTCAGCTTTCTGAGGCTTTTCTCTGGACGCACCATCGTCTTTTCTCTGGGTTTGCTTTTGTCTTTGGGGCTGCACACATCTCTTTGACATATTGATTTCATTTCTCTTGGATATACACCCAGAAGTGGGATTGCTGGATCATATGGGAATTCCATTTTTTGTTTCTTGAGGAACATCCATACTTTTTAAAACAATGGCTGTTTTAATTTGCCTTCCCACCAACAATGTACAAAAGCTTCCTTTTCTCCACATCCCCAGCAAAACATGAAGTGTGATGTCACATCATACCTGTTAGAAGGAATATTATAATGGATCATCTTTTTAATATCCCTTCTAACAGGTATGAAGTGCTGTTGTGTTTTAATTTGCATTTCCCTGATGATTCGTGATGCTGAGCATGTTTTCATGTATCTCTTGGCCTTTTGTATGTCTTCTTTTGAGAAGGTCTATTTAGGTCCTTTGCTCATATTTGAATTTTTAAATATATTTTTGAAACTTGCTCCTTATCACATACAGAGTTTACAGATATTTCCTCCCAGCCTGCAGGTTGTGTCTTCCCTCTGTTAATCATTTCTTTTGCTGTGTAGATGCTTTTTAGTTTGATCTAATCTCATTTATTTTTGCTTTTGTTGCCTATGTTTTTGGATTGATAGCCAAGAAATCCTTGAGCAGACTAATGTTGTTTAGCTTTTTTCTTATGTTTTGTTCTAACAGTTTCACAGTTTCAGGTCTTTGGTTTTGGCTTCTAATCCATTTTAAGTTGTTTTTTTAAATGTTGCAAATAAAAGGTCCAATCTCCCTCTTCTGTGTGTAGATAACCAGTTTTCCCAGCACCATTTACGGAAGAGACTGCCCTATCTCATTGTGTATTCCTGGTACCTTAGTCAAAGATCAGTTCCCTGTAAGCATGTGGCTTGATTTCTGGCCTCTCTATCCTGTCCCACCAGTCAATGTGTCTGTGTTCATGTGAACACCATACTGGTTTGGTTACTCTAACTTTGTAATCTGTTTTGAAAGCAGATAGTGCAATGCTTCTAGCTCTGTTCTCTATGCTCAGGATTGTTGTGGCTACTTGGGATCTTTTATGGTTCCATACAAATTTTAGGATTATGTTTTCTATTTCTATGAAAAATGATATTGGGATTTTGATAGGAATTGCATTGAATCTGTAGATTACTTTGGCTAGTCCAGACATTTAAATGCTATTCATTATGGTTTATGGATACAGGATAATCTTTTAATGTGTCTGATGTTCAATTCCTTTCATTACAGTTTATAGTTTTCAATATACGTATTTTTCACCTCTGGTTAAATTTACTGCTGAGTCTTTTTACTGTTTTGATGTTATTGTAAATGGGATTGTTTTCTTAATTTCTTTTTTATGGAGTTTGTTGTTAGTGTGTAGAAATTCAACTGATTTTTACTTGTTGATTTTGTATCCTGCAACTTTTCTGAATTTGTTTATGAGTTTGCAACAGTTTTTGGATGGGGTCACTAGTGTTTTCTATATATAAGATTATGTCATCAATAAACAGAGACAATTTCATTTCTTTCTTTCCTATTTGTATGCCTTTTTTTTTTTTTTTCGTAATACTGTCTAGGACTCCAGTTTCATGTTGAGCAGAAGTGGTGAGAGGAGGTATCCTCATGTTGAACTGACCTGAGAGGAAAAGCTTTCAACACTTCGCTATTGAGTGTGATGTGATCTGCAGGCTTGTCATCTATGGCCTTTTCTGTGTTGAGGTACCTACTTTGAATTTACTTTGCTGAAAATTTTTATCATAAAAGGTTGTTGAATTTGTCAAATGCTTTGTTTTTTTATGCCTCTGTCAAGACGACCAAATTATTTTTGCCCTTTATTCTGTTAATGCAGGGTATTATATTGTTGAACCATCCTTGCATCCCAGGGGAAAATCCACTTGATTCTGTGAAGTGCTATTGAATTCAATTGGCTAGTATTTTGTTGAGGTTTTTTATCCTTAAGTATATTGGTCTATAATTTTCTTTCTTGTAGTGTCCTTGTCTGGCCTTGTAAAATGAGTTTGGAGGTATTTTCTTTTCTTCAGGTTTTTGCAAGAGTTGAGGAGTATTGGTATTTGCCATTCTCTAAATATTTGGTAGAATTTAGAAGTGACGTCATCAGATCCCGGACTTTTCTTTAATGAGCGACTTTCTGCTACGGATTCAATCTCCCTACTTGTTATTGGCCTATTCAGGTTTTCTGTTTCTTCGTGATTACGTCTTGGTAGGTTGTATGTGTCTAGAAATGTACCCATTTCTCTTAGGTTATCCAATTACTTGGAATGTAATTATTCACAATAGTCTCTTATGATTCTTTGTATTTCTGTGATATCAATCGTAATGTCTCTTCCTTCATATCTGTTTTTATTGTCATGTTATTTTCCCTCAGTTAGTGAAAGTTTAACGACTTTTAAAAATATTTTTTAAAGGCTAAGTAGTTTCACTGGTCTTTTATATTGTTTTTCTAATGTCCATTTCATTAAGTTCTGCTCCTTTTATTTCCTTTCTTCTCCTGACTTGGAGTTGAGTTTATTCTTTCTTCTAATTGCTTGAAATGCATTGTTCAGATGTTTATTTGAGATCTTTCTCTTTGTTTTGATGTGAACTTTTTTTTGATATAAAGTTTTCTTTTAGAACTTCTTTTTGCAGCATCTGTAAGTTTTGGTATGCTGTGTCTCCATTTTCATTTCTCTCAAGACATTTTAAGTTTTCCTTTTAAATTTCCTCTTTGACTCAGTGGTTGTTCAGGAGCATATTGCTTAATTTCCACATATTTGTGGGTTTTATTTTTTAATTCCTACTTTTTGATGTCTATTTTTATTCCACTATCGTCAGAAAAGAAACCTGATGTGATTCCAGTCTTCTTAAAGCTGCTAAGACTTGCTTTGTGCCCTAACCTGTGGTCTATCCTGGGGAATGTTCTGTGCATGACTGTCAGGTCCAGTTGGGCCAACGTGAGCCTCAAGCCCAGTATTTCCTTACGGATTTTCTGTCTCATGATCTGTCTGCAGTTGAAAGTAGGGTATCGAAGCCCCCCTGCTGCTATGGTATTGCAGTTTATGCCTCCCTTCAGATTGATTATTATTGACTTTACATATTTAGAGGGCCCAATGTTGGGTGCATAGACTGTAAAATTGTAACATGCTCTTGATTAATGCCCGCCTTTGTTATGAAGTAAGGATGATCTTTGTCTCTTTTTATAGTTATAGACGTAAGGTCTGTTTTGTCAGATAAAAGGATAACCATTCTTATTCCCTTTTGGTTTCCGTTTGCCTGGAATATCTTTTTCCATCCCGTCACTTCCAGTCTTCCTAAACCACCTGCCAAGGAGTCCAGGGGAAGTCATGCACAGCAGTGCCCCAGCAGGCAGGTCCGCCAACGTGGTCCCAGCCGTGGACCTGAAAATTGCCCTGTGCCTTGGCACGAGCCGCCCTCAGCTGTGGTTCCAATCAGTCCTGCTCCCCCAAGGACCCAGAGAGAGACATACCCATCTGAAACACCCACGGGCTTGTGGTGGGTCTTGTTCCACAGCGGATGCTGACGGGGCCTCTCTTGGCTCTAGGCCGTCTCAGCTGTGGCACAGGCACCATCTTAACACCACAGGGTCCTGCTGGAGACTCACCAGTTTGGGCCACCAGGATAGGCTTGCTGGCTTCTGTCCCATTGCAGAACATGAACGGGCCCGGAATGCTGGCTCCAGCCCCACTCTACTGTCACCCAGGAGAAGTTCTGGTCACATAGGGAACTGCTGGTGTCTCACCCAGCAGAACTCCTGGGTGGAACTTAATGAACTTGGACTTGGCAGATCCTGACATAGCCCTGGGGCTCGGGTCTAGCCCTTCCAGGCTATGGTCTAGGAGAGTTCTGCCCAGCCGGGGTCCTGCCAGGAGATACCCCGTTCTGTCACCGGAGTAGGCTTGCCCGCCACTGTCCTACGATAGATCCTCAGAGGGTCCTGGACTTCAGTCCTGGCCCCTCCTGCCTGCAGACTGAGAGTGGTTCCGCCCACCTGGGGACCCTGGAGGCGTGCGTCCAGCCATGCCCCTGCAGGCGGACTTCTGACCTTGGTACACTGTGGGTCTTCTCAAGTGGCTCCAGGTCTTCTCACCTGTGACCTGTGAACAGGCCTGCCCACCCAGGAACCTTCTGAGAGATACGCCTGTCTGAGTTTCCCCCTCCGCAACTTTCTTTCTTAATTAAAAAAATTAATTTTTCTCAAGTGATAAGAGGTTCGTTAGTTTCCCAGGCTGGACTTGAACACCTGGGCTTAAGATATCCTCCCACCTTGGCTTCCCAAAATACTGGGATTGAAGGCATGAGCCTCCATGCCCAGCTTTCACCTTTTTTATTGTAGTGAAATACACGTAACATGAAATGTCCCACTAGTGATATTGAGTGAATTTCTCGTGTTATGTAACCGGCACCTCTCTATAGTTTCAGAACATTTTTGTTGCCCTGAAGGGAAACCACCTACCCATTAGCAGGCACGCCTCGTTACTCCTCCCGTAAACCACCAAAGTGCTTTAGGAAGATTTGCCAGTTCTGACCTTTCATATCAATGGAGTCATTCCATATGTGGCCTTTGGTGTCTGACTGCTTTCACTAGAATCATGTTTTCAGGTGACCTATGGGAATTTTATGTCTTAGGACTGCAGACGCTGTTTACCTGGCAGGAAGGGCTGCATACCTTGATCTGGAGCCGTGACCTCATATGCTGTGATGGTGACCAAACAGCGACAAGGCCAAGGGGGGAACCATTTAAATACGGCTGAAGGAGGCCCCCTTCCCCCGGGGAGCTCTTTAGTACAAAGTCTGACTCAGAGTTTTCAGTAATTCATCTCACTCTGAATGACTGTCTTTAAGTTAACAAAATAAGTTTCACCAAATGTGGTTGATTATAAAAAAATACAAAGAGTTAACTCCTGGCCTCTTTTGTCCTGTTTTGACCTAATAATTCTTTTAAAATGTTATAATAAGCTTTTTCTCATGTTTAAATACGTACATAGCATAATTATGGTGTAGCCAATTCAATTACACATAGGATGCTGGGTGGTATTTGTGGAAATCTTTCAGAAGACCTGAGCAAATAAACATGTGACAAAATGTAGTTTAATTACGACTGGAACGTGCTATGCTTTGTCAGACCTCTTATATTTATACATACGGCCACATCTTCAGTCCCAATGACAGAGTTAATATGCCGATGGCATGGGTTATGGACTTGAATTATCGCTTTCTCAAGGATACGAATCCATGGTTTTTAAAAATCCATGTCGCTTGTCTTGGTTTTATTTCTCACCACTTAGGAATGTTGCTTATTCATGAGTTTCTGGAGCTCTTGGATTATTCTTTTGACATTTAGTCCATTCCTGGAAGCTCCAAGGGTAGCTTCATTGAAAGGAAAAACAAGAACAAAGTTGCCTGCTCGGGGGTCTGGGGCTTTGCCATGGTCTGAGAGGACAGGCGGGGTGGTCTTGGTCTTGCAGGGGTGCGACTGCATGAGGGCCGTGTAGGGCCTGAGCGTCTTGTGAGGTGTGTGCCTCCTCCGTAACTTGGGCTTGCTTTGTGGCGTCTTCCTCGTGGGTGGATGAAAATCCTCCTGCCCACTCACCTCCCCTTCCAGCTGGGAGGCGGGTGCAGCTTCAGGACACAGGCTCACAGCTTTCTCCACCACGGAGTCATCCTCATTGTACGTTCTGCCTGTGAACGAGAGAGACTCATAAGGAAGACAGTCGTGAGCGTGAAGCCCACGTCTCTCACTTTTTGCAGCATCGATGTTGGAATTTCCACGTGTGGCCTTACTGCCTTCTCGCCCCTCGTTTCTTAGATCATGTAAGTAAATCAGGTCGATAATATCGTGGATAAGTTTTCTCTTCACCAACACGTCTGTTGAACAATCCAAGGTCAACGCTGGGCTGTAGTTGACCTCTAAAAGCCATGGTTTCAAGTTCTCATCAATCAAAATATCAAACCCAAAGAGCTCAAAGCAATTGGCAGCGAAGGGGACAGATGGCGCAATGGCAAGGATGGTGAGAATAACCACGCGCTGGATTTTCTGCCACAAAAGCAGATCGTCCACATCCCAGCTCCGAAGGTAGGAGAAAAATCTGCTGAGGGTCCACTTACAACCGTGGCCAACCCCTTCTTTGATCTTCCCATAGGAAGCCCCGGATTTATTGATGCTGCTGTTGGTCAGATGGGCGTAATCGTTTTGCAAGTTACCGAGGTCGAACTTTTCTGTGGCGAACCGAACCAACCCTTCCCGATACACGTAAATGGTCAAAGGCTTAAAGCCGGTGACACAGACATAGATGCGGAGATCACTTTTATATCTGCCAATAAGTAAAGGGTTGGAGATGTATTTCTGCACTATGTACGTATCGTCAAAGATGAAGTCTTTAAAGTCACTGAAAATGAGTATCCCCCTCCCACGAGATAACTCGGCAGGCTTGCAAATCCAATAGCTGTGCGTGGCGCCTGGCGTCTGCCTCTCCTGGAAGTATTCAGCCACGAACTTGGTGTAGTCGCTGGGCATGACGAACGTCAGGGGTGTGAACTGGTACAGGGCAGTGCCGTATACCCTCCTCATGTGCTTCAGGTGTTTGGCCAGAGAGTCTTTCCTGGTGAGCCTGGTTGTTCCGGGGTGGTGGTTGAGCTGCTGCCACGGTTTAACGCTGATGTGCTCGGTCATTCGGAAGGACGACGTCCTCCAGTACAGGTTCCAGTCCTCCACGTTCTGCTCCTGCTCAGCGAACTTACTCCACCCTCGCTCCAGGAGGACGCTTTGCACCACGCCCGGGGTGGTCTCGTCAACGCGGAAAACCAGTGGCTTTGAGAGGACCCCTGGAGGTTCATCTTCCGCCACCAAATGAGGTTTTCTTTTCTAAAAATGGATCATCGAGAAAGGTCAGAGGAGTGTCCAAGATTACAACCTAGTAGATTTTCCTGATGAAAGCGTGCACCTGGTGCCGCCGGCCGTCCTGCCTGTCCACCCGCCCTCTGTGCGGTGTCACTGGACACCCCGTCTCTTCACCAACATGCCACCTCTGCTCCCTTTACTAGAATACATCCATCTCGTGCCGGGCACCCCTTTACTCTGTTCTTCAGAGTGTACCCTTCTACTGCATGGTGTTAGTAACAGTCAAAACTGTTTGCCAATACTGCGTCATACTTTCGAGGGCTGAGTCGCCGTCAACCCACGTCTGTTGGCCTAAAAAGTGAGCATGATTAAGAACAAAACAGGAATGGCGACTTTCATGTAGTTAAATGCATTTGAGTATGTTACAAGAGGTGTGAAACAATGATGCCATAAAATTAGTGGGTGTTCTATTTGCCTGAGAAATTTCAGAAGGCCAGACTCCTACCGTGGTTCCCCAAGCTCCGACCCGACCCAAGAGGCCCACTGGAGGGGTTTCAGTGTGCAACCCACTGGAGGGGTTGGGTCACTCAAATGGTGGTTTCAGTGAGAAAGAGAGTTGGAAAGAACAACTTACGTTTTTATAACCTATTTAGTAAGAACAATAATGTTGAGATTTTACCTCACATTTTGAAAGATAAAATGCAGATCTGAATGATGCATTTTGAAGAAGGAAAGCAGGATAATTATTAAGAAGATCATAACTGACGATGAAGCGTGATGTTTCATTAAGATCTAGAGAAAGGGCAGGGAAGGTCAAAGCCTCTTGGTAAAAATGTGCATATGTCTAAGTCCTGCGACAACGTGCTCATCTAAACTTTCAAGTTAAGGCAATTTTGATTTGTGTTGTTCGTGCATCGATGATCACATGATGACGCACATAACCTCCTCGGGGGACGTTCTACAGTGTTTAAAATGTCTAATTCATGTAAAAGAAGTAACTTTTGACAGACGCTGTACTTTCATTGAAGGTTTACAAGAAAGGAAGGAGGGAGGGAAGGAGGCAATGCGGGAAGGAAAGAGGAGAACAGGAGGAAGGAGAGAAGGAGGGAGGGAGGGAGGGAAGGAGGGAGGGAGGGAGGGAGCGAGTGACGGACGGAAGGAAGGTGGAAGGAAGGAAGGAAGGAGAAAGGAAGGGGGGACTTCCTGGCGTGCCCACCCACCTTTTTCTCCAGCGTTGCTGTTGGGCGGCCTGGTCCCGGAGGGAAGGAGACACCCGCCTCCTGTGGCTTGCTCCCAGGCCTGCAGGCCGCTGCTCAGTGTGATTTGCCTCGGAGGCACAGGCTGGGGTGGTGGTTCTCTAAGATCTCTGAACAAAGCAGCATCAACTGTGAACACACAGCTCTCCAGTGTTGCTGTTGCTTTGACAAGGAGCATACAGAATTGGTCAATCCATCAGGGTTATTAAAATTCAGTCATCCCAGTTTACAGCATACACACACACACACACACACACACACACACACACAGACATTTGTATAACATAAAATACAGCTTTGGATATTTGAGCTTATAGCCTATAATACATCAGAAGTGCTGGTGAGACACTGCTGGAACCAGACGAGAATGACTACTTGTGTAATAAATTTAATGAAAGCTGCAAATAACATATAAAACCACAGTGGTCTGGAGCACTTGACTGCAGAGGCTGGGTCCTGGCTAGGCCCTGAAGGCATCCATTTGTATTAGCCAAAGCTTATAGCTAATGATTTACATTATCTAGAGAAGATTAAATTAGGTTCACTGTACTCAGATTAAAAAGGCAAAGGAGTGTGTAATATACATGCTCTATGCAAATATACAAACATATTACAACAAAAAATAACGTGAAATTATGAATTATTTAACAATATTTCCCATGTATTTGAGGCAGAAGCTGGGACACCTGTCAATTTCACCAACCCTGTCTGAAGCCTGATTATAGATGGAACAACCCAATTAAAAGAGCTCTCCAGGCTGACAAGCGTTATCTGGAAAGAAGTTATTCAACATTCCCTCAAAATTGTGAAGAACTTTATTTGGAGCCAGGGTTTTCAGCCTCACTGGGAAGTCACACTGTTGAGTCCTGATTGTCTCTAAAGTGGATAGAAGTGTAATTTTGCTAATAATATGTAAACTACAAAAAACCTTTCTGATGATATCAGTAACGTCATGATCTCCGCCTTGCACCGCCAAATGCTTTCTCAGGTGGGAGCCTGTGTTTCAGGTGTGGCCAAGGGAGGGGTCCTGTGAGCAGGTCCCTGTCAAGGATGGGGCCACAGAGAGAAGGTTGGGCCCTTTGAGCCACCTGAAAGTTGAAGACCCTGAAGACCCCGAAGGTGCTCTAGCACATAAACTACCTAAATGATTGACTTGCCTTGGTCATTTTCTTTGATTTACATGGTCTACCAGGGGGTCCAGGCTTTTGGCTTCCATGGGCCGCACTGGAAAAAGAATTGTCTTGGGCCACACATAAAATACACTCACACCAACAACAGCTGATGAGCTAAAAACACACAAACAAAAAAAAAAAATGGCAAACAAAAACAAAAACAAAAAACACCTCGTGATGTTTTAAGAAAGTTTACAAATTTGTGTTGGGTCACATTCAAAGCTCTCCTAGGTTGCATGAGACCCGAGGGCTTGGGGCTGGGCAGGCTTGGCGTAGACAGACGAAATATCCCACCGTTATTGGGTAGGAACGCACAGTAGCTGCAGGCCTTGTGCGCGGTTATTCTAGGTCAGCAAAACCATTTGTGGAAATCAGTTGCCCTGAGGCATCTGGCCTGTAGTGGTCAGCGTCCTGCTGGTCACCTTTCCTGATGCGTAGTTGATAGCTGTGGCCTATGGTTTATATGGAATGAGGGTGCTTCTCACACTAATTATAGATGATATGGTTAGTCATGTTTTGAAAGTTGACCAACTTAAAATAGTTCTCACATAAATGTACTTTTGAATAAAATTTGTATTGCTTGAAATGCAGAATAATTATTTTATTATCAAACCAGAGAGCATGCGCTATTTTTTCTGTTCATTATCAGGAAAGTTCTGTTTTCTCAAGAACGTTCTAAGGTCCCAGAGGTCAAAGATCACATCCCATGTGCACGTTCGGCCCCAGGACACCCGGAGTAGCCTCATTTCCAACACACCCGGGGTGGACTGAGCTGATGGAAACGCACGCGCCGGCACTAGTCCCAGGCTGGGAACGCTGACTTTGCCCCTTTGCAGGCTGGAGAAGCAGGTGCGGTCTCTTCCTTCAGCAATACCTCTGCCTCCGGTGTGGAGTCCACAGGCCGGCACGCAGGCACCAGGGCCTTGCCCCTGTCCTCGGCCACTGTTCAGAATTTCACAGCCCGCTTCCCACCCTCAGGTGATGACAGGAGCCCCATGCTTTGGCCCACCCTCCTCGGCCTCAAAGGCCCCCAGAGCCCCTGAGTTTCTGCCGATGGAAGTCCACCTCTCCCAAGGAGCCCACCGTGAATGCCCACTCCTCCTCAAAGTCCTTCCTTTCCCCTACTGGGGGAATTTTATTCTCCCCCTGTGGGCTCCATACCACTTCACACTTACCCTATGGAACAATTATGCTCACCCCTAAATTATAGCCATGTGTGTTTCATATATGATCCAATTCAGTCTCATAACCCTAGCACCTGTCACAGCTCCCAGAAAACAGCGGCCATACAATCGGTTTTGGCTGAAATCAGTTGAATTTCCTATACCTACTATGGGATGCATTTAACTTGCACTCTCCTCCTTGGATCACTTGAGTCTCAGAACTGGGTCTACTTTGTGCCCTCTGGTATAACTGGCATCCCAGCATGCAGAAGGCCCTGGACGCCATGAGAACATGTGGACTGAAAAGTGCATAACTTAATAGAACCCTGGACGGCTTTTCCTTTGAAGGAGCATGAAGCACTGACTACCAGTGCCCCAGGGCTCCCCGGGCACACTCACTGCTCCTGGTGACCTGGCCTCTGTGCTCCCCGGGAGGGGCTGCTCCTGGGACAGAGCTGTACACGCAGCCACCCTCCCATCCTGCGTGTCTCTTCCTCCACTTACCCGGGCGCCTGGCTTGGTGTGGAGGAATGCAGGTCCGGCCTTCTCATCAGGTGCTGTTGTGAGGGTGGCCTCTGTGGGTCTCCGTGCACCTGCTGCAGGGCCCCGCTGAAAGGTGCGGGAGGCTGGAGGGAGGCTGGTGGCCTGATGATGCAGGGCCTGCTGTCCTCACAAAGGGTAGGCCAGTCATGGACTCAGGGCGGGGCCTGAACAGTTCAGTTTCCTAAATGAGTGTGTATCCTTTTGTTTAAGACAAGTTTGTGCCAGAGATCGCAGACGGACCCCTCCCGCCAGCTCAGGCCGTGTCCTCGCTAGTCTATCGGCCTGTGCCCGCCACCTCTGCAGTCCAGAACTGCAGGAACTAGAGAGACCTTGGCACGCATTTCAGCCGCAGACTCTCCCCTCGGCCCGTGTCGGCTCCGGCAAGTCGCTGCCTCTGTGCACGACAGCTGAGCGCGTTATTGCCATCCATGCAGTTACAGGCACCGCCTTCATCGTCCAGGAGGAATCAATTGCTTCACGTCACTCTATATAAACTGCGCAACAAGCCGCTGAAATGTGGCCTAAGCTCTGCCCAGCATAGGGAAACGTGGCTCATTTTCTAATCCGCAAACCAAGATCAAAAGTGATTCGTAATACGTCATCCGAAAGGGGTTTTTCTTTTCCCATGTGACGTGTTCATGCACTGTTAATTATTGATTGTTTTCTCCCAGCAGGTTCGGGGGTAAATTTTGTAAAAATAAGTGAAATTAAATTCTTCCACCTGGACTGTCCTACTGAGCGTACAGGAAGGGTGGATGGGTGGGGTTATTTTATCTGGGCGTCGTGCGTGGCCGAGGAATGCAATCCCGGCAGCAGCAAGAGCACCTGGGCCCACGTCACCTGGTGAGGCGATGTGTAAATCCTGCGGTCACTCCACCATGTGTCATCGGTCCCTTCACCTGGAATGTCCTCACACGCACCTCTGTCACCTCCATGCTGCCTTCTGCCGGGGTGTTGGCAGAAGAAGGCGAAGCGATCGAGATGGGAGGAGATGGCTAGGGGCACCTCAGCACGAAAAGCGTGCGGTGTGAATTTTCTATAAAAATGTGTGTTTTTCTAAAGTGCGCACTAGGAGCAAACACATCCTCCAAACCATCTGTTGTCCCCTTTGATTATTTCCCTGACTTCACGTGGGGCTCAGTTCTCTCCTCGGCTTGAGTTCTCCATGCAACTCCTGGTTACCAGACATAGAAAGGCTTGGAGATGGGCTTCATACCTCCTAGGGCCTGACTGCGCAGATTGTGGACTTGAGGTCAGAGGCCAACCCAGAGGAACCCTGGATCCCACCACAGGGTCCGTCCAGCGTCTCCTCCTGCCCTGGCCTCATGCTGCAGTCGGCATGCGCGGGAGGGGGTCTCTACATTCTGTTGTGTGGACCTCACAGATGCCCACTATTATGGCATAAATCTAGCCCTGGCTTCCCACTCTTGGCACCAGGACACACCTATTTTATACCTCTCCTGATGGGATCAAGAGGAGGTTGGATTCATAATGATGTTTGCATCTATAATTCTGGAGAAGTGAAAACATTCCGTAGAAATATGTAGAATTTTCTCCATTTTATGACACGCCTGCCCTATCCCTCCAGTGAGCACCAAGACTTGCCTCCTGGGTGGCTGATGGAAGAGGAACCCCGTCTACCCTCTACCGAGCCTGAGAGAGAAAGACTGAAAACAGCCTGGCTTCAGGGAACTCGGGGGGCCTTCTGTGCCTCCCAAAGATCTTCCCACCTGGTGGCCAAACCCTAGACGTTTTGCCAGTTACCTTCCCCAAAACCCCACAGGGAGCACAGTACCTGATTCACTGGGGGAGGTAGTAAACAGCAATTGGGAATGGACTTTCATTACCGCCATTACTTCAGTACTGCTTGAAGGACTATAATGAACATGATACTTTCATAATAAATGTTAATCAAGATGGGGAGACATCAAATTAAGTACATAAAATGAGCCTCCAGCTTTGGAAGCTGCTGTCTTGGGGGAAGTGCAGGCAGTGGGTGCCCAGGGTCTCGGCTGGTGCTGGTGGTGTTTCATGACATGGTCTGGGTGCTGGTTACCTAAGTGTGTTCTGTGTAAGATGCTTCAATCTCTGCACGTTCACAGTAGCGGCCCCTAATTCATGGTTTTGCTTTCCATAGTCTGGATATAGGTGATGAGTGCCCCAGAATAAGATATTGTAAGAGCAAGAGAGACCACAGTCACGTAACTCTCATCACAGTATATTGATCTAATTGTTCCATTTTATTATCAGTTTTATTGTTAACCTCTTACTGTGCCTATCATTATTTTTTTACTCTAAGTTCTAGGATACATGTGCTGAATGTGCAGGTTTGTGACATGGCGACACCTGTGCCGTGGCGGTTTGCTGCACCTATCAACCCGTCATCTAGGTTTTCAGCCCTGCATGCGCTGGGGATTTGTCCTAATGTTCTGCTTCCACTTTCCCCCCACCGCCAGAAAGGCCCTCCTGTGTGATATTTCCCTCTCTGTGTCCATGTGTGCTCATCGTTCAACTCCCCCTTATGAGTGAGAACACACAGTAGTTGGTTTTCTGTTCCTGTGTTAATTCGCTGAGGATGATGGTTTCCAGCTTCATCCACGTCCCTGCAAAGGACATGAACTCATTCTTTTTTATAGCTGCATAGTATCCCATGGTGTATATGTGCCACATTTTCTTTATCCAGTCTATTATTGATGGGCATTTGGGTTGGTTCCAAGTCTTTGCGATTGTAAATAGTGCTGCAGTAAACATTAAGGACTGACTACCAAGTGCCCCTGGGGGTCCCAGTCCACACCCCTGCTCCTAGGAACCCCATCTCCTGTGCTCTGCAGAAGGGGAAGGTCCTGGGGTGGGGGCATGCACAGGGCCACCCTCCCAACCTTGGCTTGAGTTCTCTATGCAACTGCAGGTTATCAGACACACAAAGGATTATAAATCATTCTACTATAAAATACAGGCACACATGCATACACCTGTCTTTATAGTAGAATGCTTATAATCCTTTTTGTGTGCATGTGTGTTTATAGTAGATAAATTGATAATTTTTTGTGTAGATACCCAGTAACCCATTGCTGGGTCAACTGGTGTTTCTGCTTCTAGATCCTTGAGGAATCGCCACATTATCTTCCACCATTGCTGAGCTAATTTATGCTCCCACCAGCAGTGTAAAAGTCTTCCTGTGTCTTTGCATCCTTGCCAGCGTCTGTTATTTCCATACTTTCTAATGACTGCCATTCTCACTGGCGACGGTAAATGAGATAGCATCTCATTGTGGTTTTGACTGCGTTTCTCTAATGACCAGTGATGATTTCATACGTCTGTTGGCCACATAAATGTCTTCTTTTGAGAAGTGTCTGTTCAGATACTTTGCCGATTTTTTTCATTGGGTTGTTTTTTCCTTGTAAACTTGTTTAAGTTCCTTGTAGATTCTGGATATTAGACCTCTGTCGGGTGGATAGATTGCAAAAATCTTTCTCCCATTTTGTAGGTTGCCTGTTCACTATGATAGCTTCTTTTGCTGAGCAGAAGCTCTTTAGTTTGATCAGATCCCATTTGTCAATGTTGGCCTTTGTTGCCATTGCTTTTGGTGTTTTCGTCATGAAGTCTTTGCCCATGCCTATGCCCTGAATGGTATTGCCTCGGTTTTCTTCTTGCGTTTTTATGGTTTTATGTTTTATGTTTAAGTCCTTAATCCATCTTGAGCTAATTTTTGTATAAGGTGTAAGGAAGGGGTCCAGTTTCAGTTTTCTGCATATGGCTGGCCAGTTTTCCCAGCACCATTTATTAAATAGGGAATCCTTTCTCCATTGCTTGTTTTTGTCAGGTTTGTCAAATTTCAGATGGTTGTAGATGTGTGGTGTTATCTCTGAGGTCTCTGTTCCATTCTGTTGGTCTGTACATCTGTTTTGGTACCAGTTATCATGCTGTTTTGGTTAATGTAGCACTGTAGTATGGTTTAAAGTCAGATAGTGTGATGCCTCCAGCTTTGTTCTTTTGCTTAGGATTGTCTTGGCTATAGGGGTCTTTTGTGGTTCCATATGAAGTTAAAAGTAGTTGTTTCTAGTTCTCTGAAGAAAGTCAATCGTAGCTTAATAAGAATAGCATTGAATCTATGAATTACTTTTGGGCAGTATGGTCATTTTCACAATGTTGATTCTGCCTATTCGTGAGCATGGAATTACTTTCAATTTGTTTGTGTCCTCTCTTATTTCCTTGAGCAGTGGTTTGTAGTTTGCCTCAAAGAGGTCCTTCACGTCCCTTGTAAGTTGTATTCCTAGGCATTTTGTTTGTAGCAATTGTGAATGGAAGTTTACTCTTGATTTGACTCTGCTTATCTATTATTTGTGTCTAGGAATGTTTGTGATTTTTGCACATGGATTTTGTATCCTGAGATTTTGCTGAAGTTATTAGCTTAAGGAGTTTTGGGGCCAAATGATGGGGTTTTCTAAATATACAATCATGTCATCTACAGAGACAATTTGACTTCTCCTCCTCCTACCTGAATACTCTTAATTTCTTTCTCTTGCTTGATTGCTCTGGTGAGAACTTCCAATACTAAGCTGAACAGGAGTAGGGAGAGAGGGCATCCTTGTCCTGTGTTGGTTTTCAAAGGGAATGCTTCCAGCTTTGGCTCCTTCACTATGATATTGACTATGTGTTTGTCATAAATAGCTCTTATTGTTTTGATATGTGTTCCATCAAAACTCAGTTTATTAAGAGTTTTTAGTATGAAGGGGTGTTGAGTTTTATCGAAGGCCTTTGCTATGTCTATTGAGATAATCGTGATTTTGGTCATTGGTTCTGTTTATGTGATGGATTACACTTATCGATTTGATTTGTGTATGTTGAAACAGCCTTGATCACAGTGATGGAGCCAACTTGATCATGGTGGATAAGCTTTTTGATATGCTACTGGGTTTGGTTTGTCTGTATTTTATTGAGAATTTTTATGTTGATGGTCATCAGAGAACTTGGCCTGAAATTTTCTTGTTTTGTTGTGTCTCTACCAGCTTTTGGAATCAGGATGATGCTGGCCTCATAAAATGAGATAGAGAGGAGTCCCTCTTTTTCTGTAGTTTGGAATAGTTCCAGAAGGAATGATACCAGCTCCTCTTTGTACCTCTGGTAGAATTTGGCTGTAAATCTCTCCAGTCCTGGACTTCTTTTAGTTGGTAGGCTACTAATTACTGCCTCAATTTCAGAACTTATTACTGGTCTATTCAGGAATTCAAATTCTTTCTGGTTTTGACCTCAGACGGTGTATGTGTCCAGGAATTTATCCATTTCTCCTGGATTTTTAAATTGATTTGCATAGAGGTGTTTATAGTATTCTTTGATGTTAGCTTGTATTTCTGTGTGATCAGTGGTGATATCCCCTTTATCATTTTTTAATGTGTCCATTTGATTCTTCTCTCTTTTCTTCTTTATCAGTCTGGCTTGGAATCTATCTAGTTTGCTAATCTTTTCAAAACCCAGCTTCTGGATTCATCAATTTTTTGAAGGGCTTTTTATGTCTCTATCTCCTTCAGTTCTTCTCTGATCTTAGTTCTTTCTTGCATTCTGGTAGCTTTTGAATGTGTTTGCTCTTGTTTCTCTAGTTCCTTCAATTGTGATTTTAGGGTATCGATTTTAGATCTTTCCTTCTTTCTGCTGAGGGCATTTAGGGCCATAAATTTCCTTCTACACACTGCTTTAACTGTGTCCCAAGATCCTGGTGTGTTGTCTATTTGCTCTCATTGCTTTCAAAGAACTTCATTATTTCTGCCTTAATTTTGCTATTTACTGTTATTGTTATTTAACAATAAAAATAATTATTGTTATTTAATAATAATAATTGTGTTATTATTAATGAATGCTCCATAGTCATTCAGGAGAAGGTTGTTCAGTTTTTAAGTAGTTGTATGGTTTTGAGTGAGTTTCTTAATCGTGATTTCTAATTTGATTGCACTCTGGTCTGAGAGGCTGTTTGCTATGATTTCCACTTTTTTCGTTAACTGAGGTGTGTATTACTTCCAATTATGCAGTCAATTTTAGAGTAAGTGCTATTTGGTGCTGAGAAGAATACGAATTCTGTTGATATCGGTTGGAGAGTTCTGTAGATATCTAATCTATTAGGTCCGTTTGGTCCAGAGCTGAGTTCAAATCCTGAATATCCTTGTTAATTTTCTGTGCCGTTCACCTGTCTAACGTTGACAGAGGTGTGTTTAGTCTCCCACTATTATCGTGGGAGTCTAAGTCCCTTTGTAGGTCTCTAAGAACTTACTTTATGAATCTGGGTGCTCCTGTATTGGGTGCATATATCCTTAGGAGAGTTAGCTCTTCTTGTTGCATTGATTCCTTTACCATTACCTAACGCCCTTCTTTTTTCCCTTATTTTTGTTCATTCAAAGTCCTATTTTACCGGATACTAGGATTGTAGCCCTGCTTTTCTTTTTCTTTCCATTGGCTTGGTAAATATTCCTCCATTCTTTTACTTTGAGCCTATCTGTGCCTTTGTATGTGAAATTAGTCACTCCAGTGACTCAGAGGACGCTCGTGCTCCTGACACACAGAGCCTGGCACTTTCCTGTAAGCACAGAACGTGATCATGGCTCACTCTCTGAGCAGAATTCTGACGATCCTGCTGCCTCAAGTGGACTCTTGTACACTGGCAAGCTCGCTGTCCCAGGAGCACTTGGAGATGCTGCCCTGCTTCACCTCAGTCCTGAAACGGAAATAACTCCTTGCTCCCTGTCATTGGGGTAAGGTTGGTCTTGGAGCCTGGAGTCCAAGATGGGGTCTCCCTACATGCTCCTCATGTTCGAGTGTCTACCACAGAGGGTCAGAGAGATACCAGCGGGGCAGGGGATTCCCAGCACTGAAATCCAGTCTCAGGAACTGAGTCCTTCCAGCAACACTCTGGCCACTCACGCCCTCTTTTAAGCCAGGTCAGTCCACCCTGCAGCTCCACCTCCTGACTGTGAGGCTGAGTCAGCTGACCTGTCAGGACCCCTTTGAGAAATGTTTGATGTTTTCATCCAAGTAGAGTCAGCGTTTAAAAGTTTGCCCACGTGTAAAATTATGGGGTTAGAGTACATTATTTTAAGCAGACTTCCAATTCTCAAAATAACTGTAAGAACAAAAGCTAGGGTGAGTCTATGATTGCAGGCAAATTCTGATTCTACTCTAGACCTTTTCCTTTTGTATCTAAAGTTTAATTAACTGACACCTTCCCGTATACACTTGATCTCTGTTGATAAGATGGTGCGCTAAAACGTGTCAGAAGAGAAGGAAGGGCCTGAAGCGTGCAATGATGTATCTTCAGAACGGCCACCGGTGCTGAATGGCGGTGAGGAGCCAGCTCTGAGTCCTGAGGCATGTTCTACAACACTCTCTGGCGGGTCCGTCCTGATTCCTCCTCCTCCGACCTCCCTGCTCTCACATTTTTGTTTGCGCTTCTTTGTCTTCTGTGAGGTTGGCCTGTCCCGGGTCCCAGGGTCTGGTCGTGCTCTTGGACTCCACACACTCCACAATCCCGTATGCCGCCATGGTCAGGCTCAGGACCCCCAGCAGAATGTAGAGCTTGACGTGGACGCACAAAAACGTGCTGTACCCGAAGGCAGCCACGAAGCCCAGGGCCTCGCCCAGGCGGTAGTTGGCGAAGGCAGCCTCCTTGCTCTTCTCGAACAGAACGCCGTAGAGAGCTGCGGGGAGAGAGCGGAGTGAGAGCCCTGCCGGCCGCAGCGACCCTGCTCCTGAACAGAGCACGGCCTTCCCGCCGCCCCGTGTTCTCAACAGAATCAAGGCATCTCCTAACAACAGAGTGCTCGTACATGGCGGATGAGAGTGTGGACCCCGAAAATCTGAGACAGGTCTCAGTTAATTTAGAAAGAGGGTTTTTCCGAGGTTGAGGACGGGTGCCCGTGACACAGCCTCAGGAGGTCCTGACCACGTGTGCCCAAGATGGTCAGAGCACAGGGGAGTGTTACCCTCTCTAGGGAGACCTGAGACATCAGTCAACACAGATAAGAGGAACACTGGGTTGGTCCGTAAAGGCGACACAACTCCAAGCAAAGTGGGAAGCCTGGAAGCGGGAGGAGCTTCTGGGTCCTGGGTAGGCAGAGACAAACGGCTGCACTTTTGAGTTACGGTCAGCCTCCAAGGAGACCACCAGATGTGCACCTGTCTCAGTGAGCAGAGGGGGACTTTGAATCGGATGAGAGGCAGATTGGCACTAAGCCGTTCCCAGCCTGACATTTCCCTTTAGCTTCGTGACTTTGGAGCCCCCGGATTTTTTTGCTTGTGCCACGGCCTTGGAGGGCCTGGGGGGGCGAGGCCAGGTCCATCTCAGGCAAACAGATGATGTCCCTGAGATAGGGATTTCCTGCAAGAAACGCAGCGCCCAGATAAACCCCCCACAACACAGGCGCTCACCTTCCTGGGGCCGGGTGCTTGTTTCAACAGCAATGTCACAGACGTCCTGGGAACAAGGCCCCGGGGACCTTCCACTCCCATCCAAAGACGTGTTCCCCCACCCCCACCACCTGATTTAAAGAAAGTGATGGCACGCAGCTGGTCCCAGGGTTTGTTAATTGGTTGTATACAAAAAAACTCACATCATGAATGTTCCTCTACTGATGAGGACCACGGTGCCCACAGGAACGGGGTTCGCATCGCTGGTGAGGAGGCCCATCACTCTCCGGTACCCCCCATATGACGGGACAAGCAAGCGCCTCACCAGGGGGTCGTCCACCCCAAACCCACAGCCCCAGCCTAATCATGAGAAAACAGTGAACAAACCCGAATTAAGGAACAGTCTTCAAAATACAGTGCTCTTCAAAAAAGGTCATGAAAAACAAGGAAAATCAAAAGTTGTCACAGACCAGCCTAGAAGATATGATGATTGAGTACAACGAGGAACCCAGGATGGGATCCTGGCAGAGAAATGAACACTCGTGGGAAAACGGGGGGAGCCCAAATAAAGGCTGTGCCTCCACTAACTGTCAGCTGGCAGTGCCACTTCCCAGCTGTAGGAATGTGCCGGGCTACGTAAGGTGCTCAGCATTCAGGGAAGCTGGCACAGGGCCGACGGGGTAGATGCCTTGGGTCTGTAGGTTGGTACCTTTCAAGAGGACTCTCTGTGCTATGTTTGCAACTTTCCTATAAAGCTACAACTCTTTCACAATAAAAAGTGTCTCTAAAAAGACAAAGCATTGCTCTCAGCGTGGCCTGTCTACCTGCTCTTCCCAGGTGGCCCAGGGTTAAGAGACCAGGATGTGGCTCTTGTCGTCTAACACGGGGACGTGGATGAGAAGTCCTACAATCATGTTTGGTCAGAGAAGACAGTGGAGTGAATGGGACATTGAAGGTAAGTCAGATTTTCTGAGTTTATCAGCTTGAAAACAGCCAACAGGACAAAGGAGCATTTTTAGAATACACATTCTGTATCTTAGTGGCTGCACATTGGTGGGGACGGTTGCCATGGTCACCGCACCAATGTTTCACTGGCTGTGGGGATGAACAAGCAGACAGGAGTGCCTGGCAGGGATCTCCCCGAGCAGAGGTGGGGGGCTCCCTGGAGCGCAGTGGGATAGTGAGCCTCGGATTCTGGATCCTGCCCCAGGAAGGAGGGGCTGGAACGAGGAAGTCCTCTGACCTGCCTCCAAGAGAGAGGCTGTAATGATCCGTCTTTCAACTGAGCAGCTGTGACTGCAAGGCGAGGACAGACGGCAGTGGGCTTTACTCAGTGTCGTTAATTAGGAAGGACTGTGGCCCGCAGGTTTTCTTTTTCTTTCTTTCTTTTTTTTTTTTTTTTTTTTGAGTTTCTCTCTTGTTGCTCAAGATGGAGTGCAATGGCGCTATCTCAGCTCAGCAGAAGCTCTGTCTTCTGGGTTCATATGATTCTCCTGCCTCAGCCTCCTGAGTAGCTGGCATTACAAGCGTGTGCCACCACACCTGGCTAATTTTGTATTTTTAGTAGAGATGCGGTTTCTGCATATTGGTCAGGCTGGTCTGGAACTTTCGACCTCAGGTGATCCACCCGCCTCAGGCTCCCAGAGTGCTGGAATTACAGGCACGAACCACTGTGCCCGGCCTACTCTTTCACTTTCTTTTCCTTTCTTTCTTTCTTTCTTCTTGTTTTTCTTTTTCTTTCTTTCTTTCTTTTTTTTTTTTTTAAGTGAGACAAAGTCTCCCTCTTATGTCCAGGCTGGAGGTCAGTGGCACGATCTTGGCTCACTGCCACCTCTGCCTCCCAGATTGAAGCGATTCTTGTGCCTCAGCCTCCTGAGTAGCTGGAATTACATTACAGGTGCCCACCACCATGCCCTGCTAATTTTTTGTATGTTTAGTAGAGATAAGGTTTCGTCATGCTGGCCAGGCTGGCCTCGAACTCCTGACCTCAGGTGATTGATTACCCCCTCAGCCTCCCTCAGTGCTGGGATTATAGGTGTGCCACGTATTTTCTTGAAGGAAAGCGCACATTTGGGGAGAACAGGATTAGAAATCTGACTTGCTGTTTAGAAAAAAAAAGTCAGAGAGAGCTTTCTTGAGATGCAGCCAAAGCTACATAAAATTTCCATTTTTTTCCAAAAAATAGAGAACAGAGACCTTGTGTGCGCTGTGCCACACGGAGAGCCACCCTGCCCGACGCGCAGGAACATGGCACTGAAGTGCCGCTCACGCAGGAAGATCACGAGTATAAAGCCTGCAGGAACTTCTCAACTAGATTAAAATATTTTCCCCAACATTTTTTTTTTCTTTTTGAGACAGAATCTTGCTCTGCTGCCCTGGCTGCAGTGCAATGACAAGATCTCGGCTCACTGCAGCCTCTGCCTCCTGGGTTCGAGGGAGCCTCCAGCCTCAGCCTCGGGAGCAGCCGGGACTACAGACGTGTGCCATCACACCTGGCTAATTTTTGTATTTTTAGTAGAGATGAGGTTTCACCATGTTGGCCAAGCTGATCTCGAACTTCTGAGCTCAAGGGATCTGCCCACCTCAGCCTCCTCAAGTGCTGGCATTGCAGGCGGGAGCCACCGTGCCCAGGCAATTTGGTTTATTTCTTTTTTAATTACTTTTTTCCTTTACAAAAATACAGAAATAATTTTCATTTAACTTAGCTTCCCTTATTAAAAGGAGCCTTTATTCCAGTCATTCACTGGACTTGGACATTCATACTCTGTTTGACCTCAGGTAACTTTAACAATTCAACAAGTTCTGCCTGAGAGGACCCTGCGTCCGCATAAGGAAGGGAAGAGTTGAGTCCACTATTCAATGTCTCAGGAAGAATAAAAATCAAATGTGAATGATCGCATTCACTGGGAGCATTTAGAGAATCATCGTATAGAACACTGTGGGGGTATTTGTCCCAGTGTTTTCCTTTTAATGTGTAAACACATTTTAAACTTAAGTCAGTTCAGAGAAGTCACTGTGCATTTCTGGCAATGGGGTGTGGCTTTGGGGAGCTCAGTAAAACCCTGGCTCTGCCACGCCTCCGGGCACGCTTGGAATAAATGCTGTCTGATGCTGACTGGTAGCGTAGCCAGGAGCACTGCAGCCACGTGGCATGCCACTAGCTCATCATTCTGCACTGCCAGAATCACGAGTGAGTTTCTGTTTGTCTCCCTCCATTAAATCAGTGTTCGTTCTGTGACGGAATGCCCCCGCCTGGCCTCCATGTCCCGTCCACCCGTCCCAGGCTCCTGGTCTCCATCCCGACAAGCCAGAGCGTGGCGCCCGGCCGAGGACACACCCATCTTGGTAAAGAGCTTCACTGCGTCTGCCTGCAACACTGAGGCAGCAGAAAGGACGTGAGGCACGGCTCCTGCAGTCCAACCGTGTGGGCTTTCTCAGCTGTCCTACAGAGAGGGGACCCATCACCGCCAGGAAGACAAGAGAGGAGGTGCCTGCAGTGTTCCCGCCGCGATCCGAGGTCACCCGTGCCCTTTACCTCAGCGCCAGGTCTCTCATCTCAGAAACACTGGCCTGTAGTTCGTTTGTGGATTCGCTTTTTCCCATTTTCTAAGCCCCACGCGTTTGCCGGATAAAGGCAGAAGGGTGATGTCTCTCCGGAAGGGAGGAGGGTCTCTGTGAGCCCTGCTCACCTCCGAGGGGACCCTTCCTCTGCCTCATCCGTGAGCCATGCTCACCTCCGAGGGGACCCTTCCTCTGCCTCATCCGCATCTCTGAGGCGGGCAGAGTCTCACCTCTTTGGGCCTCTGACAACCCTCGTGGCCTTAGATGGGTTTTTGGGAAACTCAGGGTTCTCACCCTAAGCCCTCATCTCTCCTTTTCCACCAACGCCCACCCCGCGGCCAGCCGCCACACACACGCCCCTGCTTCCTTCTCTCCCTCGGGACTTTCTCCAAAACCCTTCCGCACTTCTCCCTGTGGAAAACAAGGCCCAGCAGCACAAAGCATCGAAGGGCAGAGCCTGGCTGGGCTGCAGTGGTGCCGTCTCCACTCACTGCAAACTCTGTCTCCGGAGTTAAGTGATTCTCCTGCCTCAGCCTCCTGAGCAGCTGGGATTTAGGTGCAATGGCTCGTCCCCTTCTGGCTCGCCTGTCCTGAGGCCCCTTTCCTGCCCCCACCTGGGCCTGGGGCTGCTTCCTCCCTGGCTCCTCCTGGGCTTCTGCTCACCTCCCACCGGTGCCCTCACAGAATAGGGCCACCCTATTCTGTGAGGACTCTGGCATTGGCTCCTGCCATCATCAGGGGACGTGACCTTCCACCCAACAACCAGCCCTCCCGCTCCCTCCAGGGCTGCACCTTGGACCTTGTCACCTGCCCTTCAGATTTGATTGCTGGGACACGGGCCGGACTCCGTGTAGCTCCTGGTCATTCCGGGGTGTCAGCGCTTCCTGCTGCTTCCACTGAGCCTGGGTGCGTCCGGCCCTCTCCCGCAGGCCAGCCGGCGGGTGGGGACCTGCTTTGCCACTCCACCCCACCCCTCTGCACTTCCCCAGGCCGCCTTCTCAGGGACCCCAGCTTCTACAAGGCCTTGCAGCGCCCCTGCCCTCCTGCCCTGGCTTCCTCCTGCACCCCACCCCCCTGGAGAGCAGTCAGCCCAGAGGGGATGTCTCTAGGACGATGCCCACCCTGGCCTCCCCTCCTCCCCAGCATCCACAGGGCCCCCACCTGCTGCTCCCAGAAAACCGACCACTGCCCAGGGAACCCGAGAGCCTCATCCACAGACACGGATCCTGGTGACTTGTGACGCGTGTGGCTTGTGGTTCACACTGCCACCTCCATCGCCCCTAGGGCTCCTGGGAAGGCCCTGTGCGTTTACACCCCGGGCCCTGGTGCATGGAGAGTGCACCTCTGCTCAGGAGCTAGCCTGAATAAATGGTTTTATTCATGACGAGACCACTGTCCTGGGGTCAAGAGTCTCACCCCCAGGCTTGAACCGGAGACCTGACTTGAGGAAAATGACATCATCCCCAGGGAATGGTGCCCCAAAGGAACCTCGGGTGGTTTTCCTCTTGCATCATGAATCTGAACAAACGCTCAGAGGAAATACATCAGACCGAGAGGGGCCATCAAAGCCCTCTTGGCCCTCCCCTGTCTCCCCTCTCACCTCTCCTGCCTCGGGTCCATTGGCACGTAACGGGCCTAGGGACCCCCCAGAGGAAGGGGCGTGGGCTGGGTACTCACCGTTGTTCTGTGTCTGCCAGACAGCATCTGCCACGCCCCACAGGCCTGAGAACACGAAGAACACCACCAGCTGGTCGGCACGGGGTCTCCACAGCAGGAGGGCAATCATGCAGGACAGCTGGGTCACCGCGCCTGGGGGTGCAGAGGGGAGACCCCCGGGTGATGAGCGTCATCATCATGGCCTGAAGGAGCCCTCTGAGGGATCAGTGCTGGAGCCACCGTCTTCTGGAACATTAGCTGCATGCTCCATGTTCTCTTAGGCTCTGGAAATGTCTTTTCAGTTGGAACCTTGACATTTAATTTGTGAGCTGGTGTGTCTGCCTGTTGCCAGCTCTAAGTCAATGCTCTGTACCCTGCTGTGTGGCCCTCAGCCTCAGCCTGCAGCGTCTGGGTGTGGTCTGGCATCACCTTGGGAAGGAAGGTCGCCCTGTCTGGGCCTGAGGTTGCCCCTAATCTACGAGGATTAAAGTCAGAAAGAGAATGGACTTCTCATTAGGGAAGAGTTGAAGGATCCCAGCTCCCTTCCGGGGGTCAGGGGAAAGGACTCCGTGTGCCCTGCTGTCATCTGAGGCTTCCAAATGGGGGCATGGGGACAGGAGGGAGGAGGCCGCAGACCTCCCAGGCAGGTGGCATCTGTGGCCCCACCCCGTGACCCATCCTAGCAGGTCACAGCTTTGGGCCCCGATTTCCACAGACTGTGGCGTCCCTAGGATACAGTAACGAGGCTGCCCATTGATGCTGGAGACGCCACAGAGGAGTGGGAAGAGCAGGGTCTCGGGAGGCGGAAAGGCAGGTCCGCATCGCGTACCCAAAGCTGCGCCACCTGGGGCAAGTCCCTCCACTTCTCCGCTCCAGGATTTCCTGTCTGTAAGGAGATACTGTCTGCTTCACAGGGCGACTGTGAAGATGGATAGGAAACCCCAGGCAGAGACTCTGGGCTCCATGGCCCTGGGGGACTCTCAGTGCCTACCGTTCCTCTGGCTGCACCCCACGCCCAGCCCTGCCTGAGGCATTGATGTGCCAGGCGCTGTTTGTCTTAGTGCCCACATTTCTCATTGCTCACATGATCTCTAACCCTTCTCTTTCCTGCCCTTCCCAGGAAAAATGGAAGGTGCTGTGTGTTTAGGGAGGAATCTGCAGGCTTAGAAGTTTTGTCTTTATCTGCTGTGTGAACAGATGCCGAACAGAGCCCCCTCAACCCCAGCGTGGCCTTCCGTGACCCCCACGGCCTCACCACTGGCTTCCTGTCCCTCCATTGCGCCTGCAGAGACCCTGCCCCACCCCACCCTGGTCTGCTCACCACACCGAGTGCCCACTCGGAACAGGCACTTGCTCTGTGGCCTCGTGCCGGGCCCAGTGCCTGCCCAGAGTCAGCTCCGGGGGAGATCCGATTCATGCTTGTTGAGGGGACGAAGGAAGGCCTGAATGAACGCATGCATCTCTGCAGGACATTACTAATTTCAAAGCAGTTTCAGGGGCAGCTTTCCGGCCCTGCCCTGTCTGCGAGCTGCAGGCTTTGGCTACTTGGAACCGTGAGGACGGCCGGGATGGACCCACGCTGCCACCTACCCAGCACGTAGAGCGCGGCCCTGCCGGTGTACTGCGAGACCTTCCCGTACAGCACGGAGCACAGCGCGTCGGCGGCCGAGAAGCAGATCATCACGTAGCCCACGAAGCGGATGCCCAGGGCGCAGGTGACATAGGACTGGGGAGGGGAGCAGAGCCTCGTCAGGGACGCTCCCAGGCCTCCCGAGCTCAAGCGGAGGCTGCAGTCGGGTGCCTGGAACGTCCACTCTGAGAGGGCCGCGGGCCAGGGTGGCACACGCCTTCCTCTCGCCCCGTGGCTCCCGTGCAGGAGAAAAGCTCGGCTTTGTAAGAAAACCCTCTCTGGGGAAGAACCAAAATGCGGAGCTTGGGCGGCTCTGGACGAAATTCCTCCCCATACAGTCTCCGCCATTTGCTGTGAAATGTGCATGATTTCACATGGAAGCCGATAAGCCCTACCCTTGCCGGGGCCAGTCACTGCCTATTAGGGCTGAAGAGAGCTGAGGGAAAGAGGAAAGTGACGACGCTGCCCTGCCACCTCCCCGGGCCTCAGAGCAGCCCAGCCGCTGGCTGCAGTTGCCCTCCCTTGCCCACCCCGCCCCGCCCCCATCACGGGGGCTCCAGGGCTGGCACGCAGGACAGGGGCCGAGATGAGCGGACTGCGGCCACAGCCACATGAGGGGTGACAAGGACAAGCCCAGTGGAGGAGCAGGAGGGTCTCTCCCCAAAACGCCCAGTGGGCCTTTCTCTCTTGTGTTTGCTCTTCTAAGCCCCTAAGAGTCTCCGTCAAGACCGTCCTAGAAGTAGCAGTGCCAGATAGAAGCAGGTGCCCGGGACTGTTGCAAGGGCACACTCCCCTGAGAAACAGCTGCGGTTTATCTGAAATTCACCTTCCACCTGCAGGTGCGTTTTACTTGCTAAGCTGGCGTCTTGCCTGGGAGGGTCAGGGGTGGGGACAGCAGGGAAGGTTCCTGCAGACGGAGAGCCTCAGAGGGCGGGGCCGCAGACACAGGCCCCTGCTGGTCCGGCTCTGGCCCCCAGCTCTCAACAGTCCCCAAGAGAGGCTTCTTTCTTTATGGACCCGAGGTGGGCACCGCCTCTCTCACCTTGTGGGGGAAGGGGCAGGAGTGGACGGAGAAGCAGCCTGGGGAGCCACATGGACTTTTAGATTGTAAGGCATGATTGACAACTAGAGGGAGAAGGAATCTCAGTGGTACTCATGGACTGAATGCCTTTCTATCCAGAAACTCTAAAGTAACCGTGCAGGGTGAGGCCCAGGCAAGGTTAACCCGAGGGAGCGTCTGCCTGGAGAGTCAGCAGCAGCTTCCCAGTCACTTGCTCTGGCTCTTTCCCCAGGAAGCCACGGATCGGGCTAGAAGTTCCCTGGAGACAAGAAGTGGAACTCTGGGGAGCTGGAAGTGACTTGGAAGTTGAGCCCTGGAATCATGAACTCAGCTGTGGCAGGACTGGGAGTGCAGGATCCTGTTCCCTCCAGCCCCAGCCCCGAGGTGGCCTGAGACACTCTGTGGTCCTGCTGGTTCAGACACAGGCGGGGCAGTGATGCCCCTCCTGGCCTCGGCCACCAGCCCTGGCTTTCGTTCCTACCCTTGTGTATTCGCCGGAGAGGAAGCCTTGCTGCAGTCCACTGTACAGCGGCAGCAGGATTAACAGGCACAGTCGTTTATCCCGGTAGAGCTTGAAGGTCGACAGTAACGTGGACCAGAAAGGGGGTGATTGCTTCTCTCCTCCACTTTGTCGTTGAACATCTCGTATGGGTTCGAGGAATGCAGCTATCATCAGCACAGCCAGGACACCACTCCCTGAGAGGAAAGAGCAAAGGCTTCAGCGTTCAGGAAGGCCCCGAGGAGGGTGCCTGGACGGATTTACTTCAGTGGCTCATCCTCCTCTCCAGAGGGTGGGCTATTCAGATCCCGATTTCAGGTGACATTAGATGTGGCACGCTTCAGGATCTCAGGGGTCTAGTTGCATTGCCTGTGCTGATTCTATGATTAACTCATGACTCACCAGCTGTCACATGAAACCTGCCACAATAGGTCAGTATTGTCTTCACCGGCATAACATACAAAAAATTAGGGAGAGAACGCAGACCTCCTTAGCGTACTTAACCATTGAGAGTGTTCCTCGTTCTAATCCTCTCAGCAATTTATAACAGCAGCCAGCTTTTTATTGATTTTTTTTTTAGGATAAGGATTCTGACAAGGGTTCTTTGCTATACTTTTGTTTATTTCAAATAAATAATTTTGTGTAAAACTCCTCCAGTAGGAGCTGGTTAAAGATAATAAGGGGTATCCCAACTGCAAAGAAATGTTATGCATATGGAGAAAATAAAAAAGAAGTTCTTTATGCAAGGATGGGAAAATCCCCACCATAAATGGTAAAAAGAGAAAAACCAGCCCCGATGCAGAACTTGGTGTCGAGTGTGCTACCACTTGAATTTAGTAGGAAGGACGTGAAGATGTGTTTGTTTACAAGTGCGTTAAATATGACTAGGAAATAGACATGGGCTTTCCGGGTCTGGGGACAGCAGTGAGAAGGAGACCCCCGCACATGCCCCATTACACTGCAGTGGTTCCCGCTAAAGGGGTTCATTCCAACTCCCCAGCGGAGGCCTGAAACAATGGGTGGTGTCAGACGCTACACATAGCACGTATTGTCACTCAGACAACAGAGGTGGCTACGAGGGACTGTGGCACGGGAGCACATTTGGTGAGAACACGCCAGACAGAGGGGTGGGTCACGGCCTGGGCGGGACAGGCAGGCCCATGAGGGATTCCATCGCACCACTCAGAACAACGCAACTTAAACCTTATGAATTATTATTTCTGGAATTTTCCACTTAAGGTTCTCAGACTGCGCTGGCCTCAGGTCACTGGAGCCACACTCAACGAAATGGGGACAAGGGGGACTCCCGGATTTGCACTGTGAACTATATAAATGGGTTATCTATGCAAAAATATTGTAGCTATTCATGTCACCTATGAAGAAACATCCTGTACTTCCTCATAATTCCCAAATGTGATGAGTAAATGTCCATCACTTGTGTCCACCACTTGATTATTTGATAACTTAATTTCTGTCCATGGAGAACTGAGATTTGGGCGTTTCTCCCTGAACATAGAAGCCCTTTGGTCCCTTGACCCTTGTGAGTGCCCTCGGTGATGTGGTCACGTCTCCACTGCTGCTCTCCCACCTGGCAGTGGTGACGATACAGTGTCTGCAGCACCACAGGTCGCTCAAGAGGGGCGGCGATTCCTCCCTTCGCTCCGGGCCAGAACCTTTCAGAGCGGCTCATTCCTGCCTCCGAGAGCTTAGAGCCCTGCTCCTCTAAAGACGGGACTTGTCTTATCTGCCTGTGCCTGAGCAGCCTCATCTAGTGCTCTCTCTGCCTCCCTCGTGCCAGCCTCCTCACGTGCCACGCACTGGGCTTGCTGCCGCAGGACGGCCTAGCAGCTGAGCGTTCCTGAAACTGGGAGGTTTTGCAAAGCCAGCTGCCTTCCACACTGTGCGAAGACACAGCAGAATCCTAGCACCCATCTCAGAAGGCACCACTGGTGATGCTGGTCCACCCAGAAATGCACAGATTTATTTCTAGGCTTCACTTTCTGTTATCTGGCTACTTTCCATCTTGGCTAAACATATGCCCCTTCCCGTGTCACGACAATTCAACATTCTCTTGAAGTTTGTGAAATTCCGTATGAAAGCGGGAGTCCCGTGGCCCTGCTCCTTTCTCAGTCACCCTTCACTTCCCTTGGCGTTTTCCTGGCCCCTGCACGGTCTGGCAGGTTGTCACGCCTGCACGGGACGCCGTAGGGTATTTACAAGTGTCGGGGCTCCCTTCCAAGCTGACCCCTCGAGCTGACCGTGTGTAGGCCGTGTGGAAAACGCACATTTTCCCCCACTCCCTGAGGGAAGCTCCTTCTCCACCATCTCATCCTTTGGACCAGGACTTCAGTGTCAGGCAGCCCAACAGGACAGGACACAACCTGCCATCTCCCCCAGAAGCCTCCTGGGAGGGGAGAGGCAGGTCCCGGACACAGAAGCCACACGGCTTTGTTCAGAATTATGCGTCCAGATGACGTGTGACTCAGAGCCCTTGGAGGGGCCTGCACTGGGGGATGCTGAACAACTGTGTCCTAAGCTCTAAAGAGAACGGCTCTTTTGCAAGAAACCTGACTATGAGTGCAACGCTCAGGAAGCTGGGAAGGTTACCCAGGTAGAGGCTGTTCTTGTTCTTCCAGGTCCATTTTTCTCCTTCCTGTGTTTTCCTTTATGGTGACGTGGCCTGGCTTTATAGAAAAGGAGACCTGTGGGATCCTGCAGGTTGCGATGATCACAATGGTAAGACAGCTTCTCCATTCACATGCGTGTGATCTCTGCTGCAGGTCACTTCTACACCTGGACCCCCTTAGCCTGAGGGATTCCTTGAACCGAGAACTCTGTGAGGCCTACATGGCTGTGTCTGTGGCCAGGGAGCACTCTGAGGGTGTCCCTGCAGGGGAGGCCCAGCAGACAGCAGCCACCTGTGGAGGACACTGGGCAATGAAGGGCCTGGAAGCCACGGAGATGTCTGTGCTCTTCCTCTGGAGCAGGGGCGGACAAACTGTGGTCTGCGGGCCAAAGCCTGTTCACCGCCGGCTTTTGAAAATAAAGTTTTATTGGCACGTGGGCACGCTCACGTGCTTACGTGTTGCCTGTGGCTTTTCCCACTACAAAGACAACGTCCAGCAGTTGCAACAAGGACCCTGTGATCCTCAGAAAGGTCTTTACGTGGAGAAATATTTGCGGCCAGCCCTTCACAGAGGAAGGCTGCCAGCCCTACTCCAAACTTCGGTTCTTTAAAGACAGGAGACATCCTTGCTGGTGACTGCACTGGACCTGGCGGAGCTGGAAGGAGGCCTGAGGCTCTTGACTCAGCTCAGTGCCCTCGAGTCCCCCAGCCTCCCCGCTGTGTAGAGGAGGCGATGAGGGCAAGTGCGGAGGAAGCACAGGCCTGGCTGGTCCCGGGACTACGTGGATGGAACATCGGGGCCCACTGGGAAAACGTGAGCGGGATTCCAGGTCAGCAGAGGCTGGCAGGCCAGAGCGAACCGTGGCTTCTCCCTACTCCCTGTCCCCACGTTCCTCTTACTTCTACAACCCCCAATCTGGGCTTTGCATGCCAGGACCCCCACAGGTTGCCCTCTCGATGGGTGTCCGCAGCCTCTCACTGGCTGACAACTGGTCCAGCCTCCTCCCTGAGCCTCCTGGGAGCCCTGCCTCACTCAACACTCTCAAAACACGCCCCCAGCTGATTCTGCAGCCATGCTGTTTCCCCAGACCCTCGTCTGGCTTTCTGTCTCCTGCCAAGGCTCCGGGTGTCTGCCTGGCCCTCAGCGTTGCTGAACCAGGGGCCCGGCCGTACTCCTTTCTCCCCAACGATTCCCTCTGCCTTTTCTCCCGGAGATCCTCATCCCTGCCACGATTCCAGTCACCCCCTCAGAAGATGCCTCCGCGTCCACACTTGCATCTGCCTCTGGCCTGAGCCCTGCACGGCATCAGACTGCCCACTGGACACTACACAAAGGTCCCGCTGGGTCCCCAAGCCAGCTGTTTCCCGCCTGACCTCATCTTCCTGTCAACCCCAGCGCTGTCTCACTCTTCCCCACACCATGTCCAACCCACAGGAGCCCTGCTGGCCTCTCCCAGCCCCTCCGGCTCTGCCTCCCGTTCCTGCTCCCTCCTCTGGACTCTGCACTCCGTCCTCAGTGGGCCTCTGCCCGCTGTCCTTCTGCACCTCCAAGTTAGGCTGGCACAGGGTCTGCCTAGGAGGCAAGTCTGTGCCTGTCCAGACCCGTTGGCACAACGTTGAGGACCACAGCTCGTCCTGTGCCCCGTCTCTGCCCCTCCACCTTGCCCCAGCCCCACAGCTCATCCTGGACTTCTCTGCACCTCTGCCTCCAGGGCCCTCTGCCATCACCTCCCTGCCTGGCCAAATCTCGCTCATTGTCCAGACTCGGCTTAGGGACCACCCACCCTGGAGGCTTTCCCTCAACCCAATGCTCCAGGGAGATGCTGCTGGTCAGCTGGGAACCGAGCTCAGAACACCGTCGGACAGGGTCTCGGTGAGCTGGGAGTGCGTCCGCCTCCTTCGCTAAGCTCTCAGCTCACTAAGGCCAGCTTCTGGTCATCTGAGTGTCTGGACCAAGGGGGCCCAGCATGGCACACACACGTGCTCAGTACCCGTTGTCGACTGCCAGCGACCGTGTTACAAGTGCTCACTCGGAGCCTCTGATGTCCAAGTGGCTGTGGGGACCTGACGGTAGGGGCAGCGCATGGCCTCAGCATGAGGAAACGCTCTGCAGTGAGCACAAACCCTCCTCACCTCTGACCCCAGCAGAGCGCGGGACTCGGTGCCCCCAGAGCTCACAGCTGCCAGGCCTTTCATCTTCAAGAAGGACCCATTCCAAAGCCTTCATGAATCCCCAAATCCAAGAATGACAAAGAATACATATGTACATTGAGACAGAGTCTGGCTCTGTTGGCCACGCTAGACTGTAGGAGCACGATCTCAGCTCACAGCAACCTCTGCCTCCTGGGTTCAAGCCATTCTCCAGCCTCAGCTCCTGTGTAGCTGGGATCACAGGCCCCCAGCACCACACCAGCTTGTTTTTGTATTTTTAGTGGAGATGGGGTTTCCCCATGTTGGCCAGCCTGGTCTCAAACTCCTGACCTCATCTCCGGAACTCCTGAACTCCCGATCTTCCTGCCTCAGTCTCCTGAAGTGCTGGGATGACAGGTCACAGCCTGTGCCCAGTCAAAAAGAGCATAAATTCCTTTCAAAATGGTTTTAAAAACTCTCTGACTCTATTCCCTTCAAAGTTGCAATACACTTTTGAAATAACACTAAAGTCACATATGAAACTATTAACATAATATTCTCTATTAAAATAAACTCCTAGGAATAAGCTTCGTCACGACAATTAACTTCCTTTGGGCAGACATTTCGTCAGGACCTGGTGATGTCTCCAGCTGAGGTGGAACCAGCACTCGGGAGGACGCGCCCCACTGGCCTTTCCACGGAACGCACTCAGTACGTTTCCCAGAGAAAAATGGTGGGTCATAGAGATGATGAAGCTCAGGGTTCCGTCGACACAGCTGAAACACAAATACTCAACCCCCAGGGTCCCGGCCGGCCACCGAGCTGCCTGCTGTGGGAGCTGCCAGCCCCCCATACTGCTGAGCACTTGCAGTGCAGCTGGGAGACTCAGGAACGGAAACTTTGATCAGTTAGGACGTCAACAGGCCCAGAGGTGAGTGGCTACTGCCTTGGGCTCTGGAGATGTGCCACGATCTCCTCACCACAGGAGCCTCTGTTAGACAGCACTGCTAGACTGCATTTGATTCACGAGAAGAACGCCTGCATGTGACCCAGCCTAGCACATTCTGCAAGGATGTTTCAGAAGAAGAGAGATGACTCCTACATGGGGAGATGGTCTTTGTCAGCCAGGAGGACGCGTGGCTCTGCTTTGCTCGGGACCCTGCCGGGGCTGGTGGAGCACGTACCGGTGTAGATGCCCAGCAGGGTGTAGACCAGCTGCTGGGAGGGCCTCTGGGTGCTGTTGGTGGTCGCCGTGGCCATCACGCAGTCACTGGCCCCACAGGACGCGAGCTGCTCTTCTGGGATGGTCTCTGTGAAGTCAGAGCAAACAGGAGACAGGAGATGACCCCGAATGTGGTAAGACATAGGTTCCTGAGGAATGAAAGTGATGGTGGAAAGGATGGTGGACGCTTGGCGGGAGACATCACTACAGGTCACGTGGAGAGACCCAGTGTGTCAAAGTGCATGCACCCCTAGGCGCATGTCCCTCGACTGGATTTAAGACACTTTGGGAAGTGGGAAATCGTATTAGAGTTCTGCAGAGATTCAGGGAAGAATAAACATGGAAAAGTGAGGGTTACTTGTTATATTTCCTTTGTGACATAATTAAAATTTTTCAAGTTTTTAAATTTAGTCAAAGAGAAAAAAGGACATGAGATCAGGTGCCAGGAGTGCGGGATGCGCTTTCAGCTTTGTCTGTACCTGACTCCGTGACTTTGGGCAGGTGATTTCACAAGTTTTCTGTTTTTGAAAACTCATGTTAGTTCCATGATCTCTTAAAAGAATAAAATTTGAATCAACAATGACTCTCAGTCAGAACTCCTGACAGAATCTCTGGAGAGAGGAGAAAGATGTCGTAGGAGAAAGAATACTCAGTGCTTTTATTATTTTAATAACACAAAGTATGTAACAGACAGCTTCAGAAAATCTTCTAGGCAGTGAGATGTGCAGCTGAGGAGAGAAGGCACAAGAAGGTGGAGAAAGGAGTGACGCTCTCCAAATCCCTCCAGCCCCAGATTCTGCCTCCTGTGCTTGCCTGGCAAATTAACTCACCTGCAGATACGTCTTCCGAAGAAAAGCCTCTTAGTCACTTCACGCAGGCCCTGCTATGCAGACTGAGCTTTAACCCCAGTTTCTGGATCACTGTCGCTGACAGTGACAGCAATAATGAGTAAAAATCGCTTTGCATCCACTTCACAGCCTGCCTTCTTCAAATGTGCTCAGCAAGCATGACAGTGCATGAGAAGAAGGGAGAGGGATTTCGGCCACAGACTTGTTTTTTAATGGGACAGCAAGGTGGAGAATGCTGATGAAGTGATAGAAATAGTCATGGTAATTGTCAGGAATGCTGGATTGGTTTTTGCCTCATTGGGAAAGGTTTCCTATAAGCAGGAAAGAGGTGTATGTCCTCTGCCCTGGGCTTAAAGCCTCAACATGGGCACTAAGGGCGTGGGCATGAATGAGACGTCCATGTTATACAGGGCAAGGTCGGGTAGAGACAGAGGAGCCAGGGCTTTAGCTCATCCCACGTCCACATCCATCATGGGATGAGGGCCTGCCATGACACAGGTGACAGGCAGCTCAGTGGGTCACACCAGAAGGAAAAGTAACCAGGCCACCCCGTGCTCAGTCTCAAAAGGCTAGTTGTGCAGCTGTGACCCAATGAACCACAGTTGCACTGGCGTGGCCCTTAGTTTCCCCATGGCGCCCTCTCCCAAGGGCTCCCCTGTCCCTGCAGAGGCATCTGTGGAAGAAACAGGTGTTCTCCAGTCCCGCCTGACTGTCCAGAAAAGAGCAGGCAACAGGAGACTCTGAAGCACAGGCAGGTCGAGAACCCCACCTGGGGGGCCTGACTCAACTGCTCAGGTTACAGAATCAAGGCAGGTGCGCAAGTGAAATCAGGAGCCCACTCCCCCAGCTGCCACCGCTGAAACCCCCGCTCCACTTGCAGACAATGGCTCGCCCCTTTGCCTTTTACCTTGGCTGGGAGTCTGGCCAAACACCAGCGAGGAGATCAAGTTGCCCCACACACCGGACGACTGGAATATGAGGAAGAAGATGCCGAAATACTGGTTCACCACGTCCTTGCCACGCTTCCCGACCTTCTCTGCGTGTGTGTTTCCCATGACCGTCAGGTACGTGCACTGCGCGGACCACAGCGGGGCGGCCCCGAGCCCCAGCAGGATGGAGGTGGGGATCAAAGTGTACCTGTGGGTGGAAGCAGACCCACGGCACCGCCTGTGACCGGAGACGCAAGCCTGTGGCACCTGTGTCCCTGAGGTCTTTAGTCTATGTGGGAGCAGGGAGAGCCTGGCCTGGCCAGTTGCAAGCTTGGTGATGAGTGTGGCTGGTTGCCTGGAGGGATTCACCATTCGATTCAGATTAATGAGCAAAACCGGGGCCTTTTCCAGCTCGGGTTGATTTGCGAAAGTGAAATTCACAGCAGTGAGGTTCCTTGTGTTGGATGCAACCAGAAACAACAAGCTGGGAGCACGAGGAAGGCCGAGTGACAGCCCCGCTAAGAAGACCAAGCGACCAGCCATGCCTCAACAGTGGGGTGCTGTGTGAGACCCTGCAGCTCCCGGGGAGAAGGAAGTGCAGCCGTCACCATCGGCATGTCCAGGGTCCCAGCCAGGGCCTCTTGAGGCGCTGCTCCGTGGCTTGTTCCCAGGCCTGGGCGTGCAGCTTAAACCTCAAAGCTCGGCCTCTGTGGTCCTTCTCACCAGGGAGCAGGCTGGGCTCCCAACCCTGCTGCCTGGCCTGGCTATACCCACCTCATGGTGGGCAAGGGGCAGCTTTTGGTCCATGGGTGGCATCTGCCTAGGTGCCCACGAGACTGCATTGGAGTTAGAGTGCCCTGTGATACTAGAACCCTCGCCCAGCCAGGAAAGCTGAGGACCAGGATGGATCCCAGGGAGCCGCCACCGTGGGGATCAGGAGGGGGAGACGGAAGAGGTGGGGGGTACAGAGGAGCCTTGGTAGGAAAAGAGGAAGGAAGCCCAGCACCGTCTGTCACCAAAACGAGGCAGGGGAGGGGCAGCAGGGTTCACTTTAAAACGCCTGCCATGGACAGTAATCAGGAGCAAATGCAAGCTGTGTGCCCAGTGAGCGATCCTAGTGTGGGGAGAAGCCGGGGTGGGGCCGGGGTTGGGGGCTGCGTACCAGCTGGCGAAGAAGTTGCCCACGGAGAAGGCCACGTAGCCACACATGGAGAGGAGGATGGTCCCCTTGCAGCCCAGCCTCTGGATGAGGAGCGGTGGGAGGAACATGGAGGACAGGAGCATGCCTCCATAGAGGGTGCTGAGCGCCGTCACGCCCAGGCCCTCCTCGCTGTACAGACTGCTCTGTGGGAACAAAGCCAGCCCTGTCAGAGCACGGGATGGGCACAGCGGGATGAGGCCCCATCACGTCCTCAGCATCCCCTAGGCTGGAGGCTGCCGCAGCTCCAGGATCCGCCAGCCATAGGCCTGCAGCCCTGGAAGCCGCCTCTGCAGCTGGAGGAAGGACAGTGCATGTGAATTCGGAATAAAGCCGTCAGGGCGTCCAAACATCAGGCAGGGAAGTGTGGGTGCCCCTGTGAGGGCTTGTGTTGGGCTGAGTGGCTGTGAGAGGCACTCATGCCTCTGTGGACGTCTGCACCTGTTGACTGAGACCAAGTCAGTGTGGCAGATGGGGCTGGAGACGCTGCCAGAACTGGTCTGGAGGAGTCTGCGCCCTCCTGGGGACTGGAAGGGGTCCTCAGCCCATGGGAAGACCCCAAGCATGTGAGGCAAGTGAGTACTCATGATTGACTTCTTTCTTTGTCAAATAGCCATCTCCCACCTCTGAGTGCCCATCACTGCCTGAGGTTCCAGGATGGACCAGGGACATGGCCCTTGTGTCCTGGAACCCGCCAGCCACGGCTGCTGGTGGAGACACAGGCCAGGCACCGGCTGCACGAGGGTGTCCCCAACACCGGGAGTGCTGGGCGCCCCACCCAGACCTCAGCTCCTGGACAGGGTGGGGAGATGCGGTGATCTCAGGTTGAGAGCTGAGTGAGAACTTGCAGAACAGCAGCCAGGAAGGCTGAGAGGAGGTGGCGGCTGCAGAGGAGGTGCCACGAGTGAGTGTCCTCGGTCCTTGGATGAAGGGACCTAGTGCAGACCAAGACCAGGACTCATGGGAACTCCCTGGAATGAGGCCCTGTCTTCTCACTGGGGCTGCTGAGCTCTGAGGAGGGCCCTGGGGATGCATGTGCCTTGTTGGGGCCTGAGAGCCAAGTGAACCACGTGGAAGCCTTTGGGTTCACGGACAGAGGAGGGCTCCTCTGCGTGGTGGGACACAGCCATTTTCCAGTCACTTCTAGCTGCACAGTCTGTGTAGCTCCCGCTGGTCCTGACGAGCAGAGACAGCTGTCCCGTTAGAGGGTTAAAGCCCGTCCCCATGCTCAGGGTCAGCTGCGGACAGTAGGCTGGGTGGGGCTGGGACCCAGGGGGAAGAGGACTCGGGGCGACTGTTCCCCAGCCTGGGGACGCTGCAGAGAGGGAGGCCTGGCTCTCCTGCATCACCAGGCTTTTGAGGTAAAAGGACTCACGTTACACAACAGCAGCCCCACTGCCCACAGCCCCGGAGGAGTGGGAAGTGCCGGTGGGGCGTGGGGCGCGTCTCCTCCCCGGGCAGCTGCTGGCAGCCGTGGCGCTCGTCCAGAGAGCAGCATGTGTGACTCCCCACCAGGCACCCGCAAGCTGGGGTCACCGAGGCAAAGGGTTTTCTGCCACATTTGCCAGCAGCCTTGGGTCCTGCTGTCACAGCCTGAGAGGAGGGACCCCTGGGCACTCCCAGGACTCTCCTGCCCTCTTCCTCTGGCTCCCAAGTCCACAGGCCAATTCCAGACAGCGGCTGAGCCACAGCACATCCACCGGAACTGCTTCCTGGGAATCTGAGCCCAGGGGCTGTGGTGCCCGTAGGACAGCAGGGTCTCCTTCTGCAGCAGGAGAGCTTTCTAAAGAGAAAGTGCTACTGACCAGTCCCCATCCTTGTGACGCCCTCCTTCCAGAAAGCACGCACCTACCACATTCAACGTGGGCTCAGTTCCACCCAACAACACAACAGGCGTTTCACACACAAGAACATTCTGCGACAACAACACAAAGCTCTGGGCGAAGGAAGCAAGGACTCCAAAATCATGAACCATCGCGGCAAGAAAGGAGACCGTGTTCCCTTCCACTTGACTTGGGGAGTCACCGTTGGCTGCCATTTTATCCTCCGTAAGCCTGATCGGAAATGGGACCACATAGGAGTTCAGCAAAGGAAAACATGACTTGAGAATTTGGGCCTGAATTCCAGGGGTCCCAAGTGTTTGTATAATAAACCCTGGATCTGAGCTCCTGGGTGTGCTCTTCTGGTTCCATACGACGCACACAGTAGGTGCCTAATTCCTCTTCTTGACAAACCATGTGAGACCACACTCATTCATCCTCAGAAGCTCTGAAATGTTTCATTATGTGATTATCCCAGTCCACAGGGTACAACACTGTGGGAATGAATCACCCAGGGAAGTGACCATAGCCCTCCTGACCAGCCCTTGGAATTCCCTGGAATTCAGACTGGAATCCAGGTAAAGATCAGACTTGGAAGGTAACTAGCTTGAGAAAATGTGTCAGATCTATTTCCTGGTGCATGTGAAGAATGCTGCAGCCTTTCAGAGAATGCCCTTAGGCTTTTTCGTGGGCTGACGGACCTATGGAGGAAAGCAGGCTGTAAGGAGTTACAGTGTAGACAGACCATTGTGCCCAAGTTCACAGTTCTGCAGAGAGTGGGCTTGGAGTCTCTAAGGTCTAGGGAAATTGGTTACATTCACATGACTGCCCCTAAACGCAAAGCTAAGGGCATGGAACCATACAATTCACAATGGCTTTTCCTGTGTCTCCTTTTGACCATGCAAAGGCAAAGACTGTCCCAACAAATCATGATCCCAGGACGCCTCCTTTCCTTGTCCAAGAACCAGGCCCGCCTGGCTGCTGTAGAATCCTATTCTGACGTGAGTGGGAACTGCACACTGTAGGACTCATCTGGGAACCACTGGGTGTTTCAGCGGATTTGGTGTGGAGTGAAAAAGAAACACTAGAGGAATTAGATTTTTTAAAATTCCAATTCATTATCCTCTGTGACCACGGGGATTCTTGGAGGCTAAAAGGGTTCAGAAGCTCAGGTAACAGGGTGACCGGAAACACGTACCTGCAGGCTCTGCAGACCTCCATAGGCTGTAAAGAGAAGCAGGAACCCAAAGGAAACCACAAGGACGTTCCGCAGACTTCTCTCCATTGTGCTGGATGAAAACTTCAATCATCAGTGGACACAGACATTTGTAGCTCCCTACAAGGAACCAGTTGAGGTACAGGAAAAACAGTCAGTACCGGTAAGTCCCATTCTCTCTTTGATCTGAGCTGGAGGTGTGTTAGTCATTAAGCCTGCCACCAGTTACTGAACTTGGGTATCACTGACCCCGTGAAGCACACGCAAGCATGTTACTCATTCACCTTCTCTGGGATCCACAAAATCCATTTTCTACGGAGTGGAAGATCATGACTCTGACCAGCTTCCACGTCATTGTACTTATCTTGTAGGTCATTGTACTTTTTACTTACTAAATTCTAATAGACATGGTCCAGGTGGTAAAGTGATACATTTTGCTTTTTGTATGTGTATGGAATGGTATCTTCCACAGTAAGAGACACTGTCAGAAGTTGTCACCACTGCAGAATGTGGACTTCAGTCTTAAGGAACAAAGCATACATGTTAACTTCAAGATGCATAGTTCAACTTCTGAAAAAGTGCTAATGTGATTATAAGATCCTGGGGCCAAAGTCTTAGTATTGCAAAGACCATATGGTTTCACAACACCGTTCAGCAATTATCAAAGACAACAAATGTACGTAAGTATAGTCCTTCACCATAAGCAAAGCGTTTCATGCATTCTATCATGTGACCAGCCACAGTGCTATGATAATGATGTCAGCAATCTTAGCCCCATTATAACACAGGAGACTGAGCTTCAGGAAAAGTGAAGTGACTGAGTATTTTGGTCTGGGGCAGTGTTGTCCAGTAAGGCAGCCACTCACCACATGTGACTACTGAGTCTCCGAAATGTGGCAAGTACAGCTGATAAACTGAGCTCACAACTGCATCTCCCTTTAGTTAATTAAAATTAAGTTTTAATAGCCACATGTGGCTCTAGACTATCCTATTAGACCGGGCAAGTCTAGAGCTTTAAACAACTTACCCCAAACATAGCTAACAATAAGAAAATCCGCTTTTCTATTCAATTGTAAGCCAAACTTGATGTTTGGAGATTGTTTCCAAAGTTCTGTGAAGTCGGCCATTTCTGTCTAGTTTAGATCTAAAGGCAAATCTTGCAGGTAAATGTCACGTGCTGGCAACACTGCTCAGGGAAGCTTGTCAAACCATTGGAAGATGATGGTCAATGATAAATGGGTAAAGTTCTTGTCACTTAACATATTCTCGTTAAAAGTAAAGATTCATGAAAAAAATAGCTTCCTATATTGACCAAACATGGATGCTCATGCTTCCATGAGAGTGACGTAGTCTAGCAAAGGGATTCTGAGCATGGAGACAGATGAGCCCAAAGGGTTCACATCCTGATCCCATAATTTCTGAGCTGGGTGATCTCAGGTGGGTCACTGGCTCACCGAACCTGTTTCCTCTTTGAAAAGCAGGGTTGCAGAAGTTCAAGACTTGGATAATTTGGAAGCCTGTAGGACAGCATAAATGCCAACTTCTAGATGCATAGTTCAACTTCACCAACAAACGTTATCATCAATGAATATTAATCGACTAAGATGATATTTTGACTTTCAGAGAAAATACAAGTTGGAATAATGTGTAAAGAAATTAGGAGAACCTGCACTTCCATCAGGGAATCATCTTTGACCTTATTTTTACTTTTTGGCAACACTTTCATTTACTTCAGTTCCGGCCTGTGTGTCATTCCCACGAATGACCTCTATTTTGATATCAGAAGAACTTCGTGATGTTTTATTGCACTGCCTGCTGGTCTTTCTCCCTTGGTTGCTTACACTCAGCAGCCCCGTCCTCTAGGACTCGCTCTCTGGCTCTGGGGGCTGTTTCTAGAAGCTGCTCTGCCATCCCTCTCAGCAGCCTGTGTCTCCTGAGGAGCTTCCCTTTGTGCACAAATAAACCCAGTCTGTTTCCACCCTTCCCAGCCACTCCCTCCATGTCCCTCCAGCAGCCCTGCTTCTTCTGGGATTGAATTTCTGAAACCGTGGCTTCAGTTACATCTGCTTTTTCTTTCTTTTCTTCCTAGTTGTTTCCCTTTATCTATGTTAAAAGGGATTAAAAAAAAAAAAAAAACAGTATATTTCACTCTCTGCCTTTTCTCTGCGGCAGAATCAAATGTTCCTCAAAGGAGATGATCACCTGGCCCTCGCCAGTGTTCCTGTGACCAGGGCAGGTCTTAGACCCGGTTGCCCAGCGGTTTCATCATAAGCAAAGGGACATACTATCTTACCCGACCCCTGAAGCTGCCTTCCCGCAGCCCACACGTTCCCACAGACATGGGGCTGCCTGAGGGAAGAGAATGCAACCTCTAGAAACCCAGAGCTGACTTGCTTGTCACAGCTGGTTTTGACATCACGAGCCATGTGCGTACTGGAGCCATGACCTGGGCCAGGGCTGACCTCCCAAGGCGGGAGACATGTGCGTGTACAGGACTCGAAAGGTCCATAACCATTCCACTCCTTAAAATTAACAGCTGGGCTCCGTCAGCTTGAGAACAGAGGTGATTCTGAAGTTGTGCTAGAGTCTGGGGGTCACTCATTGGACGTTAAAACGACAGAGACCCTGGGTGGTGCAGAGCTCAGAGCGGCCTGTTCTGGAGAACCGCGACTCCAGCGGCCGCTAGATGGCACCGTTCTGCCACCGCTGGGTTCCCGCAGCTCCACGGGCTCCTCCAGCTGCAGAACCGCGCTGGAAATCAGCAAACTGCCTGCCAGGAAGCTAAGACTCATTTAAGGGAAGTCTAATCAATGGTTTGCTTTTTTAAGGAAGGTTCTCATGTAAGCAAATTAATATCAGTTTTCTTGACATTTGCATCTGAAATCTGTTAATAAAAGCAACACCCCATCAATTTGAATGTAACATGATTTTCTATCAGTGCGAAGATGAAGAATGTGTCTGTTTCTAAAGGGAGTAGAACAAAGTATTGGCTACTTTAGGGAATTTCACATTTTGGAAATAAATGTACTCATGCAGTGTGTGTGTGTTTAAAGGAAGAACAATTTGTAGTAGCGCAACCATGGCTTGAGAACGTGTTTCTCTTAGCCAATGTTCCAAAGCATCTAAAACCTCGGTACGGGCTGACAACTCGGCCGGGAGTCCCCAGTCTCATAGAAGCCGAGTTCTAGTGGGGGAAACAGACAGGGAACAACTAAGCAAAACAGAGAACACCAACAAATTCCCACGGAGAGGCGTGTGATTCCAAACCAGAGCAGGTGGGATGACTGGCAGTGTGGGATGGTGCACACGCTATCCACAGCCCCCTCCACACGGTGGCAGCGCGGTGCCCGGCTGCAGAGAGAGCAGCTCGGCTCACCCAGGCACCACCTGGGCTGCAGCCCCGAGCCCCGCAGCCCGGAGCAGGTGGCGCCTTGGGTGGAAAAGAGCCAGCTGAGTGCGTGGAGGACGCAAAGCTGTGATTGGACACCTGAGGGCCAGCACGGCTGTGATTGGACACATGAGGGCCAGCACGGCTGTGATTGGACACCTGAGGGCCAGCACAGCTGTGATTGTACACCTGAGGGCCAGCACGGCTGTGATTGGACACCTGAGGACCAGCACGGCTGTGATTGGACACATGAGGGCCAGCACGGCTGTGATTGGACACCTGAGGGCCAGCACAGCTGTGATTGTACACCTGAGGGCCAGCACGGCTGTGATTGGACACCTGAGGGCCAGCACGGCTGTGATTGGACACCTGAGGGCAAGCACGGCTGTGATTGGACACCTGAGGGCAAGCACGGCTGTGATTGGACAGTGGAGGCCGAGGCCCTCCTGGTCTCCCGTGCCGGATCAGGGGCAGAGTGCTGAGCGTGCTGGATTTTCTGGCATTTTTTCCATCAGTTCTTGTCTGTACAGACAAAGATACAGCGACGGTAAACCATGTCCACAGTCTCCAATGGCATTTTGTGCCTTTGCTCCCGCAACCACACGCATCCACACGATTTGAACTTTGTCCCCAGGCAAGATAGCTCCGCCTGGGTGGATGCGACCATTCCAAGCCCCTTGGTCCCAGCGGCTCTCGTGGCGCGTGGCTGCTGAGATCCCAGCGAGTGGCTGCTGAGATCCCAGCGAGTGTCCGCCGGGAGACTCGGGCGTTCTCCCCGTTTGCCTCCAGCTACGGTGCAGTGACCGCTCTTTTCAGTGGTCCCTCGAGCAGCCACCGTGCCACGCTTCTTCCCTCCCAGCGGGCGACAAGGCCTGTGTGTGCAGGGTGGGGCTCTCAGCAGCGCCTGCTGGAAACTCTGCACTGTCCTTGGAAAGGTTTTGCTGGAAAGCTCTAGAAAGACTGGAAAGGAGGTGCCTGACAGGATGAAGGGAGAACACCTTGTAAAGACAAGCACCGAAAATTATTGCTTAGTGTTGACTAAAAATGCATATACACATTTTGCATACATGTGTGTCCATATATACATGAATCTATTTATATGAATATATATGAATATATCTGAATATAAAGATATGTATAGCGTGCATATATACAGAATCTATTATCGTGTGTGTTTGTGAATACATATATTATATATATAATATAAATATATATATAATATATATTATATATATTATAATATATTATATATATATATGGAGAGAGAGATCAAACTCCTCTGGACAACAGAATTGCTGGGAGGAAAGGGGCATGTTTACTCCTTTATTTCATGCACGTATATACCATTTCTGTACTTTTCATAAGAACATCTCATTTAAGAAGAATACAATTTTTAAAGAAAGCCATGCTCTTATAAAGGAATTGTCACACGTAGAACTCTACAAGGTAAGCTAAGCCCCACCTGCCCTCTGGCCTGCCCGCTCTTATGGCTGAGCCCCTTCCCCATGCTGCCCTACAGAACCTCCACTCCGTGGTGGTCTATAAAGAAACTGTGAATGGGAGCTTAGGCACCAGGCGCTGCCGCCTGGGTCAGCACAGCTGCAGGGACGCCGATGCCACCACCCGGCCCTGGGCTTGCGACCGAGGCTGACTCTCATCCCTGCCAGCCCCACAGGCCGAGGCAGGCAGCCATCAAGCCCATGTGGACACTGCAGTGTGAGTCCCGGCTCGTCGCCCATCATTTAGGTCCCGGCTCACTTCCCACCCGGCTGGGCAACTCCTTTTGTCCTGACCGGTTTACGATGGGCTGGAAAGAAGCAGGCAGTGGGGCTGGACTCCAGGATGAACCCTGGCGGACAGCTGTGTACGTGGTAATCCTGCCTTCAGCAAGTAGTTTCCGAATTCTGCACATTACACATGGGAAGACATGTGACAACAACCGCTCAGGGCTCCTCCCTTGGCCTAAACACCATGGCTCAGGGCCAGCCTGCGTGGCAGGGAGTGTGCCCGGGCACGGTGTCCCAGACGGCCAACCACCCTCCCTCTGGCCGGTAACCACACACCTACGTGACCACTCAGGCCTGCCTCTCTGCAGTGGGGCCACCTGGCAGGGCCTGAAGGCTCAGACGGTGTGGAAGAAATGGGAGACTCACACTGGCTCAGCCAAGGAGAAAATCAAGCTGATGATGTGAGAACTGGGAGGATTATGACTCGTAAGGCGAGTAAGAGTTCTGTGTTTACAGCATGGTACCTCCAGGGCTCTGGGGTTGGTGGGCTGCGTGCACTGTATCCAGAGTTCCCAAGATAGGGATCCACGGACATCTGTAGCGAGATCCCCCAATGTTCTCAAGAAGCCATGATTTGTCCACACGGCCACCTGTGTCAACTGCCCTCAGAGTCCCAGGCTGTGGGTCTGCAGCCTGGACATGGGACCAGGGCCCTTCTCGGGAAAATGGGTTGTGTGTGAGCACTACGGGCAAAACTGTGTTTTTCCAAGGAAGCCCCATTTCCTGTGTCTTTCTTACCCAGTGTGTTCACTTAATGATATGATACTGAATGTTGTATTTCCAGTGGCCCAAAAGCCATCATCGGTACCTACTCAACTGGGCAACATGAGCTCTGTATGGAGAATCTAATGAAAAGGGCCTAGCGGAGAGGAAGGGTGCGCCGGGCCTTCTCTTTCTAGTCCCCTCTCCTGTCCCCCACCCAACCCAAGTCCAGGTGTTCCGAAGCTGTTGCAAAACCACTTTCGCCCCACTGCCTTCACGAGGTGTCCCTTAGTTTTTTAGGAGCTGAGTATCTTGACTTATTTGCTCATCAGCTGTTAATTAACACTGAGCCAGACAATATCTACAAGCTCTAATAACACAGTTGTTATCCTTGTGATCTGTGACGAAAAATGTCACATAAAGTTTAAAACATAAATACAGAGAAGAAAGAGCCCATGCTGCAGCAGAGGGGCTGTAAGTGCTCCCCTATCCATCGGGTTTGTAGATACAGTGAACCTCAAGTTTCTCTTCAAAGAATCAGTATGTCAGTATGTTCAGCTTTCCTATTCTTTAATTCTCTGCATTAAAGCTTAACTTTCTTGTAATTTCAGTAAACGTTTCCACCAGTTCTAATCAGTAGTTCACATCTGTTCCCCCGGCCCCCTGCTCCATCCTGACTCATCCCGGTCACCTGCTACGGTCACCTGCTTTGACTTCTGCTTACCAGCCCTGACCTGCCCAGAACTGTCCTTCCTGCCACTCCAGCTCTACCCCTGCTCCCTTTAAAATAGCGAATCGGAATTAGACTAGACGGTGTGGTCTAACCCAAGCCAACAGGGCAATGACACAGCAGGAGGGGCAACCTCCAGCAGGCATAAACGCCCCTTCCCCTCCTTGTCCAGGTGTGCCCTGGCCATTGTTCCATCTGTGAGCCACACCCTTCTACAAAAGTCAATTGCCTTGCTGAGGAAATTTCTCTTCCAGTGCTACTTCTTTTGCGGCATTGAAAATTCTACTTATAACAGGGTTCTGGTGAAATCTCCCCCATCCATAGCGTTTTGGAGACAGCCCAAGGCTTGTTTTACAAGACTGCCTCCAGCTCCAGACCTGAGCAGGAGCCAGAGAGCATTGTGCCCTGGGTTTTGCACTCCATTTGCATTCAGCAAGTATTTGTTGGATTTTCATAGAATTTTAGGAGGACGTACATGCTCTGCCGAAACAAGAGAAAGCCTGACCTTGAATGTGAACCTTTCCAGAGGACAGGCAATGTACTGTGAGACCCTGATGCTACGAAAACATTTCCTGAAGTGCCCACATACCAGAAAGACTCAATTCATCTTTGAAATACCAACAAATTACTGTCCTTTTCACATTTTAAGTTGTTATTGATGAAGGATTTTGGACATTCTTTCTTGTGACTATACTCTTTTAACCACTGGGTATTTATAATTTCTTTCTGAACATGATGACAGTTCTCTGTTACCTTTTATTCATCAGACCAACTATGAAAGAATGAAAATTAAGGTGTGTGTATCTCAAACCAGGTGCATTCCACAGCTGATTCTAGCAGGTGGGCAATGCGGGGCAGTGAGGGCGTGAGCATGTTTCAAAGGCAGGCTGGCACAGAAATCATCTTTGCAGATGTACCTGCACCCACTTCTTTCCCTGTCACCTTACCCAACTCACTTTCCAATAACTGCAAACCAAAAATGACATTGTAATACCCCCAACTCACTGAAGGGCCCCCTCTTCTCAGCCAAGGGGATTCCATAGAATCCTGACAACCTAGTTCAGGCCACCATGGGAAGGCAAGGTGGATGGACCTCTTTATACTCTCTTTGCTTTGGAATTCAGGAACAACAGGCCAGAATTAACATGAAAACAGAGACCTTAAGCCTGGCAAAAGGCTCTTTGTAGAAATAAGCTACCACATTGCACCCTAACTTTACCATAGCATCACATCACAGATAGCAGGCTTTGAAAGAAAACAAAATATTTTACCCCAAAAAACATTTCTTTAACACATTTTGAAATGGCTTTGCAAAGCTGTCTCTTGAAGGGAAATCTGCATTTTGTAGAAAATTCTCGTCGTTTTCCAGGTCTTTGTGGACCCCAATGTGATTAGCACAGAGTCTAGCATTTTTTTAAAGGTCTGAACAGAAAACATTTGGTATTTATTGTCTCTAAGAGTGCCACCTATGAGACTTCATCTACATAATAAGAACCTTGGTCTTCACAATTGCTTATCTGAACCTAGATACTCCTTGCTTTTCTTCGTCTTCTTTTTTGTTTGTTTGTTTGTGATGAAGTCTCACCCTGTCTCCCAGGCTGTGGGGCAATGAATGGCTCCATCTCGGCTCACTGCAACCTCTGCCTCCCAGGTTCAAGCACTTCTACTGCCTCAGCCTCCAAAGCTGCTGGGATTACAGGTGCCCACCACCATGCCCAGCTAATTTTTTGTATCTTCAGTAGAGATGGGGTTTAATCATGTTGGCCAGGCTGATCTCAAACTCCTGACCTTGTGATCTGCCCACCTGCGCCTTCCAGAGTGATGGGATTACAGACACTCCTTTCTATGGATTCCAGATCTTTAGATAATAACTCCTTCAAGCAATTACTATTCTGAAAATTTAAGAATTCACCTATGACCTCGGAGCCCCTGCTTTGAGTTCTCTTGCCCCTGAGGACTGAACCAATGCACTCCTTACACGCATTGACTGATGTCTTCTGTCTCCCTAAAACAGATCAGACCAAGCTGTAGCCCGATCACCTTGGGGACACATTCTCAGGACCTGTGTTCTGGGTCATGGTCCTCATACTTGGCTCAAAATAAATACCTTAAAATATTTTACAGAGTTTAGCTTTTTTCATCACACATGGAATCCACATTTCACCTAATATTTGGGACACAAGAAAATCTATAGTCAACCCCACTGTTCCTTGAACATTTGCTACAAAATCTGTTGGTGCTTTTACTGGCAATAATGAACCTGACAACATTTTCGGGTGAACCTGACTGAGCCCATACTCTAAGAAAACAAGGATAGTCGTAAAATGCCCCAACTTATTTTCCCGAACATCGCACCACATTTTTCTGTTCCAGGAAAGGATCAGCACAAAAAACTCACTCTCTCCCACAGACCTGGGCGGCACCCCCTATGCACACTTTCTCTTGACCCCATCAGGTGTGGGATGACCTCTTGTTTACCTGTGACGAGGCCACATCCACACCCTGCAGGCCTCCACTCTCTGTCTCATGGTTGAGTAGCCGAGAGTAGAACCTCTAGACCTCTGGAATGACACAGACACGTTGAAAGTGTTTCCTGGTCAGCCGATGGGCTGAGGCACCCCCCAGTTCCACATCACCCTGTCTGACACTTATCTACCATCCCAGAAAAGTCCAAGACAAGCCACCCGGCCAAGACGGATTCTGGCATGAGCCTCTCCCTGGTACGATAAAAATTAGTCTGCTAGTCTGTTTGGGTTTTATTTCTGACATCACACACATATTTCCACGTGAATCTTAAGGGAAGACTATGAAGTCTCAGTCCACTTTCTCAGGAAATAAGAAGTCTGTCATCTAATGTCACCATGACTTGGAGTGTTACATTTCCTTTTCTTTAATTGGGAAACCAGAATCCTTATCTCCTCTGAAAGGAAAGTCAAGGGGTGAGCCTGAGCATCAGCCACATGGGCTGAGCTCCACCCGCAGATGTGGGCACTGCTCCCGGCTGGCCTGCTGCGCCAGCTTCTGAACAGCCTACTGCTTGGCTTGACTTGTGGACATCCGCACCTGGCAGATGAAGAGTCCCCAGTCCACGAGGCCAGCAGCCCCTGTCACCTTTTTGACAGCCCCTGATCCACGCAGAGTTTAGTCACAGAGCCTAAATCTGCCCTCTCACCACACACCAGCTACGTTGTAAAAAGATACACATTTTATGGGAGTTTTGTGGAGCTGCTGGCTCCTGCACACACACTCTCCTCCCGTTTCCCAGGGGCCTTTCAGGCCAGGGAGTGAGTATTAGAATCCTGCTCTGTGCTGGGCTCCTGGATGCCTTTTATCTGCAAGAAATATTCACCTGGTCATGTCCTTGGCTCCCATCCAATCTCGCTCCTGGCCAGGGAGGGCATGTATGACTTTCTGGTCTCAGAACAAACAGGCAGCTCGGGAGTAGGAGGACTTGCTCATGATGTGCCCTGAAGCTCCTGGGGCTCCGCTTGGTGGGGTGACTTCTTTGGGGTCCTCCTGGTGGGACACCCTGCTGGCAATCGTGGTAACTTCAGCTTCAGAAGAACCTCTGAAGGATAGGTTGATGTGCTTGTTTATTTTGCTAAGGGAAACAAGGATGGGTTGGGCTTCCTGTTGAAGGTGATTCTAAATGCTGTGACAGAGATAAATTTGTTCTCCTTTTTGTTACTGACACAGCAAGTTCAACTTAAAGGCCTGCTGATGGGCATTTCCGGTATCAACCTTGATCCAACCAGTTACCTGATTCAGTACTTCTGTATTTCCTCAACCATGAAGCATACTCTCTCTAATTTCACCCAGAAGGAAGAAGTTCCTCAGTTCTCTCACAGTTCCAAAGCACAATTCTTAGGAAAGGAAGAGGCAGATAGCGATGCCCTTGAGTTGTATATCCCCGCTCAGGCTCATTCACAGGGCGTAGGAGGTGTTCAGAGGCCACCAACATGGCCACGAGGCCCGTCCTTGTGGACAGGGTAGGAACAGTGTGCAGAACACGGGGGCATTGTCTTGGGGCCACTGCAGGGACACCCTCTACAAATGAACTTGGTGAAGACCCCACCCTCTTCTGTGAGAGACCAGAAGGGATCCACTTCCTTCTGTGAAAGGAAAATAAAATCTCAGGACCCCATTCACTATGCCCAACGGAAAAGATAATGTCAGAAGCTGAGTCATGCAAGAAGCTGCCTTTGCTTTTGTTCCTAAGCAGACAACCTTAGGCAGAAGGCCAGATGTCTCCCAGGCAGCTGCTCTGCGGTCACCTTACCTTAGGTAAAGTGACAACTTACTGAGCATGAGGTGAATACATAGCTGAGTGTTCCCCATCCCTCCTTTTCACACACAACCCGTGGATTCAGTCCGTCTAATCGCAGCCTCACAGGAGCGTGACCCTCCCCTCCAGCTCTCCCCTCCTGCCCACTTCTCCTCTTTAAGTGTTGAAGCCCCAAAATCCTCTTTGGAAAACGCACAGATGGCAGATGTTCCTGTGGTTCTATGTTCCCTTTTCCCAGGCACATCCTGGGAAAACTTGACTAAACAAACCCTACACTGACCGGGAACAGCCTCAGGCGCTTTTTGGTGTGCACCTCCTGGGAGTCCGGACTGGTGGATCTCTGTGGAGTCATTGTTTGATGCGTCAATTCTTCCTTTGTTTACCATGCACACACCAGTGACGGAGATGACTCAGTCAGGGGTGTCGTATAGTTTTAAACTCTGAAAATATGATATCAATCAATTTACGTGCAATATAACTTTCAAACAGATCGAATTTACATTATAAAATGTTTAAAAATAATTGTGAGTTCTCCATCATGGGCCCATACTCAGTATTTCCCTCAAATCCAACCTGCTCACACAGCCCGTCAACTTAACCCCCATCAGAAGCCTTGCTTTTGTCTCTTATCTGAAGCCGACTGCACTCCCGCTGTCCTGGGTCCTGTCGGCAGTGACTCCTCCTGTAACCGTAAGATGCTGTGCAAATCGTGTCCTTTGCTTTGCTCCCCCCATCCCAGGTAGACTTGAGATTGTCAGCTGAAATTAAGGCTGTTGAGGCAGAAATAATTTTATCAAGGTTTATTGAAAGTCAAACGTGAGGTTGGACCTGGGAAGACGCACCCACGGAGTTGAGTGTTCCAGAGTCTGTCACAAGGTGAAAGGATTTTGTGGGAAAGTTTAAATGAGTTGTCCTCTTATTTGAGGATGCAACACAGAGGTCACAATCTTTAGCTACAGATGACAACGTGCAGGCTAACAGTGCCACATGCAGGCGACTCAGTAGCACTTCCTGCTTCAGCTCAGCTTAAAACAGCAGCGCCCTCTCCCGTGTCAGCGGGTTATACCTTGGTCCATAGGCCCATCATGTGAGGAACTTAACGTCCCTTGTAAGCTCCAGCTTCCGGCTCTGGGGGCCCTTATTCATCCACTGCAGACAAGTGAGAGCCCCGGGTGGGGCCCGCCACGTTCCGGCCTTGGGGGCTGGCTGGGGAGGCACTCGGGGAACTTCAGCCTTTCTTCTTCCCAGGACCGGGTTCCAGCCAGCAAAGGGACCCACAAAGGGAGCTGCTCCAGGTGACCTCGACTGAGCGGCCTCGGGGCTCTCGGTCTGACTGTGTTAAGGACTGAAATATCCATAATCCTTTTTAAATTGTCCATGGAAACAGCAGGACAAGAAGTGCACAGGGCCCCCTGGTGCCTGGGGGAATGTGCTCAGCCCTCTTTGAAGAGAAACCTCAAGGACAGGGAATTGAAGGCTTTGAAAGATGGGATTCTATTTAGAGGGAAGGGTGCCTATTTCCTAACAGCAATTAGGACGCTGCTGTAATGAATTCAGCATTTTCTCTGGAAAGCACACAGCATTTTCCCCTCATTAACACATGTGCTCCTGCTTCCCCTCCCCCAGCCTGGACAAAGGCTTTGAAGGCACCATCTGAGCTCAGGGAGAGCCTGCAGGGAGTGAGGAGCTGCTCTCAAGGCTGGTGGCCAGCTTTGCTGATCCTGAGACCGCATCCTTGGCTTCTGAGTATCTAATGTACAGTTGTATCTGTACCTTGAAACACGAGACTGGGTTTTGAGATCTCAAACTACTGTGAATCAGTGAAAGGCCAGTGCTGGGGCTGAGGAGGCAAGGACGCTGGAATTCACCCAAAGCGAATACCTCCCTCCGCTCATGGACTTCTCTGAGAACACGGTTTATGACGAAATTTCACAGTGAATTGTGGATTGCCTGGTTTTATCTTCTAGGTATTTCATGCAATCTTATTTTCCAAGCTGGACTCCACTGATATTCAACTGACTGTCGTATGTCAGGCAGTCCGAATCTCTTTCATACCTGCCACCTTTTCTATTCTCCAAGGATAAGGGTCTGGCGTCTTTGTTTTCCTCTTCCGTGTGCAAACTAAATGCTTTGTCCTTTGATTTTTCTGTTGCACTGCCCTGCTTGATGCAAAATACACCCATATTTTTCTGTGGACCATATCATGAGAACTGCACACTTCATTTATGGTCATACTTAACTGAATCAAGGAAAGAATATGTTTTCTGGTTCCTCAAAGTCCACTCTTACTCACATATAACAAAATATAAGCAATGGCTTAAAAATATAAACAGTACAGCATGTTCTTTACTTTGTATATATATACCATCTGAAAGATAATTTTCAGAGGTAAGTAAAATCATGACTTGCCCCAAGATATTAAAATGCAGAAGCATTAAAGACTTCATTTTCCACATAAGATTGGAGGGATATAGGTGTTAGAAACAGTTCAAAGGAAAAGTGAAAACATTTACATGGAGTAAAGAATTTTGAAATTAATTGCAAATGGAGAAAAACTGATTTTTTACAGGGGGAAGAAGCCAGTAAAAATCACTACTAGACAGGGCAGAATCAATCTCTCTCTCTTTAACTCTCTCTCTCTTTCTCTCTCTCTCTCTCTCTCTCTCTCTCTGTCTCTCTATCTCTATCACTTACCTGCAATTTGCAAAGGATTGTAAAATGGTTCAGAGACATTGAACAGCCCAGAAGTATGCGCTATAGTTTTCCACTGAAACACACTCTTTTAAACGTATCTAATAAGAATGTCTTAACTAGAGAATTCACACCACTCTGCAGGAAAAAGACTCTTTTTAACTTCCTTTAATTTATCATCTGCCTGTATGTTGCAGGTTAGTGTCTATCTTTTCAAAATTTGAAGTGAAGATTTTCATTAAAGGTTTTCACCAGAGTTAATTAAAAATCAAAACTCAAATCAAAACAGAACACACAACGAGCTGTGCTAATCCCATGGATGACAACTTTTCGTGGGGATTACACCTCTCAAGCTAACATCCGTGTAGATGATTCTGTAACTCTGTTAAAGAGAAAAACTGCCACCCTGTGGGAACAGAGCCGGGTGAGTCCTGGCTTCCACACCGTGCCACCCTGAGAAGGCAAGGTCTCCCTAGCATATGTCTGTCATGCCTCCAGGGCAGAGGAAGGAAATGCCACATCAAGAAGCTGATGGCTGCATTTGCAGATAACAGATCTAAAGACTCTTGCAGCCCCTTTCGGGGAAATTTGGCTAAGCAGCACCCTATTGCTGGAAGTCATCTAATGAACTAAGTTACTGGCGTTCTTGCTTGTCTGATAGCCCTGGAACATGGTATGGATTTTATCATCATTTTCTTCTTTGAGACTGACAAAGTGTAAATTCTTGCTGATTACTGACAAGTCTAAATTCTAAAGAATGCTACCCATGGATGAAAGTTTTTGCTTAGACTTGAGAACGGGAGGACAAATAACAGGAGTAGTGTCCTGTGCAAATTTCCGAAATGTGGAGGTGTCCTGGAATGAACCATACCTGGGATTCCACAAGCGGAAGGAGGAGCACAGCACAGCTGGGATCAGGAGGACTCTGAGGTCTCCTGGACGTGACAGGAGCAGGCTCAGACACTGTGCACAGCGTACGTCCTTGAGCAGGCCACCTGAACTGCTTGGATCTGCCACCCCTGGTCTGTAAAGCAGGAAGAATAATACTGTTGTTTAAGGTTTATAAATCATTCATAAAACTATTGGTGGGAGTGTAAACTACTATAGCCACTGAAGAACAGTATGGCGATTTGTCAAAAAACCACAAATAGAATCAGGATATGAGCCCGCTCTCCCACTCCTGGGTATTCATCCAGAGAAAAGGAAGTCAGTATATCACAGGGACATCTGTCTCCCCACATTCATCACAGTGCTGTCACAGTAGCCGAGATATCACACCAACCTAGGTGTCCAGCACCGGATGAGCGGACGAGGAACGTGGTATATATACACAACAGAATACTATTCAGTCATAAAAGAATAAAACCCTATCATTGTGGCCACACAAATGGAACTGGGGAACACGATGTGAAGTGAAGTAAGCCAGGAACAGAAATTTTAACACACATTCTCGCTTATTTGTGTGAGCTAAAAACAAAATGATCTCATAGAGTTAAAAAGCAGAATGGAGGATGCTGGAGGTTGGAAGTGGTAGGGAGAGCAGAGGGGTAGGGAGAGTCATGGGAAAGGTCACAGAATCACAGCTAGACGGGAGGAAGGAGTCCCAGCAGAGTTAACAGTAACACACGTGGCATCCATTCTCACTGCACCCTCACTAATCCGAGAGAGATTAGCTCAGGTCCAGTCAAAAGACTCACTTCTTGAATAGTCAAGAGCATACGACCCAGGAGAAGCACAAGCTCTGTGTCAGAGCTGGACACAGATGAGAGCAGGGTAGCAACCCGAATGTGGACCCAGCGTCCCGTCCGTGCTGGGTGGGGCGGGGGAGTCGGACTGGGTGGAACCTGCCGGTCCGGCCAGCCTGCTAGGACACGTGCCTCACACAGAGCCAGGCCTGCAGATGCCGCAAGGCTGTGAGTAGGCTGCCACGGGCACACGCACTGTCTTTGTGCAGGCACATCAGGAAGTCACCGCTCCCATGGCCAAGAGTTCCTGGGAGATCCCCCCACTGACTACCCTTGTGGGGTGGATTAGCCGACCACCAGGTATCATGAAAGCCCAAATTTGGGGAGTGAGTGCCCATTCCTGGAAACTGATTTGCATTCTCAGGACAACCTTGGGAATCATTAGGGAAACAGAAGGATGTGAAGAGGACTGACCTGTACTCAAACAGAAAGCCACAGCGCCAAACGCCACTGAGGAGGCCACCTGCATCGCTGCTGGGACCAGCACTCTGTGGGCCAGTGGCCGTCCTGCCAGAGGAGAGGGTGGCAGAACAACAGGCTGAACGGGTCCAACAGGAACCCCAAAGACCGGGAGTTCCAGACGCCCCTGCAGAGTTTCACAGGCAACCAGGCAGCTCAGCGCGAAGCTGGAAGAGCCACATGCCAGCCCCTGTGTCCTACGTGCAGCTGCCCAGACACCTGAACACACGGATGCCCACCCCGGTCAGCTCCTCCAGGAGAAAGCCCCTCAACACTTCCACGTGGTGTCACTGCCACTGGAAAAGCAGAACTCAGTCTGTCTTAGGACCACACTCGGACTGAGTGCCACATCTGATAACACCAGTTGATGTATGAAGGACTTGTTTTTTCTCCCTGTCTGAGAGACACTTATCTGGAAGAAGGTACAGGAATGAGCCTTATCAAAGTAGCTGTGCAGAGGCCATTGGCACTGTGAGCTCGGACCTTGGGGAAGCTGACAGCAAGGGGAGTGGTGGCTGCCACTGTACCATGCCTTCATTGCTCCCGTCTGTGCAGCGCAGAGAAGCTCCGCACGGTAGCTTTGTTATCACCGTTACTGTTTTTAAGGATGAGAAAACAAAGCTCAGCAAGACTAAAGGAGGCGCCCTCATCACGTAGTGGGTGAGAGATGGTGTCTGGACAGCCTCTGATCAGCTAAGAGTGTCATTGAGAAAACATCAACTCTGCAGCCAGCAACGGGAAGCAGCCTTCTGCTTCCCAACTTGGGTTAATGTACAAATAAAAATGAAAGGAACTCAGTGTGGGAAGCAGAAATTTGGGCAGGAGGAGGAGATAAACAAGAACAGGATGAAGCTTCCGGAAGAAATAACCATCCCCACCGTATCCCTACACACACCTAGAACCCTTTAGCCAGGAGCGGGGAGCACGGGCCGTGGAATCTGCAGGATTTTTCCGTTAGCCTGAGCGTACTGCCAGATGGAAGGAGGGTCACAGAACAAAAGTCTCTGCCTTGAGGACTAAAGTATGACCTTTTTCTTTCCTGCTCAAATTCCCACCTAAGAGGTCTGGGGAGTCTGCCCTACAGGCCACAAAGCCTCACCAGAGGGGTCTTACTAACCCTGTAACATGGCTCTTTCCAAGCTCACTCTGGCATCACTTCACATGGCAGATAATGAAGAAAATCAAAACATTTTAACTCCAAATATGTTTCTTCATCATATCTTGAAATGTCCATGCAAAGCTGTCTCTTGCAGGGAAAGCTCCATTCTGTGGAGAATCCCGTTCCCTTTCCAGGACTTTTCCTGATCCAGGAGCAAGCCCACTAAGTTTCTGGCACCTTTGAAGTCTGATAAGAAACGCTGACCATGGATTCTCTCTAACCTGCTACCTGGAGGCTGTGTCGGCTTAATAAGAACCCTGGTCTCCACAACCCTTATCCCAACCCACACGTTTCCTTTCTGTTGGTTCCAGGTCTTTAGAGGAACTCTTTCAACCAACTGCCAATCAGAAACTCTGTGAATCCGCCTATGACCCGGAAGCTCCTGCTTTCCAGCCCGAACTGAAGGGCACTTTAAATTATTGATTGATGTCTTATGTCCCCATAGCATGTACCAAACCTAGCTGCGCCCTGACCACCTGGAACACATGTTCTTGGGTCTCCTGAGGATCGTGTCATGGGCCGTGGCCACTCACGTTTGGCGCAGGATAAATCTCCTCCAATATTGTGCAGAGTTTGTTTCTTTTTGTTGACAACCTTTTAAAATGCCTAATTAGGAGACAATTTCACTCTTACAGAGCACCCAAAGGTGTGCTGGCTGCACACTGATCAGTCTAGTCCCCAGGGCCAGGTACAGGAGTCAGAGCCACAGCAGCTCCCGTGGGCCGATGAGGAGACACGGCTGGGGAGGAGGCTCCGTCTCTCCACACCCGACAGAGGCAGCACCGCTCCTGAGCTCAGGATGGGCTGCACCTGGCATTGGGAGTCAGGGACCTGAGTCCTGCTTCCTCACTGCTCTGGTGGCCAAAAAGATGAGCAGTCATGCTGAGATGGGGCCTGGCCCAGCATGCACAAGACCAGGGAAGGAAAAAGGGCCTGCTTCCCCAGGGACCAGAGCGAAGAGGAGAAAGAGAGTAAGTGATTCATGTCACCTGGGTTAGAAGGACCCAGTAGAGAGGAGCAGGTTGGCATTAGGGGCTCACCTGGGAAGTCGCTCAGGGCCCCACACTCAGGAGGGTCTGCAAATCAAAAATACAATTCTAAGGCTCTCCAACCATATGAATGAAACTCTTCCTTAGCCAAGGCAACCTTAAAATCTAACCTGAGAGTCTGGTTCGGGCCATGATGGGAAGTGGGGTCAGGACAGACCTCATTACACCCTCCAGCACCAACATCAACAGAGACCTTATGTCCGATGAGAAACATTTACCATCTATTTTCGCTGAAGCTGCTACCTGAGGGCTTTCTCTGCAAAGAAGAACTTAGGTCTCCGTAACCTCTTACGGTAACCCAGACATTTCTTTCTACTGATTCCATGTCTTTAGATAAACTCAACCAATAATTGTCAATCAGAACGTTTAAAAATCTAACTATAAGCTATTGATAGAAACACACCCTCCAAGCCTCCCACCCCACTTCAAGTTGTCCCACCATTCTGGACCAAACCAATGTGTTTCTCAAATGTATTTGAAGTCTCCCTAAAATGTATACGACCAGGCTGCGCCCTGACAACCTTGCGCACATGTTCTCAGGATCTCCTGGGGCTCTGTCACAGGCCATGGCCACTCATCCTCGGCTCAGAATAAATCTCTTCCAATATTTGACAGAGTTTGAGTCTTCGTCGACAGGCCCCTTGCTGGTCTAATGCTCAGCTGTCACCACCTGGAAAGTCTTCATCATCTTATCTTGGGATGTGTGTTCTGAACATGAAGTCCCCTGGGATTGGGAGCGTGCCTGTGGGCAGATTTGCGCCACCTACTAACGTCTGCCACTGCTCCTGGCCTCTCTGTTTATGAATCATCTCCTCCAAGCCCTGTGGGATTCTGGAGCAGCCATGACGGTGGGAGTTCAAGGTCAGTGACGAGCAGCAGAGTTAGCCACCCCCAAAGACGCCACTTCGGCATCAGGATTACTTTGGGCTGAAGACAGTTTTTAAAATGTGGATTTAAGTGACGCTTTCTATCCTGCCCCTCTTTGCCTAAAAGCAAAACATAAGTTAGTAAAGGTATCCTCCCTTCCCTCTCTACCTAGACGGACAGAAGTCAGTCACTGGGACAAGTCTGGGCCTTACCAGCCTGGGTGGAGACAGCACGGAGGAATCTGCTTCGCAAGCCCGACTGTCGTTAACCAGCCCTTACCCTCCATTCATTTCCCGTGGGCTTACCTACTTGCAGTTTGCTGCCCTAGAAGCTCAAAGGTCTTTTCCTTTGACTTGCCACTTCTCTAAAATGTATCGTTATTTTGTTCAGAAGCTCTGTCAGCTCAAGTTCTAGCAAGCCCTTGGAGTGCCTCACGGCTGAGTGCTCCTGTGTGTACGCACGGTGTGCGTGTTAATAACCTTGTTTGTTTCTCTTTTGTCAACCTGTCTTTTGTCAGTCTAATTTATAGGACCTCCACCAGAGAACCTAGGATGGGTAGAAGGAAAAGGAAATTTTTCCTCCCCTACCTGTGTCCCGCTTATGGCAGATAAGTTGGGGCCTGACCGCCCTGAGAGGCCTCGCTACCTCCTTGAATCAGAACTTCACAGACAGAAGGCAGGAAACACAGGCAGCCACGGAGCCCATCCCACGCCGCCCCACCTGTGCTGCTTCCCTGAATGGCCCTTTCATTTATCCTAGAGACGACGGCACGGGAGGGTGGGCAGAGGGCAGCAGCCTGGCTCCTTTCCTTCAGTCCTCCTGATGAGGTTCTTGAACTCTGGCCTCAGCAGAAGCACCTGGAGAACGTGTTAACACCTGCACAGCTGGGCCGCAGCCAGGATTGCAATTCCCTCAATTGCCACCTGGTGACTCCCAAGGCTGCGATGCTCCTGGCCAGGGGAATACTCTGTAAGAACCCATGCCTGGCACAATCCTCCCATCCGGGCCTCCGCCCACATGGCAGCCCACGCCGGCAGCAGCCGTATCTTCCTGGACAGCTAAGCTCAAACACCCCTTTGTGTTAGTTTCCTGAGGTCACCACAGCAGGAACCCCTTGTCTCCCCGTCCTGGAGGCCAGAAGTCCGCACTCACCATGTCAGCAGGGCCACACTCGCTCCGAAGGCACCGCAGCAGGGAGGTGCTTCACCTTGCTCCTAGCTCTGGTGTTCTGGGAAACCCTTGTTTGCAGATGCGTCACGCCAACGTCTGCCTTCGTCCTTACATGCCACCTTCTCCCTGTGCGCCCCTCTCCTCCCGTGATGACACTGTCACATGGAACTCGAGGGTCACCCTGCTCCAGTGCAACCCCATCTCAACTTGATCAGTTCTACAAGTAAGGGCTTGTTCACAGGCACCAGGTTAGGGCTCCAATGTACCTTTCTGGGGGACACAACTCGACCCACAACCCTTTCTCCTCGGAAAGTTTCTTCACTAGAAGGGTCCTCTTCCCCCCGACCCCCGACACTGCATCCTTCGTGATGGGGCCCTGCTCCCTCATCCCACTGACAGCCCCCCGACAACAGCACTCATCTTATGCACCCCTGGGTGCTCCACAGCCCCCAGCATTGCACCCTCTGCTCATAGTTTGGGGCCAGTTTGTTAAGAGATGGCATCAGCGACTTTAACGCCTGGCCAAGTTGTGACAAGCTCTGTTTTAAGAACTTGAGGGGGACGGAAGGCAGCAAACCACACTGCCATGTGTGTACCTATGCAACAATCTTGCATGTTCATCATATGTACCCCAAAACCTAAAATGCAATATAAAAAAATAATAATAATAGCTATTCATATTGAAAACAGTTGATTAAAAACACAATGTAAATAATTATCAAATGTAACTCTTTTAAAATAAGATAAAATAAAAGTTATCATTTGAAGTAAAAAAAAAAAAAAAAAAGAACTTGACACAGAGCTTCACAACAGCCACTAACAGGTATATGCTGTCAGTATCCTCATTTTAGAGAAGAAAAAAAGAGGTGCAAAATGATTGGGTGATTTTGAGAGGCCGTGGCCAATAGATGCCACAGCCACACGTGAACGTGGATGGACGGGTGCTCTAGACCATGCCAGACGTGAACCCAGATCGATGTGCACTCTAGACTATGCCACATGTGAACGCGGATGGATGGGTGCTCTAGACTATGCCACATGTGAATGCGGATGGATGGGCGCTCTAGACCCTGCCAGGTGTGAACGTGGGTGGACAGGCATGAACGCAGGTGGACGGGCGCTCTAGACCATGCCAGATGTGAACCCAGATCAATGGGCACTCTAGACCATGCCAGGTGTGAACGTGGGTGGACGGTCATGAACGTGGGTGGACGGGTGCTTCAGACCATGCCAGACGTGAATGCAGATGGTCAGGCATGAACCCGGGTGGATGGGCGCTCTAGACCATGCCAGATGTGAACCCGGATCGATGCACACTCTAGACTATGCCACATGTGAACGCGGGTGGATGGGTGCTCTAGACTATGCCACATGTGAATGCGGATGGATGGGCGCTCTAGACCCTGCCAGGTGTGAACGTGGGTGGACGGGCATGAACGCAGGTGGACGGGTGCTCTAGACCATGCCAGACGTGAACCTGGATCGATGGGCACTCTAGACCATGCCAGGCGTGAACGTGGGTGGACGGGCATGAACGTGGGTGGACGGGCATGAACGTGGGTGGACAGGCGCTTTAGACCATGCCAGACGTGAACGCGGATGGCCAAGCATGAACCCGGGTGGATGGGCGCTCTAGACCATGCCAGACGTGAACCCGGATCGATGGGCACTCTAGACCATGCCAGGTGTGAACGCAGATGGATGGGCGCTCTAGACTATGCCACATGTGAACGCGGATGGATGGGCGCTCTAGTACATGCCAGGCGTGAACATGGGTGGACGGGCATAAACGCGGGTGGACGGGCGCTCTAGACCATGCCAGACGTGAATGTGGGGGCAGGAGGGTGCTCACATGGACCACCCTCTCTGACTCTGAAGCCTTGCCCCGGGTTCACGGGCTCCTGGAGACACTGAGTCTTACCTGGTCTCCAAGCCACTCCCTGAGGAGCAGAGTGGAGCACGAGCCCCATTGCCCATTAGCAAATCAAAGTGAGAAACGAAGGCAGCTGCTGGGGGATTGGGGCAAATGGCCTGTGTCTGTCCCTAGCAGCCAGGGCGATCACGCACGGTGGCCGCTTTCTTCGCCTTAACCAGTCCAGCCATCCTGACACTCTTGCCTTTTCTTTCTTGCGGGATGTTGAGAAAGGAATGCTCACTGACACTCACACATCCAGCTGGCTGCTTCCCAGCGTCCTACAGGAGAGCTACTGGCTTCCAGCAACACAGGATGGGCTCTGCAGGGGAATCCTGGCCACGCCTGGAGATTCCAAGATCAAAGAAAGGCATTCCGGATGCAAAGGATTTTATCTTGGAAAGCTGCTTTGAAGATATGATAGTTACTCCTTATTGTTCACTTTAAGGCAAGCAATTTACATTTTTATGTGTCAGGCTCCTCTGTGAAGTGGGTAAAACTAGCTTAGTTTGCTCCCATCTCCTGTTCTGTCCTGCTGGATTTGCAATTGTGCTTCACTGAACGGCCATCAGACGTCCATTCACCGACTGTGTGTGCGGGGCTGGAGTGGGAGGTGAGAGGCGGCCTTTCAGACTCACTCTGCTGTGAGCCCCAATTCAGGAGGCACCCTCTTTGTTGATGCTCCCTCAGAACTAAAGAGAGACTCTAGCACCACCCTTTTTCCTGGTGCCCTGTCCATAACTAAGTGTCCAGGAATGTCCTCTGCAAGCATTTTCTCTGCTCATTCTCCTGGCAATCCTGTGAAGGAGATGTTTTCTCCATTCTACAGGAGAGGACTCTGAGGTTCAGAAAACTCAAGTCAGAGAACGTGTGAACTTGGACTCTGCTGCCTGACCTGTGCCGGACTGCAGGCTGCTGCTGGAGCGCTGCGGTTTCGGGTACCTGGCCAGAGCACTGTGTCCACCAAGCACACTTCTTCCATCGTCCCAGCCTCTCCTGTCAGGCTCAGCAATGGAATTGAGCAGGGGGGCCCTGTGCTCCACGCAGGCTGGATCCAGAAACATCTGAGGATCTGAAGCCCTCAGAGGGGGACAGAATGGGGAGCACAGAGACAGCCTGGAATGAGCTTGCGGAAAGTCGCTTATCCACCAGGAACTCCGGTTCTGAACTTCTAAGCAACAGTTAACTTCTCTTGGAGTAAGCCCCTGAGGACTGGGCCTTAATACCTGTGGTGTTAGCTGCACTCAAAGAAACCTGGGCTGCTTACTGAGCCCTCGGGAGCCTTGACCTCTCTAAAGCAGGAGGAGCTGTGACACCGGCCTCGCGGCATTCGAGCAACGTTAAATGACTTGCACTATCTGGGCGCTTCTGGACCAATGTCCCACCTTGGGAGGTGCTGGGCGAATATTTATTTCTCTACTTCAAGGCAGCCTTTCTACCTTGTTCCTCTTCTCAGCTGCCTTTCTCTGAGCCTTCTTCATCTCTCTGTTCATTTCTGTGAGATAAAGATAGTTACAACTGCCCTAATATTTCAGGGCAAGAAGCACCGTGAGCTGACGTCGCTCTACCCACCGCCTGCCATGATTATCCTTTTCTAGCAATATTCATTCCTCCAGCTTCACTTCATGCAACGAGTGAAACCAGAGTCACAGCACCGGGGCAGCTGAGCCTGTCTAAGCCTCCACCTAATGACAGACATGCTTGAGTCCCACAGTCACAAGGAGGATGAAGTCTCTCCCTGGCTGGACCTGGACTGCAGTCGCATTTAAGAGCTCAGCATTTCATGCCCCTGCCAGTGTGTGTTCAGTCAGGGGCAAGCTGTGGCACCGGGCCCGGAAGCACGTGAGGGCTCTTACCAGGGAAGGGGCCGCCCGAGTGGCCTGAGTGGCTGTGCGCAGCCTTTGCTCCCGAGACGTGCCGGGAACAGGCATCTCCGCAGGCCCAGGCTCCTCTGGCGGCCCTCGGAGCAGGGCCCTGTTGGACAAGGTGATGGTGGAGGGGAAGAAACGAAGAGGACTGCCTCAGAGATTAGAGCTGCCTGGAAGCTGGGTGCCCCCTTTCAAGGCAGAAACTCGGGGTTTTGCATCAGGAACCTGTTGAGGAAGTTCTCGTCAGGCCGAGGAACATGACCAGGACCCAGCCCCATCACTGATGACTGCATAATGTGTGTGGGAGCCGGGCATGGTGGCTCACGCCTGTCATCCCAGCCCTTTGGGAGGCCAAGGTGGGAGGATCACTTGAACTCAGGAGTTTGAGGCTGCCAAGGCAAAATAGTGAGAACCCATTTCTACAGTAGTAATAATAATAATAAAGCCAGGTGTAGTATTGCATGCCTGTAGTTCCAGCTACTTGGGAGGCTGAGGTGGGAGGATCTCTTGAGCCCAGGAGGTGGAGGCTGCAGTGAGTCATGATTGTGCCACTGCACTGTAGCCTGGCTGACACAGGGAGTCCCTGTGGAAGAAAGAAGAGAAAGAGAGAGAGAAAAAAGACTTTCCTTCTTAAACTAAAAAGAGTACGTGTGTATATAGGCATCACACACACACACACACCCTTTCATTAATCACTCGCTGGGCCCCAGGCACTTGCCGTGTACTTAACGTCAGCTTCTTGGTACACGCATCCATAAGCCCGTTGGAGGTGAAAACCTTAATCAGCCTCGGTGTCTGGTCCCAGGTCCCACAGCGGTAGCATGGGAAGCCACAAGCTGACCGCTAGGCCAATGTAACCACCGTGCCGCATGGCCCCTAAAGGTCGTGTCCGGTTCTGGATAAACGTGTCCAGTTGGTTCAGGTTTCACGGCGAGGCACAGAGGACCTGACCACTCCGCGCTCATTGCTCTCCCCAGCTGGCTGTGGCCTGAAAGTGCCTGAACACTGCGGCCGTCTTGCATCAGCCATTCAGGGGGTGGTTACTCACCGGAGGGCCTCAGCTGGGACAAAAGTCCACTTCTGTCCAATCAGCGTAACTGTGAAAACAACCCTTTTGTGCAGGGACAGAGTAAAGAAACGTTAAATGTGAATTTGCATCAGGTGGACATTTTCAAATGGGACATTTTCACTTTTACCTGGTGGACCATCAGGACAGGACGCGGCAGCCAGAGGGGCCCTGATACATGACTGAGAGAGGAATGTTTGGGTGGCCATGACCAGGCTGACAGGTGAGCAGGCTGGGAAAACCCAGCGAGGAGCGTGGCTGGAGGCCGGGGAACAGGCAGCCTGCTCAGGGCTCACGTGGGTGAGTGAGGTTCCGGGTCCGGCCAGAGCACTCTGGCTCAGTGCTGAGGGAACCGAGAGGAGCCGTGCCCAGAGACCCAGCCTTGGATCGGGAGCTGCAGCTCAGGGAGCTCTGTGTAGTGCTTCACGGCTCTGAGAAGAAGAAAACAAGTACAAGCTACAAACTTCAAATTGAGGAATGTTGGTGATTTTGCAAATGAGATAAATGCTCCTATATTTGCATTTGAAATTGGCATTGGCACAAAATAGGTTGACTAAGAATTTTTAATTTTCCTTCTTGGAATGGCAATGTAGCAAATAAAAGAATTCCTAGGAAAGTGGGGTGAGGGAGAGGGAAGGAAAAAGCTCTGCATTTTAGTACCATAATGGCACTTTCTCCTGCTTTCTATACAGGCCACACTACATTGTGTTATGTCTTGGGCCTCTAAATTCTGCAGCTGGTCCTGGTAGAGAGCTGAGAAGTCAGAACAAAGAACTCATGCCCAGAGACCCCACACAGGTGGGGGGCGTGGGCCTAGGCGTCTGTGTTGATGTTGATGCTGGAGGGAATATGAGGCCTGTCTGACCCCCACTTTTCATCATGGCCTGAGCCTGTCTGACCGCCACTTTTCATCACGGCCTGAGTCTGACCCCCACTTTTCATCATGTCCTGAGCCTGTCTGATCCCCACTTTTCATCATGGCCTGAGCCTGTCTGACCCCCACTTTTCATGATGGCCTGAGCCTGTCTGACCCCCACTTTTCATGACGACCTGAGCCTGTCTGACCCCACTTTTTATCATGGCCTGAGCCTGTCTGACCCCACTTTTCATGATGGCCTGAGACTGTCTGAACCCCACTTTCCATCACGGCCTGAACCCGTCTTTTAGGTTAAATTTTAAGAGCACCCTGGCTGAGGAGGAAATCCATTCAGACGGTTGTGACATGGGACTTTTCCTTTGACTTTGGCCGCCTTGTGCACAGGAGCTGTAGTGGCTCATTTCACTCAGGTGCAGTCTGTGGACAGCTAATGTTAACAGCCCAGCAAAGGGTCAGGGACACGGCCTTCCGCACCGGCCCTTGTCGACACCCAAGTTCTTGTGCAGTGTCCAGGGAGAATCAGGTCACACGAACTGTTTAAATGATGACACAGGTGGAACTGGAAAGGGGACGGTGTAGAAAGGGGATCTTCCCCTGAAGCCCCGCCCTCTCCGGCCGGGCTCCCCGCTAAAACACCATCGGAAGTTGTCACTGTCATATCTGACGCTCAGCCGCCTGTATCCCCAACATTCAGCAACTCGAATCCCCACCAGTCAGCAGCTCGCCGCCCTGACGGCCTGCCCCAGAAGCTTCTTTGCTCTGCCAAACGAAGTCTTTTTATACGGGCACAGGATAGGGAACACAGATGGCCAAAAAGGCCAAAGGGTGAGCTGCTTTCACTTAGGGCCAAAGTTCTAGGTTTGAGGGTGGACTTGAGCCAGGAGCCTGTCCATTCTGTACCAGTTGGGGGTCCTTAGAATTGTATTTCTGGTTTACAGGCTCGTCTGCCTGTGATGCCCTTTGCGACTGCCCGGGCAAGGCCCTAATGCCAACCTGCTCCTCTCTACTGGGTCCTTTTAACCCAGGCGACGTGAATCGCTTACTCTCTTTCTCCTCTTTGCTCTGGTCCCTGGGGAGGCAGGTCCATTTTCCTTCCTCTGGCTTGTGTACGCTGGGCCAGGCCCTGTCTCTCTGCGACTGCTCAGCTTTTCAAGAACCAGAGCACTGAGGAAGCAGGACTCAGGTCCCTGACTCCCAACGCCAGGTGCAGCCCACCCTGAGCTCAGGGATGGTGGTGCACGACTCTAGTCCCAGCTACTCAGGAGGCTGAGGCAGGAGACTCACTCAAACCCAACTCAGGAAGTAGAGGTTGCAGTGAGCCAAGATGGTGCCACTGTCCTCCAGCCTGGGCTACTGAGGAAGATTCTGTCTCAAAAAAAAAAAAAAAAAAAAAAAGAGAGAGAGAGAAGAAAGAAAGAGCCAACTGAGACCCCCAGGAGCCAAACCAAGATAGACACCCTGAATTGGGTTACAGACAACCCGTGCTGGAGCTACAAACTGACACCCCTCAGTGGGACTACAGACACCCCACCAGGGGATACAGGGCAAGTTGGCAGAAGGAAGGAGGCGTTGGCTACACCTAGGATACTCGCCATTCCAGACACCCTGCAATGAAGTGACAGACAGATACTCTGCCACAGGGCTACAGACAGATACGCTGTGATAGGGCGATAGTTAAGGGAGGTCTCCCAGGACCGTTTCTCTATTGAAGTGAAATCCATGTGCATTGGGTCCGCAGCGCCCCACCAGTAGAGAGAATACCACAGTTAGCCCCCATCCAAGAGAACTGGGTGGCCATTTGGTCTGGCCTCTGGATCCATTGCTGGAGGGGGGCTACGGAACCATCGGAAGCTAGCCACACGGGAGATCCTGGATGAACCCACACATTTGTAAATGCCCAAGGGGTTCACCTTGCCCACTGCGTAGACATCCGATTTTTCAATAGAGGGTAATTGCAATAGAGAAAGAGTAATTTACGCAGAGTCAGCTGGATGGCAGACCAGAGTTTTATCATTACTCAAATCAGTCTCTGTTTAGAATTTTAACCCATTGCTTATATTTTGTTGTTTGCGAAGGAGAATGGGCTTCCAGGAATCAGAACACATATTCTCTCCTTAACTCAGTTGAGTATGACCATAAATGAAGTGTGCAGTACTCATGATATGGTCCACAGAAAAATATGTATTTTGCATGAAGCAGGGCAATGAAACAGAAAAATCAAAGGACAAAGCATTTAGTTTGCACACGGAAGAGGATAACAAAGACGCCAGACCCTTATCCTTGGAGAATAGAAAAGGTGGCAAGTATGAAAGAGATTCGGACTGCCTGACATATGACAGTCAGTTGAATTTCAGTGGAGTCCAGCTAGGAAAATAAGACTGCATGAAATACCTAGAAGATAAAACCAGGCAATCCACAATTCACTGTGAAATTTCATAATAAACCGTGTTCTCAGAGAAGTCCATGAGCGCAGGGAGGTATGCGCTTTGGGTGAATTCCAGCGTCCTTGCCTCCTCAGCCCCAGCACTGGCCTTTCACTGATTCACAGTAGTTTGAGATCTCAAAACCCAGTCTCGTGTTTCAAGGTACAGATACAACTGTACATTAGATACTCAGAAGCCAAGGATGTGGTTTCAGGATCAGCAAAGCTGGCCACCAGCCTTGAGAGCAGCTCCTCACTCCCTGCAGGCTCTCCCTGAGCTCAGATGGTGCCTTCAAAGCCTTTGTCCAGGCTGGGGGAGGGGAAGCAGGAGCACATGTGTTAATGAGGGGAAAATGCTGTGTGCTTTCCAGAGAAAATGCTGAATTCATTACAGCAGCGTCCTAATTGCTGTTAGGAAATAGGCACCCTTCCCTCTAAATAGAATCCCATCTTTCAAAGCCTTCAATTCCCTGTCCTTGAGGTTTTTCTTCAAAGAGAGCTGAGCACATTCCCCCAGGCACCAGGGGGCCCTGTGCACTTCTTGTCCTGCTGTTTCTATGGACAATTTAAAAAGGATTATGGATATTTCAGTCCTTAACACAGTCAGACCGAGAGCCCTGAGGCCGCTCAGTCGAGGTCACCTGGAGCAGCTCCCTTTGTGGGTCCCTTTGCTGGCTGGAACCCGGTCCTGGGAAGAAGAAAGGCTGAAGTTCCCCGAGTGCCTCCCCAGCCAGCCCCCCAGGCCAGAACGTGGCGGGCCCCACCCTGGGCTCTCACTTGTCTGCAGTGGATGAATAAGGGCCCCCAGAGCCGGAAGCTGGAGCTTACAAGGGACGTAAGCGCCTCACATGATGGGCCTATGGACCAGGGTATAACCCGCTGACACGGGAGAGGGCGCTGCTGTTTTAAGCTGAGCTGAAGCAGGAAGTGCTACTGAGTCGCCTTCATGTGGCACTGTTAGCCTGCACGTCGTCATCTGTAGCTAATGATTGTGACCTCTGTGTTGCATCCTCAAATAAGAGGACAACTCATTTAAACTTTCCCACCAAATCCTTTCACCTTGTGACAGACTCCGGAACACTCAACTCCGTGGGTGCGTCTTCCCAGGTCCAACCTCACCTTTGACTTTCAATAAACCTTGATAAAATTATTTCTGCCTCAACAGCCTTAATTTCAGCTGTCAATCTCAAGTCTACCCGTGATGGGGGGAGCAAAGCAGAGGACACGATTTGCACAGCATCTTACGGTTACAGGAGTCACTGCCGACAGGACCCAGGACAGCGGGAGTGCAGTCGGCTTCAGATAAGAGACAAAAGCAAGGCTTCTGATGGGGGTTAAGTTGACGGGCTGTGTGAGCAGGTTGGATTTGAGGGAAATACTGAGTATGGGCCCATGATGGAGAACTCACAATTATTTTTAAACATTTTATAATGTAAATTCGATCTGTTTCAAAGTTATATTGCACGTAAACTGATTGATATCATATTTTCAGAGTTTAAAACTATACGACACCCCTGACTCAGTCATCTCCGTCACTGGCGTGTGCATGGTAAACAAAGGAAGAATTGACGCATCAAACAATGACTCCACAGAGATCCACCAGTCCGGACTCCCAGGAGGTGCACACCAAAAAGCGCCTGAGGCTGCTCCCGGTCAGTGTAGGGTTTGTTTTGTCAAGTTTTCCCAGGATATGCCTGGGAAAAGGGAACACAGAACCACAGGAACATCTGCCATCTGTGCGTTTTCCAAAGAGGATTTTGGGGGCTTCAACACTTAAAGAGGAGAAGTGGGCAGGAGGGGACAGCGGGAGGGGAGGGTCAGGCTCCTGTGAGGCTGCGATTAGACGGACTGAATCCACGGGTTGTGTGTGAAAAGGAGGGATGGGGAACACTCACCTATGTATTCACCTCATGCTCAGTAAGTTGTCACTTTACCTAAGGTAAGGTGACCGCAGAGCAGCTGCCTGGGAGACATCTGGCCTTCTGCCTAAGGTTGTCTGCTTAGGAACAAAAGCAAAGGCAGCTTCTTGCATGACTCAGCTTCTGACATTATCTTTTCCGTTGGGCATAGTGAATGGGGTCCTGAGATTTTATTTTCCTTTCACAGAAGGAAGTGGATCCCTTCTGGTCTCTCACAGAAGAGGGTGGGGTCTTCACCAAGTTCATTTGTAGAGGGTGTCCCTGCAGTGGCCCCAAGACAATGCCCCCGTGTTCTGCACACTGTTCCTACCCTGTCCACAAGGATGGGCCTCGTGGCCATGTTGGTGGCCTCTGAACACCTCCTACGCCCTGTGAATGAGCCTGAGCGGGGAGATACAACTCAAGGGCATCACTATCTGCCTCTTTCCTAAGAATTGTGCTTTGGAACTGTGAGAGAACTGAGGAACTTCTTCCTTCTGGGTGAAATTAGAGAGAGTATGCTTCATGGTTGAGGAAAGACAGAACTACTGAATCAGGTAACTGGTTGGATCAAGGTTGATACTGGAAATGCCCATCAGCAGGCCTTTAAGTTGAACTTGCTGTGTCAGTAACAAAAAGGAGAACAAATTTATCTCTGTCACAGCATTTAGAATCACCTTCAACAGGAAGCCCAACCCATCCTTGTTTCCCTTAGCAAAATAAACAAGCACATCAACCTATCCTTCAGAGGTTCTTCTGAAGCTGAAGTTACCACGATTGCCAGCAGGGTGTCCCACCAGGAGGACCCCAAAGAAGTCACCCCACCAAGCGGAGCCCCAGGAGCTTCAGGGCACATCATGAGCACGTCCTCCTACTCCCGAGCTGCCTGTTTGTTCTGAGACCAGAAAGTCATACATGCCCTCCCTGGCCAGGAGCGAGATTGGATGGGAGCCAAGGACATGACCAGGTGAATATTTCTTGCAGATAAAAGGCATCCAGGAGCCCAGCACAGAGCAGGATTCTAATACTCACTCCCTGGCCTGAAAGGCCCCTGGGAAACGGGAGGAGAGTGTGTGTGCAGCAGCCAGCAGCTCCACAAAACTCCCATAAAATGTGTATCTTTTTACAACGTAGCCGGTGTGTGGTGAGAGGGCAGATTTAGGCTCTGTGACTAAACTCTGCGTGGATCAGGGGCTGTCAAAAAGGTGACAGGGGCTGCTGGCCTCGTGGACTGGGGACTCTTCATCTGCCAGGTGCGGATGTCCACAAGTCAAGCCAAACAGTAGGCTGTTCAGAAGCTGGCGCAGCAGGCCAGCCGGCAGCAGTGCCCACATCTGCGGGTGGAGCTCAGCCCATGTGGCTGACGCTCAGGCTCACCCCTTGACTTTCCTCTCAGAGGAGATAAGGATTCTGGTTTCCCAATTAAAGAAAAGGAAATGAAAAACTCCAAGTCATGGTGACATTAGATGACAGACTTCTTACTTCCTGAGAAAGTGGACTGAGACTTCATAGTCTTCCCTTAAGATTCACGTGGAAATACGTGTGTGATGTCAGAAATAAAACCCAAACAGACTAGCAGACTAATTTTTATCGTACCAGGGAGAGGCTCATGCCAGAATCCGTCTTGGCCGGGTGGCTTGTCTTGGACTTTTCTGGGATGGTAGATAAGTGTCAGACAGGGTGATGTGGAACTGGGGGGTGCCTCAGCCCATCGGCTGACCAGGAAACACTTTCAATGTGTCTGTGTCATTCCAGAGGTCTAGAGGTTCTACTCTCGGCTACTCAACCGTGAGACAGAGAGTGGAGGCCTGCAGGGTGTGGATGTGGCCTCGTCACAGGTAAACAAGAGGTCATCCCACACCTGATGGGGTCAAGAGAAAGTGTGCATAGGGGGCCCCACCCAGGTCTGTGGGAGAGAGTGAGTTTTTTGTGCTGATCCTTTCCTGGAACAGAAAAATGTGGTGCGATGTTCGGGAAAATAAGTTGGGGCATTTTACGACTATCCATGTTTTCTTAGAGTATGGGCTCAGTCAGGTTCACCCGAAAATGTTGTCAGGTTCATTATTGCCAGTAAAAGCACCAACAGATTTTGTAGCAAATGTTCAAGGAACAGTGGGGTTGACTATAGATTTTCTTGTGTCCCAAATATTACGTGAAATGTGGATTCCATGTGTGATGAAAAAAGCTAAACTCTGTAAAATATTTGAAGGTATTTATTTTGAGCCAAGTATGAGGACCATGACCCAGAACACAGGTCCTGAGAATGTGTCCCCAAGGTGATCGGGCTACAGCTTGGTCTGATCTGTTTTAGGGAGACAGAAGACATCAGTCAATGCGTGTAAGGAGTGCATTGGTTCAGTCCTCAGGGGCAAGAGAACTCAAAGCAGGGGCTTCCAGGTCATAGGTGAATTCTTAAATTTTTGGAATAGTAATTGGTTGAAGGAGTTATTATCTAAAGATCTGGAATCCATAGAAAGGAGTGTCTGTATTCCCATCACTCTGGAAGGCACAGGTGGGCAGATCACAAGGTCAGGAGTTTGAGATCAGCCTGGCCAACATGATTAAACCCCATCTCTACTGAAGATACAAAAAATTAGCTGGGCATGGTGGTGGGCACCTGTAATCCCAGCAGCTTTGGAGGCTGAGGCAGTAGAAGTGCTTGAACCTGGGAGGCAGAGGTTGCAGTGAGCCAAGATGGAGCCATTCATTGCCCCACAGCCTGGGAGACAGGGTGAGACTTCATCACAAACAAACAAACAATAAAAAGAAGACGAAGAAAAGCAAGGAGTATCTAGGTTCAGATAAGCAGTTGTGAAGACCAAGGTTCTTATTATATAGATGAAGTCTCATAGGTGGCACTCTTAGAGACAATAAATACCAAATGTTTTCTGTTCAGACCTTTAAAAAAATGCTAGACTCTGTGCTAATCACATTGGGGTCCACAAAGACCTGGAAAACGACGAGAATTTTCTACAAAATGCAGATTTCCCTTCAAGAGACAGCTTTGCAAAGCCATTTCAAAATGTGTTAAAGAAATGTTTTTTGGGGTAAAATATTTTGTTTTCTTTCAAAGCCTGCTATCTGTGATGTGATGCTATGGTAAAGTTAGGGTGCAATGTGGTAGCTTATTTCTACAAAGAGCCTTTTGCCAGGCTTAAGTTCTCTGTTTTCATGTTAATTCTGGCCTGTTGTTCCTGAATTCCAAAGCAAGGAGAGTATAAAGAGGTCCATCCACCTTGCCTTCCCATGGTGGCCTGAACTAGGTTGTCAGGATTCTATGGAATCCCCTTGGCTGAGAAGAGGGGGACCTTCAGTGAGTTGGGGGTATTACAATGTCATTTTTGGTTTACAGTTATCTGAAAGTGAGTTGGGTAAGGTGGCAGGGAAAGAAGTGGGTGCAGGTACATCTGCAAAGATGATTTCTGTGCCAGCCTGCCTTTGAAACATGCTCACGCCTTCACTGCCCCGCATTGCCCACCTGCTAGAATCAGCTGTGGAACGCACCTAGTTTGAGATACACATACCTTAATTTTCATTCTTTCATCATTGGTCTGATGAATAAAAGGTAACAGAGAACTTTCATCATGTTCAGAAAGAAATTATAAATACCCAGTGGTTAAAAGAGTATAGTCACAAGAAAGAATGTCCAAAATCCTTCATCAATAACAATTTAAAATATGAAAAGGACAGTAATTTGTTGATATTTCAAAGATGAATTGAGTCTTTCTGGTATGTGGGCACTTCAGGAAATGTTTTCGTAGCATCAGGGTCTCACAGTACATTACCTGTCCTCTGGAAAGGTTCACATTCAAGGTCAGGCTTTCTCTTGTTTCGGCAGAGCATGTACGTCCTCCTAAAATTCTATGAAAATCCAACAAATACTTGCTGAATGCAAATGGAGTGCAAAACCCAGGACACAATGCTCTCTGGCTCCTGCTCAGGTCTGGAGCTGGAGGCAGTCTTGTAAAACAAGCCTTGGGCCGTCTCCAAAACGCTATGGATGGGGGAGATTTCACCAGAACCCTGTTATAAGTAGAATTTTCAATGCCGCAAAAGAAGTAGCACTGGAAGAGAAATTTCCTCAGCAAGGCAATTGACTTTTGTAGAAGGGTGTGGCTCACAGATGGAACAATGGCCAGGGCACACCTGGACAAGGAGGGGAAGGGGCGTTTATGCCTGCTGGAGGTTGCCCCTCCTGCTGTGTCATTGCCCTGTTGGCTTGGGTTAGACCACACCGTCTAGTCTAATTCCGATTCGCTATTTTAAAGGGAGCAGGGGTAGAGCTGGAGTGGCAGGAAGGACAGTTCTGGGCAGGTCAGGGCTGGTAAGCAGAAGTCAAAGCAGGTGACCGTAGCAGGTGACCGGGATGAGTCAGGATGGAGCAGGGGGCCGGGGGAACGGATGTGAACTACTGATTAGAACTGGTGGAAACGTTTACTGAAATTACAAGAAAGTTAAGCTTTAATGCAGAGAATTAAACAATAGGAAAGCTGAACATACTGACATACTGATTCTTTGAAGAGAAACTTGAGGTTCACTGTATCTACAAACCCAATGGATAGGGGAGCACTTACAGCCCCTCTGCTGCAGCATGGGCTCTTTCTTCTCTGTATTTATGTTTTAAACTTTATGTGACATTTTTCTTCACAGATCACAAGGATAACAACTGTGTTATTAGAGCTTGTAGATATTGTCTGGCTCAGTGTTAATTAACAGCTGATGAGCAAATAAGTCAAGATACTCAGCTCCTGAAAAACTAAGGGACACCTCGTGAAGGCAGTGGGGGGAAAGTGGTTTTGCAACAGCTTCGGAACACCTGGACTTGGGTTGGGTGGGGGACAGGAGAGGGGACTAGAAAGAGAAGGCCCGGCGCACCCTTCCTCTCCGCTAAGCCCTTTTCATTAGATTCTCCACACAGAGCTCATGTTGCCCAGTTGAGTAGGTACCGATGATGGCTTTTGGGCCACTGGAAATACAACATTCAGTATCATATCATTAAGTGAACACACTGGGTAAGAAAGACACAGGAAATGGGGATTCCTTTGAAAAACACAGTTTTGCCTGTACTGCTCACACACAACCCATTTTCCCGAGAAGGGCCCTGGTCCCATGTCCAGGCTGCAGACCCACAGCCTGGGACTCTGAGGGCAGTTGACACAGGTGGCCGTGTGGACAAATCATGGCTTCTTGAGAACATTGGGGGATCTCACTACAGATGTCCGTGGATCCCTATCTTGGGAACTCTGGATACAGTGCACGCAGCCCACCAACCCCAGAGCCCTGGAGGTACCATGCTGTAAACACAGAACTCTTACTCGCCTTACGAGTCATAATCCTCCCAGTTCTCACATCATCAGCTTGATTTTCTCCTTGGCTGAGCCAGTGTGAGTCTCCCATTTCTTCCCACACCGTCTGAGCCTTCAGGCCCTGCCAGGTGGCCCCACTGCAGAGAGGCAGGCCTGAGTGGTCACGTAGGTGTGTGGTTACCGGCCAGAGGGAGGGTGGTTGGCCGTCTGGGACACCGTGCCCGGGCACACTCCCTGCCACACAGGCTGGCCCTGAGCCATGGTGTTTAGGCCAAGGGGTGGAGCCCTGAGCGGTTGTTGTCACATGTCTTCCCATGTGTAATGTGCAGAATTCGGAAACTACTTGCTGAAGGCAGGATCACCACGTACACAGCTGTCCGCCAGGGTTCATCCTGGAGTCCAGCCCCACTGCCTGCTTCTTTCCAGCCCATCGTAAACCGGTCAGGACAAAAGGAGTTGCCCAGCCGGGTGGGAAGTGAGCCGGGACCTAAATGATGGGCGACGAGCCGGGACTCACACTGCAGTGTCCACATGGGCTTGATGGCTGCCTGCCTCGGCCTGTGGGGCTGGCAGGGATGAGAGTCAGCCTCGGTCGCAAGCCCAGGACTGGGTGGTGGCATCGGCGTCCCTGCAGCTGTGCTGACCCGGGCGGCAGCGCCTGGTGCCTAAGCTCCCATTCACAGTTTCTTTATAGACCACCACGGAGTGGAGGTTCTGTAGGGCAGCATGGGGAAGGGGCTCAGCCATAAGAGCGGGCAGGCCAGAGGGCAGGTGGGGCTTAGCTTACCTTGTAGAGTTCTACGTGTGACAATTCCTTTATAAGAGCATGGCTTTCTTTAAAAATTGTATTCTTCTTAAATGAGATGTTCTTATGAAAAGTACAGAAATGGTATATACGTGCATGAAATAAAGGAGTAAACATGCCCCTTTCCTCCCACCAATTCTATTGTGCAGAGGAATTTGATCTCTCTCTCCATATATATATATAATATATTATAATATATATAATATATATTATATATATTTATATTATATATATATGTATTCACAAACACACACGATAATAGATTCTGTATATATGCACGCTATACATATCTTTATATTCAGATATATTCATATATATTCATATAAATAGATTCATGTATATATGGACACGCATGTATGCAAAATGTGTATATGCATTTTTAGTCAACACTAAGCAATAATTTTCGGTGCTTGTCTTTACAAGGTGTTCTCCCTTCATCCTGTCAGGCACCTCCTTTCCAGTCTGTCTTTCTAGAGCTTTCCAGCAAAACCTTTCCAAGGACAGTGCAGAGTTTCCAGCAGGCGCTGCTGAGAGCCCCACCCTGCACGCACAGGCCTTGTCGCCCGCTGGGAGGGAAGAAGCGTGGCACGGTGGCTGCTCGAGGGACCACTGAAAAGAGCGGTCACTGCACCGTAGCTGGAGGCAAACGGGGAGAACGCCCGAGTCTCCCGGCGGACACTCGCTGGGATCTCAGCAGCCACGCGCCGCGAGAGCCGCTGGGACCAAGGGGCTTGGAATGGTCGCATCCACCCAGGCGGAGCTATCTTGCCTGGGGACAAAGTTCAAATCGTGTGGATGCGTGTGGTTGCGGGAGCAAAGGCACAAAATGCCATTGGAGACTGTGGACATGGTTTACCGTCGCTGTATCTTTGTCTGTACAGACAAGAACTGATGGAAAAAATGCCAGAAAATCCAGCACGCTCAGCACTCTGCCCCTGATCCGGCACGGGAGACCAGGAGGGCCTCGGCCTCCACTGTCCAATCACAGCCGTGCTTGCCCTCAGGTGTCCAATCACAGCCGTGCTTGCCCTCAGGTGTCCAATCACAGCCGTGCTGGCCCTCAGGTGTCCAATCACAGCCGTGCTGGCCCTCAGGTGTCCAATCACAGCCGTGCTGGTCCTCAGGTGTCCAATCACAGCCGTGCTGGCCCTCATGTGTCCAATCACAGCCGTGCTGGCCCTCAGGTGTCCAATCACAGCTTTGCGTCCTCCACGCACTCAGCTGGCTCTTTTCCACCCAAGGCACCACCTGCTCCGGGCTGCGGGGCTCGGGGCTGCAGCCCTGGTGGTGCCTGGGTGAGCCGAGCTGCTCTCTCTGCAGCCGGGCACCGCGCTGCCACCGTGTGGAGGGGGCTGTGGATAGCGTGTGCACCATCCCACACTGCCAGTCATCCCACCTGCTCTGGTTTGGAATCACACGCCTCTCCGTGGGAATTTGTTGGTGTTCTCTGTTTTGCTTAGTTGTTCCCTGTCTGTTTCCCCCACTAGAACTCGGCTTCTATGAGACTGGGGACTCCCGGCCGAGTTGTCAGCCCGTACCGAGGTTTTAGATGCTTTGGAACATTGGCTAAGAGAAACACGTTCTCAAGCCATGGTTGCGCTACTACAAATTGTTCTTCCTTTAAACACACACACACTGCATGAGTACATTTATTTCCAAAATGTGAAATTCCCTAAAGTAGCCAATACTTTGTTCTACTCCCTTTAGAAACAGACACATTCTTCATCTTCGCACTGATAGAAAATCATGTTACATTCAAATTGATGGGGTGTTGCTTTTATTAACAGATTTCAGATGTAAATGTCAAGAAAACTGATATTAATTTGCTTACATGAGAACCTTCCTTAAAAAAGCAAACCATTGATTAGACTTCCCTTAAATGAGTCTTAGCTTCCTGGCAGGCAGTTTGCTGATTTCCAGCGCGGTTCTGCAGCTGGAGGAGCCCGTGGAGCTGCGGGAACCCAGCGGTGGCAGAACGGTGCCATCTAGCGGCCGCTGGAGTCGCGGTTCTCCAGAACAGGCCGCTCTGAGCTCTGCACCACCCAGGGTCTCTGTCGTTTTAACGTCCAATGAGTGACCCCCAGACTCTAGCACAACTTCAGAATCACCTCTGTTCTCAAGCTGACGGAGCCCAGCTGTTAATTTTAAGGAGTGGAATGGTTATGGACCTTTCGAGTCCTGTACACGCACATGTCTCCCGCCTTGGGAGGTCAGCCCTGGCCCAGGTCATGGCTCCAGTACGCACATGGCTCGTGATGTCAAAACCAGCTGTGACAAGCAAGTCAGCTCTGGGTTTCTAGAGATTGCATTCTCTTCCCTCAGGCAGCCCCATGTCTGTGGGAACGTGTGGGCTGCGGGAAGGCAGCTTCAGGGGTCGGGTAAGATAATATGTCCCTTTGCTTATGATGAAACCGCTGGGCAACCGGGTCTAAGACCTGCCCTGGTCACAGGAACACTGGCGAGGGCCAGGTGATCATCTCCTCTGAGGAACATTTGATTCTGCCGCAGAGAAAAGGCAGAGAGTGAAATATACTGTTTTTTTTTTTTTTAATCCCTTTTATCATAGATAAAGGGAAACAACTAGGAAGAAAAGAAAGAAAAAGCAGATGTAACTGAAGCCACGGTTTCAGAAATTCAATCCCAGAAGAAGCAGGGCTGCTGGAGGGACATGGAGGGAGTGGCTGGGAAGGGTGGAAACAGACTGGGTTTATTTGTGCACAAAGGGAAGCTCCTCAGGAGACACAGGCTGCTGAGAGGGATGGCAGAGCAGCTTCTAGAAACAGCCCCCAGAGCCAGAGAGCGAGTCCTAGAGGACGGGGCTGCTGAGTGTAAGCAACCAAGGGAGAAAGACCAGCAGGCAGTGCAATAAAACATCACGAAGTTCTTCTGATATCAAAATAGAGGTCATTCGTGGGAATGACACACAGGCCGGAACTGAAGTAAATGAAAGTGTTGCCAAAAAGTAAAAATAAGGTCAAAGATGATTCCCTGATGGAAGTGCAGGTTCTCCTAATTTCTTTACACATTATTCCAACTTGTATTTTCTCTGAAAGTCAAAATATCATCTTAGTCGATTAATATTCATTGATGATAACGTTTGTTGGTGAAGTTGAACTATGCATCTAGAAGTTGGCATTTATGCTGTCCTACAGGCTTCCAAATTATCCAAGTCTTGAACTTCTGCAACCCTGCTTTTCAAAGAGGAAACAGGTTCGGTGAGCCAGTGACCCACCTGAGATCACCCAGCTCAGAAATTATGGGATCAGGATGTGAACCCTTTGGGCTCATCTGTCTCCATGCTCAGAATCCCTTTGCTAGACTACGTCACTCTCATGGAAGCATGAGCATCCATGTTTGGTCAATATAGGAAGCTATTTTTTTCATGAATCTTTACTTTTAACGAGAATATGTTAAGTGACAAGAACTTTACCCATTTATCATTGACCATCATCTTCCAATGGTTTGACAAGCTTCCCTGAGCAGTGTTGCCAGCACGTGACATTTACCTGCAAGATTTGCCTTTAGATCTAAACTAGACAGAAATGGCCGACTTCACAGAACTTTGGAAACAATCTCCAAACACCAAGTTTGGCTTACAATGGAATAGAAAAGCGGATTTTCTTATTGTTAGCTATGTTTGGGGTAAGTTGTTTAAAGCTCTAGACTTGCCCGGTCTAATAGGATAGTCTAGAGCCACATGTGGCTATTAAAACTTAATTTTAATTAACTAAAGGGAGATGCAGTTGTGAGCTCAGTTTATCAGCTGTACTTGCCACATTTCGGAGACTCAGTAGTCACATGTGGTGAGTGGCTGCCTTACTGGACAACACTGCCCCAGACCAAAATACTCAGTCACTTCACTTTTCCTGAAGCTCAGTCTCCTGTGTTATAATGGGGCTAAGATTGCTGACATCATTATCATAGCACTGTGGCTGGTCACATGATAGAATGCATGAAACGCTTTGCTTATGGTGAAGGACTATACTTACGTACATTTGTTGTCTTTGATAATTGCTGAACGGTGTTGTGAAACCATATGGTCTTTGCAATACTAAGACTTTGGCCCCAGGATCTTATAATCACATTAGCACTTCTTCAGAAGTTGAACTATGCATCTTGAAGTTAACATGTATGCTTTGTTCCTTAAGACTGAAGTCCACATTCTGCAGTGGTGACAACTTCTGACAGTGTCTCTTACTGTGGAAGATACCATTCCATACACATACAAAAAGCAAAATGTATCACTTTACCACCTGGACCATGTCTATTAGAATTTAGTAAGAAAAAAGTATAATGACCTACAAGATAAGTACAATGACGTGGAAGCTGGTCAGAGTCATGATCTTCCACTCTGTAGAAAATGGATTTTGTGGATCCCAGAGAAGGTGAATGAGTAACATGCTCGCGTGTGCTTCACGGGGTCAGTGATACCCAAGTTCAGTAACTGGTGGCAAGCTTAATGACTAACACACCTCCAGCTCAGATCAAAGAGAGAATGGGACTTACCGGTACTGACTGTTTTTCCTGTACCTCAACTGGTTCCTTGTAGGGAGCTACAAATGTCTGTGTCCACTGATGATTGAAGTTTTCATCCAGCACAATGGAGAGAAGTCTGCGGAATGTCCTTGTGGTTTCCTTTGGGTTCCTGCTTCTCTTTACAGCCTATGGAGGTCTGCAGAGCCTGCAGGTACGTGTTTCCGGTCACCCTGTTACCTGAGCTTCTGAACCCTTTTAGCCTCCAAGAATCCCCGTGGTCACAGAGGATAATGAATTGGAATTTTAAAAAATCTAATTCCTCTAGTGTTTCTTTTTCACTCCACACCAAATCCGCTGAAACACCCAGTGGTTCCCAGATGAGTCCTACAGTGTGCAGTTCCCACTCACGTCAGAATAGGATTCTACAGCAGCCAGGCGGGCCTGGCTCTTGGACAAGGACAGGAGGCGTCCTGGGATCATGATTTGTTGGGACAGTCTTTGCCTTTGCGTGGTCAAAAGGAGACACAGGAAAAGCGACTGTGAATTGTATGGTTCCATGCCCTTAGCTTTGCGTTTAGGGGCAGTCATGTGAATGTAACCAGTTTCCCTAGACCTTAGAGACTCCAAGCCCACTCTCTGCAGAACTGTGAACTTGGGCACAATGGTCTGTCTACACTGTAACTCCTTACAGCCTGCTTTCCTCCATAGGTCCGTCAGCCCACGAAAAAGCCTAAGGGCATTCTCTGAAAGGCTGCAGCATTCTTCACATGCACCAGGAAATAGATCTGACACATTTTCTCAAGCTAGTTACCTTCCAAGTCTGATCTTTACCTGGATTCTAGTCTGAATTCCAGGGAATTCCAAGGGCTGGTCAGGAGGGCTATGGTCACTTCCCTGGGTGATTCATTCCCACAGTGCTGTACCCTGTGGACTGGGATAGTCACATAATGAAACATTTCAGAGCTTCTGAGGATGAATGAGTGTGGTCTCACATGGTTTGTCAAGAAGAGGAATTAGGCACCTACTGTGTGCGTCGTATGGAACCAGAAGAGCACACCCAGGAGCTCAGATCCAGGGTTTATTATACAAACACTTGGGACCCCTGGAATTCAGGCCCAAATTCTCAAGTCATGTTTTCCTTTGCTGAACTCCTATGTGGTCCCATTTCCGATCAGGCTTACGGAGGATAAAATGGCAGCCAACGGTGACTCCCCAAGTCAAGTGGAAGGGAACACGGTCTCCTTTCTTGCCGCGATGGTTCATGATTTTGGAGTCCTTGCTTCCTTCGCCCAGAGCTTTGTGTTGTTGTCGCAGAATGTTCTTGTGTGTGAAACGCCTGTTGTGTTGTTGGGTGGAACTGAGCCCACGTTGAATGTGGTAGGTGCGTGCTTTCTGGAAGGAGGGCGTCACAAGGATGGGGACTGGTCAGTAGCACTTTCTCTTTAGAAAGCTCTCCTGCTGCAGAAGGAGACCCTGCTGTCCTACGGGCACCACAGCCCCTGGGCTCAGATTCCCAGGAAGCAGTTCCGGTGGATGTGCTGTGGCTCAGCCGCTGTCTGGAATTGGCCTGTGGACTTGGGAGCCAGAGGAAGAGGGCAGGAGAGTCCTGGGAGTGCCCAGGGGTCCCTCCTCTCAGGCTGTGACAGCAGGACCCAAGGCTGCTGGCAAATGTGGCAGAAAACCCTTTGCCTCGGTGACCCCAGCTTGCGGGTGCCTGGTGGGGAGTCACACATGCTGCTCTCTGGACGAGCGCCACGGCTGCCAGCAGCTGCCCGGGGAGGAGACGCGCCCCACGCCCCACCGGCACTTCCCACTCCTCCGGGGCTGTGGGCAGTGGGGCTGCTGTTGTGTAACGTGAGTCCTTTTACCTCAAAAGCCTGGTGATGCAGGAGAGCCAGGCCTCCCTCTCTGCAGCGTCCCCAGGCTGGGGAACAGTCGCCCCGAGTCCTCTTCCCCCTGGGTCCCAGCCCCACCCAGCCTACTGTCCGCAGCTGACCCTGAGCATGGGGACGGGCTTTAACCCTCTAACGGGACAGCTGTCTCTGCTCGTCAAGACCAGCGTGAGCTACACAGACTGTGCAGCTAGAAGTGACTGGAAAATGGCTGTGTCCCACCACGCAGAGGAGCCCTCCTCTGTCCGTGAACCCAAAGGCTTCCACGTGGTTCACTTGGCTCTCAGGCCCCAACAAGGCACATGCATCCCCAGGGCCCTCCTCAGAGCTCAGCAGCCCCAGTGAGAAGACAGGGCCTCATTCCAGGGAGTTCCCGTGAGTCCTGGTCTTGGTCTGCACTAGGTCCCCTCATCCAAGGACCGAGGACACTCACTTGTGGCACCTCCTCTGCAGCCGCCACCTCCTCTCAGCCTTCCTGGCTGCTGTTCTGCAAGTTCTCACTCAGCTCTCAACCTGAGATCACCGCATCTCCCCACCCTGCCCAGGAGCTGAGGTCTGGGTGGGGCGCCCAGCACTCCCGGTGTTGGGGACACCCTCGTGCAGCCGGTGCCTGGCCTGTGTCTCCACCAGCAGCCGTGGCTGGCGGGTTCCAGGACACAAGGGCCATGTCCCTGGTCCATCCTGGAACCTCAGGCAGTGATGGGCACTCAGAGGTGGGAGATGGCTATTTGACAAAGAAAGAAGTCAATCATGAGTACTCACTTGCCTCACATGCTTGGGGTCTTCCCATGGGCTGAGGACCCCTTCCAGTCCCCAGGAGGGCGCAGACTCCTCCAGACCAGTTCTGGCGGCGTCTCCAGCCCCGTCTGCCACACTGACTTGGTCTCAGTCAACAGGTGCAGACGTCCAGAGAGGCATGAGCGCCTCTCACAGCCACTCAGCCCAACACAAGCCCTCACAGGGGCACCCACACTTCCCTGCCTGATGTTTGGACGCCCTGACGGCTTTACTCCGAATTCACATGCACCGTCCTTCCTCCAGCTGCAGAGGCGGCTTCCAGGGCTGCAGGCCTGTGGCTGGCGGATCCTGGAGCTGCGGCAGCCTCCAGCCTAGGGGATGCTGAGGACGTGATGGGGCCTCATCCCGCTGTGCCCATCCCGTGCTCTGACAGGGCTGGCTTTGTTCCCACAGAGCAGTCTGTACAGCGAGGAGGGCCTGGGCGTGACGGCGCTCAGCACCCTCTATGGAGGCATGCTCCTGTCCTCCATGTTCCTCCCACCGCTCCTCATCCAGAGGCTGGGCTGCAAGGGGACCATCCTCCTCTCCATGTGTGGCTACGTGGCCTTCTCCGTGGGCAACTTCTTCGCCAGCTGGTACGCAGCCCCCAGCCCCAGCCCCACCCCGGCTTCTCCCCACACTAGGATCACTCACTGGGCACACAGCTTGCATTTGCGCCTGATTACTGTCCATGGCAGGCGTTTTAAAGTGAACCCTGCTGCCCCTCCCCTGCCTCGTTTTGGTGACAGACGGTGCTGGGCTTCCTTCCTCTTTTCCTACCAAGGCTCCTCTGTACCCCCCACCTCTTCCGTCTCCTCCTCCTGATCCCCACGCTGGCGGCTCCCTGGGATCCATCCTGGTCCTCAGCTTTCCTGGCTGGGCGAGGGTTCTAGTAACACAGGGCACTCTAACTCCAATGCAGTCTCTTGGGCACCTAGGCAGATGCCACCCATGGACCAAAACCTGCCCCTTGCCCACCATGAGGTGGGTACAGCCAGGCCAGGCAGCAGGGTTGGGAGCCCAGCCTGCTCCCTGGTGAGAAGGACCACAGAGGCCGAGCTCTGAGGTTTAAGCTGCACGCCCAGGCCTGGGAACAAGCCACGGAGCAGCGCCTCAAGAGGCCCTGGCTGGGACCCTGGACATGTCGATGGTGACGGCTGCACTAAAGACCTCAGGGACACAGGTGCCACAGGCTTGCGTCTCCGGTCACAGGCGGTGCCGTGGGTCTGCTTCCACCCACAGGTACACTTTGATCCCCACCTCCATCCTGCTGGGGCTCGGGGCCGCCCCGCTGTGGTCCGCGCAGTGCACGTACCTGACGGTCATGGGAAACACACACGCAGAGAAGGTCGGGAAGCGTGGCAAGGACGTGGTGAACCAGTATTTCGGCATCTTCTTCCTCATATTCCAGTCGTCCGGTGTGTGGGGCAACTTGATCTCCTCGCTGGTGTTTGGCCAGACTCCCAGCCAAGGTAAAAGGCAAAGGGGCGAGCCATTGTCTGCAAGTGGAGCGGGGGTTTCAGCGGTGGCAGCTGGGGGAGAGGGCTCCTGATTTCACTTGCGCACCTGCCTTGATTCTGTAACCTGAGCAGTTGAGTCAGGCCCCCCAGGTGGGGTTCTCGACCTGCCTGTGCTTCAGAGTCTCCTGTTGCCTGCTCTTTTCTGGACAGTCAGGCGGGACTGGAGAATACCTGTTTCTTCCACAGATGCCTCTGCAGGGACAGGGGAGCCCTTGGGAGAGGGCGCCATGGGGAAACTAAGGGCCACGCCAGCGCAACTGGGGTTCATGGAGTCACAGCTGCACAACTAGCCTTTTGAGACTGAGCACGGGGTGGCCTGGTTACTTTTCCTTCTGGTGTGACCCACTGAGCTGCCTGTCACCTGTGTCATGGCAGGCCCTCATCCCACGACGGATGTGGACGTGGGATGAGCTAAAGCCCTGGCTCCTCTGTCTCTACCCGACCTTGCCCTGTATAACATGGACGTCTCATTCATGCCCACGCCCTTAGTGCCCATGTTGAGGCTTTAAGCCCAGGGCAGAGGACATACACCTCTTTCCTGCTTATAGGAAACCTTTCCCAATGAGGCAAAAACCAATCCAGCATTCCTGACAATTACCATGACTATTTCTATCACTTCATCAGCATTCTCCACCTTGCTGCCCCATTAAAAAACAAGTCTGTGGCCGAAATCCCTCTCCCTTCTTCTCATGCACTGTCATGCTTGCTGAGCACATTTGAAGAAGGCAGGCTGTGAAGTGGATGCAAAGCGATTTTTACTCATTATTGCTGTCACTGTCAGCGACAGTGATCCAGAAACTGGGGTTAAAGCTCAGTCTGCATAGCAGGGCCTGCGTGAAGTGACTAAGAGGCTTTTCTTCGGAAGACGTATCTGCGGGTGAGTTAATTCGCCAGGCGAGCACGGGAGGCAGAATCTGGGGCTGGAGGGATTTGGAGAGCGTCACTCCTTTCTCCACCTTCTTGTGCCTTCTCTCCTCAGCTGCACATCTCACTGCCTAGAAGATTTTCTGAAGCTGTCTGTTACATACTTTATGTTATTAAAACAATAAAAGCACTGAGTATTCTTTCTCCTACGACTTCTTTCTCCTCTCTCCAGAGATTCTGTCAGGACTTCTGACTGAGAGTCATTGTTGATTCAAATTTTATTCTTTTAAGAGATCATGGAACTAACATGAGTTTTCAAAAACAGAAAACTTGTGAAATCACCTGCCCAAAGTCACGGAGTCGGGTACAGACAAAGCTGAAAGCGCATCCCGCACTCCTGGCACCTGATCTCATGTCCTTTTTTCTCTTTGACTAAATTTAAAAACTTGAAAAATTTTAATTATGTCCCAAAGGAAATATAACAAGTAACCCTCACTTTTCCATGTTTATTCTTCCCTGAATCTCTGCAGAACTCTAATATGATTTCCCACTTCCCAAAGTGTCTTAAATCTAGTCGGGGACATGCGCCTAGGGGTGCATGCACTTTGACACACTGGGTCTCTCCACGTGACCTGTAGTGATGTCTCCCGCCAAGCGCCCACCATCCTTTCCACCGTCACTTTCATTCCTCAGGAACCTATGTCTTACCACATTCGGGGTCATCTCGTGTCTCCTGTTTGCTCTGACTTCACAGAGACCATCCCAGAAGAGCAGCTCACGTCCTGTGGGGCCAGTGACTGCGTGATGGCCACGGCGACCACCAACAGCACCCAGAGGCCCTCCCAGCAGCTGGTCTACACCCTGCTGGGCATCTACACTGGTACGTGCTCCACCAGCCCCGGCAGGGTCCCGAGCAAAGCAGAGCCACGCGTCCTCCCAGCTGACAAAGACCATCTCCCCATGTAGGAGTCATCTCTCTTCTTCTGAAACATCCTTGCAGAATGTGCTAGGCTGGGTCACATGCAGGCGTTCTTCTCGTGAATCAAATGCAGTCTAGCAGTGCTGTCTAACAGAGGCTCCTGTGGTGAGGAGATCGTGGCACATCTCCAGAGCCCAAGGCAGTAGCCACTCACCTCTGGGCCTGTTGACGTCCTAACTGATCAAAGTTTCCCTTCCTGAGTCTCCCAGCTGCACTGCAAGTGCTCAGCAGTATGGGGGGCTGGCAGCTCCCACAGCAGGCAGCTCGGTGGCCGGCCGGGACCCTGGGGGTTGAGTATTTGTGTTTCAGCTGTGTCGACGGAACCCTGAGCTTCATCATCTCTATGACCCACCATTTTTCTCTGGGAAACGTACTGAGTGCCTTCCGTGGAAAGGCCAGTGGGGCACGTCCTCCCGAGTTCTGGTTCCACTTCAGCTGGAGACATCGCCAGGTCCTGACGAAATGTCTGCCCAAAGGAAGTTAATTGTCCTGATGAAGCTTATTCTTAGGAGTTCATTTTAATAGAGAATGTTATGCTAATAGTTTCATATGTGACTTTAGTGTTATTTCAAAAGTGTATTGCAACTTTGAAGGGAATAGAGTCAGAGAGTTTTTAAAACCATTTTGAAAGGAATTTATGCTCTTTTTGGCTGGGCACAGGCTGTGACCTGTTATCCCAGCACTTTGGGAGACTGAGGCAGGAAGATCAGGAGTTCAGGAGTTCTGGAGTTGATGTCAGGAGTTCGAGACCAGGCTGGCCAACATGGGGAAAACCCATCTCCACTAAAAATACAAAAACAAGCTGGGTGTGGTGCTGGGGGCCTGTGATCCCAGCTACACAGGAGGCTGAGGCCAGAGAATGGCTTGAACCCAGGAAGCAGAGGTTGCTGTGAGCTGAGATCGTGCTCCTACAGTCTAGCCTGGCCAACAGAGCAAGACTCTGTCTCAATGTACATATGTATTCTTTGTCATTCTTGGATTTGGGGATTCATAAAGGCCTTGGAATGGGTCCTTCTTGAAGATGAAAGGCCTGGCAGCTGTGAGCTCTGGGGGCACCGAGTCCCGCGCTCTGCTGGGGTCAGAGGTGAGGAGGGTTTGTGCTCACTGCAGAGCGTTTCCTCATGCTGAGGCCATGCGCTGCCCCTACCGTCAGGTCCCCACAGCCACTTGGACATCAGAGGCTCCGAGTGAGCACTTGTAACGCGGTCGCTGGCAGTCGACAACGGGTACTGAGCACGTGTATGTGCCATCCTGGGCCCCCTTGGTCCAGACACTCAGATGACCAGAAGCTGGCCTTAGTGAGCTGAGAGCTTAGCGAAGGAGGCAGACGCACTCCCAGCTCACCGAGACCCTGTCCGACGGTGTTCTGAGCTCGGTTCCTAGCTGAACGGCAGCATCTCCCTGGAGCACTGGGTTGAGGGAAAGCCTCCAGGGTGGGTGGTCCCTAAGCCGAGTCTGGACAATGAGTGAGATTTGACCAGGCAGGGAGGTGATGGCAGAGGGCCCTGGGGGCAGAGGTGCAGAGAAGTCCAGGATGAGCTGTGGGGCTGGGGCAAGGTGGAGGGGCAGAGACGGGGCACAGGACGAGCTGTGGTCCTCAACGTTGTGCCAACGGGTCTGGACGGACACAGACTTGCCTCCTAGGCAGACCCTGTGCCATGCTGACTTGGAGGTGCAGAAGGACAGCGGGCAGAGGCCCACTGAGGACGGAGTGCAGAGTCCAGAGGAGGGAGCAGGAATGGGAGGCAGAGCCGGAGGGGCTGGGAGAGGCCAGCAGGGCTCCGGTGGGTTGGACATGGTGTGGGGAAGAGTGAGACAGCCCTGAGGTTGACAGGAAGATGAGGTCAGGCGGGGAACACCTGGCTTGGGGACCCAGCGGGAACTTTGTGTAGTGTCCAGTGGGCAGTCTGATGCCGTGCAGGGCTCAGGCCAGAGGCAGATGCAAGTGTGGACGCGGAGGCATCTTCCGAGGGGGTGACTGGAATCGTGGCAGGGATGAGGATCTCAGGAAGAAAAGGCAGAGGGAATCGTTGGGGAGAAAGGAGTACGGCCGGGCCCCTGGTTCAGCAACGCTGAGGGCCAGGCAGAGACCCGGAGCCTTGGCAGGAGACAGAAAGCCAGACGAGGGTCTGGGGAAACAGCATGGCTGCAGAATCAGCTGGGGCGTGTTTTGAGAGTGTTGAGTGAGGCAGGGCTCCCAGGAGGCTCAGGGAGGAGGCTGGACCAGTTGTCAGCCAGTGAGAGGCTGCGGACACCCATCAAGAGAGCAACCTGTGGGGGTCCTGGCATGCAAAGCCCAGATTGGGGGTTGTAGAAGTAAGAGGAACGTGGGGACAGGGAGTAGGGAGAAGCCACGGTTCGCTCTGGCCTGCCAGCCTCTGCTGACCTGGAATCCCTCTCACGTTTTCCCAGTGGGCCCCGATGTCCCATCCACGTGGTCCCGGGACCAGCCAGGCCTGTGCTTCCTCCGCACTTCCCCTCATCGCCTCCTCTACACAGCGGGGAGGCTGGGGGACTCGAGGGCACTGAGCTGAGTCAAGAGCCTCAGGCCTCCTTCCAGCTCCACCAGGTCCAGTGCAGTCACCAGCAAGGATGTCTCCTGTCTTTAAAGAACAGAAGTTTGGAGTAGGGCTGGCAGCCTTCCTCTGTGAAGGGCTGGCCGCAAATATTTCTCCACCTAAAGACCTTTCTGAGGATCACAGGGTCCTTGTTGCAACTGCTGGACGTTGTCTTTGTAGTGGGAAAAGCCACAGGCAACACGTAAGCACGTGAGCGTGCCCACATGCCAATAAAACTTTATTTTCAAAAGCCGGCGGTGAACAGGCTTTGGCCCGCAGACCACAGTTTGTCCGCCCCTGCTCCAGAGGAAGAGCACAGACATCTCCGTGGCTTCCAGGCCCTTCATTGCCCAGTGTCCTCCACAGGTGGCTGCTGTCTGCTGGGCCTCCCCTGCAGGGACACCCTCAGAGTGCTCCCTGGCCACAGACACAGCCATGTAGGCCTCACAGAGTTCTCGGTTCAAGGAATCCCTCAGGCTAAGGGGGTCCAGGTGTAGAAGTGACCTGCAGCAGAGATCACACGCATGTGAATGGAGAAGCTGTCTTACCATTGTGATCATCGCAACCTGCAGGATCCCACAGGCCTCCTTTTCCATAAAGCCAGGCCACGTCACCATAAAGGAAAACACAGGAAGGAGAAAAATGGACCTAGAAGAGCAAGAATAGCCTCTCCCTGGGTAACCTTCCCAGCTTCCTGAGCGTTGCACTCATAGTCAGGTTTCTTGCAAAAGAGCCGTTCTCTTTAGAGCTTAGGACACAGTTGTTCAGCATCCCCCAGTGCAGGCCCCTCCAAGGGCTCTGAGTCACACGTCATCTGGACGCATAATTCTGAACAAAGCCGTGTGGCTTCTGCGTCCGGGACCTGCCTCTCCCCTCCCAGGAGGCTTCTGGGGGAGATGGCAGGTTGTGTCCTGTCCTGTTGGGCTGCCTGACACTGAAGTCCTGGTCCAAAGGATGAGATGGTGGAGAAGGAGCTTCCCTCAGGGAGTGGGGGAAAATGTGCCTTTTCCACACGGCCTACACACGGTCAGCTCGAGGGCTCAGCTTGGAAGGGAGCCCCGACACTTGTAAATACCCTACGACGTCCCGTGCAGGCGTGACAACCTGCCAGACCGTGCAGGGGCCAGGACAACGCCGAGGGAAGTGAAGGGTGACTGAGAAAGGAGCAGGGCCACGGGACTCCTGCTTTCATACGGAATTTCACAAACTTCAAGAGAATGTTGAATTGTCGTGACACGGGAAGGGGGATATGTTTAGCCAAAATGGAAAGTAGCCAGATAACAGAAAGTGAAGCCTAGAAATAAATCTGTGCATTTCTGGGTGGACCAGCATTACCAGTGGTGCCTTCTGAGACGGGTGCTAGGATTCTGCTGTGTCTTCGCACAGTGTGGAAGACAGCTGGCTTTGCAAAACCTCCCAGTTTCAGGAACGCTCAGCTGCTAGGCCGTCCTGCGGCAGCAAGCCCAGTGCGTGGCACGTGAGGAGGCTGGCACGAGGGAGGCAGAGAGAGCACTAGATGAGGCTGCTCAGGCACAGGAAGATAAGACAAATCCCGTCTTTAGAGGAGCAGGGCTCTAAGCTCTCGGAGGCAGGAATGAGCCGCTCTGAAAGGTTCTGGCCCGGAGCGAAGGGAGGAATCGCCGCCCCTCTTGAGCGACCTGTGGTGCCGCAGACACTGTATCGTCACCACTGCCAGGTGGGAGAGCAGCAGTGGAGACGTGACCACATCACCGAGGGCACTCACAAGGGTCAAGGGACCAAAGGGCTTCTATGTTCAGGGAGAAACGCCCAAATCTCAGTTCTCCATGGACAGAAATTAAGTTATCAAATAATCAAGTGGTGGACACAAGTGATGGACATTTACTCATCACATTTGGGAATTATGAGGAAGTACAGGATGTTTCTTCATAGGTGACATGAATAGCTACAATATTTTTGCATAGATAACCCATTTATATAGTTCACAATGCAAATCCGGGAGTCCCCCTTGTCCCCACTTCGTTGAGTGTGGCTCCAGTGACCTGAGGCCAGCACAGTCTGAGAACCTTAAGTGGAAAATTCCAGAAATAATAATTCATAAGGTTTAAGTTGCGTTGTTCTGAGTGGTGTGATGGAATCCCTCACGGTCCTGCCTGTCCCGCCAAGCCGTGACCCTCCCCTCTGTCTGGCGTGTCCACACCAAATGTGCTCCCGTGCCACAGTCTCTCGTAGCCACCTCTGTTGTCCGAGTGACAATACGAGCTATGTGTAGCGTCTGACACCACCCATTGTTTCAGGCCTCCGCTGGGGAGTTGGAATGAACCCCTTTAGCGGGAACCACTGCAGTGTAATGGGGCATGTGCGGGGGTCTCCTTCTCACTGCTGTCCCCAGACCCGGAAAGCCCATGTCTATTTCCTAGTCATATTTAACGCACTTGTAAACAAACACATCTTCATGTCCTTCCTACTAAATTCAAGTGGTAGCACACTCGACACCAAGTTCTGCATCTGGGCTGGTTTTTCTCTTTTTACCATTTATGGTGGGGATTTTCCCATCCTTGCATAAAGAACTTCTTTTTTATTTTCTCCATATGCATAACATTTCTTTGCAGTTGGGATACCCCTTATTATCTTTAACCAGCTCCTACTGGAGGAGTTTTACACAAAATTATTTATTTGAAATAAACAAAAGTATAGCAAAGAACCCTTGTCAGAATCATTATCCTAAAAAAAAAAAATCAATAAAAAGCTGGCTGCTGTTATAAATTGCTGAGAGGATTAGAACGAGGAACACTCTCAATGGTTAAGTACGCTAAGGAGGTCTGCGTTCTCTCCCTAATTTTTTGTATGTTATGCCGGTGAAGACAATACTGACCTATTGTGGCAGGTTTCATGTGACAGCTGGTGAGTCATGAGTTAATCATAGAATCAGCACAGGCAATGCAACTAGACCCCTGAGATCCTGAAGCGTGCCACATCTAATGTCACCTGAAATCGGGATCTGAATAGCCCACCCTCTGGAGAGGAGGATGAGCCACTGAAGTAAATCCGTCCAGGCACCCTCCTCGGGGCCTTCCTGAACGCTGAAGCCTTTGCTCTTTCCTCTCAGGGAGTGGTGTCCTGGCTGTGCTGATGATAGCTGCATTCCTCGAACCCATACGAGATGTTCAACGACAAAGTGGAGGAGAGAAGAAATCACCCCCTTTCTGGTCCACGTTACTGTCGACCTTCAAGCTCTACCGGGATAAACGACTGTGCCTGTTAATCCTGCTGCCGCTGTACAGTGGACTGCAGCAAGGCTTCCTCTCCGGCGAATACACAAGGGTAGGAACGAAAGCCAGGGCTGGTGGCCGAGGCCAGGAGGGGCATCACTGCCCCGCCTGTGTCTGAACCAGCAGGACCACAGAGTGTCTCAGGCCACCTCGGGGCTGGGGCTGGAGGGAACGGGATCCTGCACTCCCAGTCCTGCCACAGCTGAGTTCATGATTCCAGGGCTCAACTTCCAAGTCACTTCCAGCTCCCCAGAGTTCCACTTCTTGTCTCCAGGGAACTTCTAGCCCGATCCGTGGCTTCCTGGGGAAAGAGCCAGAGCAAGTGACTGGGAAGCTGCTGCTGACTCTCCAGGCAGACGCTCCCTCGGGTTAACCTTGCCTGGGCCTCACCCTGCACGGTTACTTTAGAGTTTCTGGATAGAAAGGCATTCAGTCCATGAGTACCACTGAGATTCCTTCTCCCTCTAGTTGTCAATCATGCCTTACAATCTAAAAGTCCATGTGGCTCCCCAGGCTGCTTCTCCGTCCACTCCTGCCCCTTCCCCCACAAGGTGAGAGAGGCGGTGCCCACCTCGGGTCCATAAAGAAAGAAGCCTCTCTTGGGGACTGTTGAGAGCTGGGGGCCAGAGCCGGACCAGCAGGGGCCTGTGTCTGCGGCCCCGCCCTCTGAGGCTCTTCTTCTGGAGGAACCTTCCCTGCTGTCCCCACCCCTGACCCTCCCAGGCAAGACTGCCAGCTTAGCAAGTAAAACGCACCTGCAGGTGGAAGGTGAATTTCAGATAAACCGCAGCTGTTTCTCAGAGGAGTGTGCCCTTGCAACAGTCCCGGGCACCTGCTTCTATCTGGCACTGCTACTTCTAGGACGGTCTTGACGGAGACTCTTAGGGGCTTAGAAGAGCAAACACAAGAGAGAAAGGCCCACTGGGCGTTTTGGGGACAGCCCCTCCTGCTCCTCCGCTGGGCTTGTCCTTGTCAGCCCTCATGTGGCTGTGGCCGCAGTCCGCTCATCTCGGCCCCTGTCCTGCGTGCCAGCCCTGGAGCCCCCGTGATGGGGGCGGGGCGGCGTGGGCAAGGGAGGGCAACTGCAGCCAGCGGCTGGGCTGCTCTGAGGCCCGGGGAGGTGGCAGGGCAGCGTCTTCACTTTCCTCTTTCCCTCAGCTCTCTTCAGCCCTAATAGGCAGTGACTGGCCCCGGCAAGGGTAGGGCTTATCGGCTTCCATGTGAAATCATGCACATTTCACAGCAAATGGCGGAGACTGTATGGGGAGGAATTTCGTCCAGAGCCGCCCAAGCTCCGCATTTTGGTTCTTCCCCAGAGAGGGTTTTCTTACAAAGCCGAGCTTTTCTCCTGCACGGGAGCCACGGGGCGAGAGGAAGGCGTGTGCCACCCTGGCCCGCGGCCCTCTCAGAGTGGACGTTCCAGGCACCCGACTGCAGCCTCCGCTTGAGCTCGGGAGGCCTGGGAGCGTCCCTGACGAGGCTCTGCTCCCCTCCCCAGTCCTATGTCACCTGCGCCCTGGGCATCCGCTTCGTGGGCTACGTGATGATCTGCTTCTCGGCCGCCGACGCGCTGTGCTCCGTGCTGTACGGGAAGGTCTCGCAGTACACCGGCAGGGCCGCGCTCTACGTGCTGGGTAGGTGGCAGCGTGGGTCCATCCCGGCCGTCCTCACGGTTCCAAGTAGCCAAAGCCTGCAGCTCGCAGACAGGGCAGGGCCGGAAAGCTGCCCCTGAAACTGCTTTGAAATTAGTAATGTCCTGCAGAGATGCATGCGTTCATTCAGGCCTTCCTTCGTCCCCTCAACAAGCATGAATCGGATCTCCCCCGGAGCTGACTCTGGGCAGGCACTGGGCCCGGCACGAGGCCACAGAGCAAGTGCCTGTTCCGAGTGGGCACTCGGTGTGGTGAGCAGACCAGGGTGGGGTGGGGCAGGGTCTCTGCAGGTGCAATGGAGGGACAGGAAGCCAGTGGTGAGGCCGTGGGGGTCACGGAAGGCCACGCTGGGGTTGGGGGGCTCTGTTCGGCATCTGTTCACACAGCAGATAAAGACAAAACTTCTAAGCCTGCAGATTCCTCCCTAAACACACAGCACCTTCCATTTTTCCTGGGAAGGGCAGGAAAGAGAAGGGTTAGAGATCATGTGAGCAATGAGAAATGTGGGCACTAAGACAAACAGCGCCTGGCACGTCAATGCCTCAGGCAGGGCTGGGCGTGGGGTGCAGCCAGAGGAACGGTAGGCACTGAGAGTCCCCCAGGGCCATGGAGCCCAGAGTCTCTGCCTGGGGTTTCCTATCCATCTTCACAGTCGCCCTGTGAAGCAGACAGTATCTCCTTACAGACAGGAAATCCTGGAGCGGAGAAGTGGAGGGACTTGCCCCAGGTGGCGCAGCTTTGGGTACGCGGTGCGGACCTGCCTTTCCGCCTCCCGAGACCCTGCTCTTCCCACTCCTCTGTGGCGTCTCCAGCATCAATGGGCAGCCTCGTTACTGTATCCTAGAGACGCCACAGTCTGTGGAAATCGGGGCCCAAAGCTGTGACCTGCTAGGATGGGTCACGGGGTGGGGCCACAGATGCCACCTGCCTGGGAGGTCTGCGGCCTCCTCCCTCCTGTCCCCATGCCCCCATTTGGAAGCCTCAGATGACAGCAGGGCACACGGAGTCCTCTCCCCTGACCCCCGGAAGGGAGCTGGGATCCTTCAACTCTTCCCTAATGAGAAGTCCGTTCTCTTTCTGACTTTAATCCTCGTAGATTAGGGGCAACCTCAGGCCCAGACAGGGCGACCTTCCTTCCCAAGGTGATGCCAGACCACACCCAGACGCTGCAGGCTGAGGCTGAGGGCCACACAGCAGGGTACAGAGCATTGACTTAGAGCTGGCAACAGGCAGACACACCAGCTCACAAATTAAATGTCAAGGTTCCAACTGAAAAGACATTTCCAGAGCCTAAGAGAACATGGAGCATGCAGCTAATGTTCCAGAAGACGGTGGCTCCAGCACTGATCCCTCAGAGGGCTCCTTCAGGCCATGATGATGACGCTCATCACCCGGGGGTCTCCCCTCTGCACCCCCAGGTGTGGTGACCCAGCTGTCCTGCATGATTGCCCTCCTGCTGTGGAGACCCCGTGCCGACCAGCTGGTGGTGTTCTTCGTGTTCTCAGGCCTGTGGGGCGTGGCAGATGCTGTCTGGCAGACACAGAACAACGGTGAGTACCCAGCCCACGCCCCTTCCTCTGGGGGGTCCCTAGGCCCGTTACGTGCCAATGGACCCGAGGCAGGAGAGGTGAGAGGGGAGACAGGGGAGGGCCAAGAGGGCTTTGATGGCCCCTCTCGGTCTGATGTATTTCCTCTGAGCGTTTGTTCAGATTCATGATGCAAGAGGAAAACCACCCGAGGTTCCTTTGGGGCACCATTCCCTGGGGATGATGTCATTTTCCTCAAGTCAGGTCTCCGGTTCAAGCCTGGGGGTGAGACTCTTGACCCCAGGACAGTGGTCTCGTCATGAATAAAACCATTTATTCAGGCTAGCTCCTGAGCAGAGGTGCACTCTCCATGCACCAGGGCCCGGGGTGTAAACGCACAGGGCCTTCCCAGGAGCCCTAGGGGCGATGGAGGTGGCAGTGTGAACCACAAGCCACACGCGTCACAAGTCACCAGGATCCGTGTCTGTGGATGAGGCTCTCGGGTTCCCTGGGCAGTGGTCGGTTTTCTGGGAGCAGCAGGTGGGGGCCCTGTGGATGCTGGGGAGGAGGGGAGGCCAGGGTGGGCATCGTCCTAGAGACATCCCCTCTGGGCTGACTGCTCTCCAGGGGGGTGGGGTGCAGGAGGAAGCCAGGGCAGGAGGGCAGGGGCGCTGCAAGGCCTTGTAGAAGCTGGGGTCCCTGAGAAGGCGGCCTGGGGAAGTGCAGAGGGGTGGGGTGGAGTGGCAAAGCAGGTCCCCACCCGCCGGCTGGCCTGCGGGAGAGGGCCGGACGCACCCAGGCTCAGTGGAAGCAGCAGGAAGCGCTGACACCCCGGAATGACCAGGAGCTACACGGAGTCCGGCCCGTGTCCCAGCAATCAAATCTGAAGGGCAGGTGACAAGGTCCAAGGTGCAGCCCTGGAGGGAGCGGGAGGGCTGGTTGTTGGGTGGAAGGTCACGTCCCCTGATGATGGCAGGAGCCAATGCCAGAGTCCTCACAGAATAGGGTGGCCCTATTCTGTGAGGGCACCGGTGGGAGGTGAGCAGAAGCCCAGGAGGAGCCAGGGAGGAAGCAGCCCCAGGCCCAGGTGGGGGCAGGAAAGGGGCCTCAGGACAGGCGAGCCAGAAGGGGACGAGCCATTGCACCTAAATCCCAGCTGCTCAGGAGGCTGAGGCAGGAGAATCACTTAACTCCGGAGACAGAGTTTGCAGTGAGTGGAGACGGCACCACTGCAGCCCAGCCAGGCTCTGCCCTTCGATGCTTTGTGCTGCTGGGCCTTGTTTTCCACAGGGAGAAGTGCGGAAGGGTTTTGGAGAAAGTCCCGAGGGAGAGAAGGAAGCAGGGGCGTGTGTGTGGCGGCTGGCCGCGGGGTGGGCGTTGGTGGAAAAGGAGAGATGAGGGCTTAGGGTGAGAACCCTGAGTTTCCCAAAAACCCATCTAAGGCCACGAGGGTTGTCAGAGGCCCAAAGAGGTGAGACTCTGCCCGCCTCAGAGATGCGGATGAGGCAGAGGAAGGGTCCCCTCGGAGGTGAGCATGGCTCACGGATGAGGCAGAGGAAGGGTCCCCTCGGAGGTGAGCAGGGCTCACAGAGACCCTCCTCCCTTCCGGAGAGACATCACCCTTCTGCCTTTATCCGGCAAACGCGTGGGGCTTAGAAAATGGGAAAAAGCGAATCCACAAACGAACTACAGGCCAGTGTTTCTGAGATGAGAGACCTGGCGCTGAGGTAAAGGGCACGGGTGACCTCGGATCGCGGCGGGAACACTGCAGGCACCTCCTCTCTTGTCTTCCTGGCGGTGATGGGTCCCCTCTCTGTAGGACAGCTGAGAAAGCCCACACGGTTGGACTGCAGGAGCCGTGCCTCACGTCCTTTCTGCTGCCTCAGTGTTGCAGGCAGACGCAGTGAAGCTCTTTACCAAGATGGGTGTGTCCTCGGCCGGGCGCCACGCTCTGGCTTGTCGGGATGGAGACCAGGAGCCTGGGACGGGTGGACGGGACATGGAGGCCAGGCGGGGGCATTCCGTCACAGAACGAACACTGATTTAATGGAGGGAGACAAACAGAAACTCACTCGTGATTCTGGCAGTGCAGAATGATGAGCTAGTGGCATGCCACGTGGCTGCAGTGCTCCTGGCTACGCTACCAGTCAGCATCAGACAGCATTTATTCCAAGCGTGCCCGGAGGCGTGGCAGAGCCAGGGTTTTACTGAGCTCCCCAAAGCCACACCCCATTGCCAGAAATGCACAGTGACTTCTCTGAACTGACTTAAGTTTAAAATGTGTTTACACATTAAAAGGAAAACACTGGGACAAATACCCCCACAGTGTTCTATACGATGATTCTCTAAATGCTCCCAGTGAATGCGATCATTCACATTTGATTTTTATTCTTCCTGAGACATTGAATAGTGGACTCAACTCTTCCCTTCCTTATGCGGACACAGGGTCCTCTCAGGCAAAACTTGTTGAATTGTTAAAGTTACCTGAGGTCAAACAGAGTATGAATGTCCAAGTCCAGTGAATGACTGGAATAAAGGCTCCTTTTAATAAGGGAAGCTAATTTAAATGAAAATTATTTCTGTATTTTGTAAAGGAAAAAAGTAATTAAAAAAGAAATAAACCAAATTGCCTGGGCACGGTGGCTCCCGCCTGCAATGCCAGCACTTGAGGAGGCTGAGGTGGGCAGATCCCTTGAGCTCAGAAGTTCGAGATCAGCTTGGCCAACATGGTGAAACCTCATCTCTACTAAAAATACAAAAATTAGCCAGGTGTGATGGCACACGCCTGTAGTCCCGGCTGCTCCCGAGGCTGAGGCTGGAGGCTCCCTCGAACCCAGGAGGTAGAGGCTGCAGTGAGCCGAGATCTTGTCATTGCACTGCAGCCAGGGCAGCAGAGCAAGATTCTGTCTCAAAAAGAAAAAAAAAAATGTTGGGGAAAATATTTTAATCTAGTTGAGAAGTTCCTGCAGGCTTTATACTCGTGATCCTCCTGCGTGAGCAGCACTTCAGTGCCATGTTCCTGCGCATCGGGCAGGGTGGCTCTCCGTGTGGCACAGCGCACACAAGGTCTCTGTTCTCTATTTTCTGGAAAAAACTGGGAATTTTATGTAGCTTTGTCTCCATCTAAAGAAAGCTCTCTCTGACATTTTTTTTTCTAAACAGCAAGTCAGATTTCTAATCCTGTTCTCCCCAAATGTGCGCTTTCCTTCAAGAAAATACGTGGCACACCTATGATCCCAGCACTGAGGGAGGCTGAGGGGGTAATCAATCACCTGAGGTCAGGAGTTCGAGGCCAGCCTGGCCAGCATGACGAAACCTTATCTCTACTAAACATACAAAAAATTAGCAGGGCATGGTGGTGGGCACCTGTAATGTAATTCCAGCTACTCAGGAGGCTGAGGCACAAGAATCGCTTCAATCTGGGAGGCAGAGGTGGCAGTGAGCCAAGATCGTGCCACTGACCTCCAGCCTGGGCAACAGAGGGAGACTTTGTCTCACCAAAAAAAAGAAAGAAAGAAAAGAGAAGAAAGTGAAAGAGTAGGCCGGGCACAGTGGCTCGTGCCTGTAATTCCAGCACTCTGGGAGCCTGAGGCGGGTGGATCACCTGAGGTCGAAAGTTCCAGACCAGCCTGACCAATATGCAGAAACTGCATCTCTACTAAAAATACAAAATTAGCCAGGTGTGGTGGCACACGCTTGTAATGCCAGCTACTCAGGAGGCTGAGGCAGGAGAATCATATGAACCCAGAAGGCAGAGCTTCTGCTGAGCTGAGATAGCGCCATTGCACTCCATCTTGAGCAACAAGAGAGAAACTCAAAAAAAAAAAAAAAAAAAAAAAAGAAAGAAAGAAAAAAGAAAGAAAAAGAAAACCTGCGGGCCACAGTCCTTCCTAATTAACGACACTGAGTAAAGCCCACTGCCGTCTGTCCTCGCCTTGCAGTCACAGCTGCTCAGTTGAAAGACGGATCATTACAGCCTCTCACTTGAAGGCAGGTCAGAGGACTTCCTCGTTCCAGCCCCTCCTTCCTGGGGCAGGATCCAGAATCCGAGGCTCACTATCCCACTGCGCTCCAGGGAGCCCCCCACCTCTGCTCGGGGAGATCCCTGCCAGGCACTCCTGTCTGCTTGTTCATCCCCACAGCCAGTGAAACATTGGTGCGGTGACCATGGCAACCGTCCCCACCAATGTGCAGCCACTAAGATACAGAATGTGTATTCTAAAAATGCTCCTTTGTCCTGTTGGCTGTTTTCAAGCTGATAAACTCAGAAAATCTGACTTACCTTCAATGCCCCATTCACTCCACTGTCTTCTCTGACCAAACACGATTGCAGGACTTCTCATCCACGTCCCCGTGTCAGACGACCAGAGCCACATCCTGGTCTCTTAACCCTGGGCCACCTGGGAAGAGCAGGTAGACAGCCCACGCTGAGAGCAATGCTTTGTCTTTTTAGAGACACTTTTTATTGTGAAAGAGTTGTAACTTTATAGGAAAGTTGCAGACAGGACAGAGAGTCCTCTTGAAAGGTACCAACCTACAGACCCAAGGCATCTACCCCGTCGGCCCTGTGCCAGCTTCCCTGAATGCTGAGCACCTTACGTAGCCCGGCACATTCCTACAGCTGGGAAGTGGCACTGCCAGCTGACAGTCAGTGGAGGCACAGCCTTTATTTGGGCTCCCCCCGTTTTCCCACGAGTGTTCATTTCTCTGCCAGGATCCCGTCCTGGGTTCCTCGTTGTACTCAGTCATCATATATTCTAGGTTGGTCTGTGACAGCTTTTGATTTTCCTTGTTTTTCATGACCTTTTTTGAAGAGCACTGTATTTTGAAGACTTTTCCTTAATTTGGGTTTGTTCACTGTTTTCTCATGATTAGGCTGGGGCTGTGGGTTTGGGGTGGACGACTCCCTGGTGAGGCTCTTGCTTGTCCCGTCATATGGGGGGTACCGGAGAGTGATGGGCCTCCTCACCAGCGATGCGAACCCTGTTCCTGTGGGCACCATGGTTCTCATCAGTAGAGGAACATTCATGATGTGAGTTTTTTTGTATACAACCAATTAACAAACCCTGGGACCAGCTGCGTGCCATCACTTTCTTTAAATCAGGTGGTGGGGGTGGGGGAACACGTCTTTGGATGGGAGTGGAAGGTCCCCGGGGCCTTGTTCCCAGGATGTCTGTGACATTGCTGTTGAAACAAGCACCTGGCCCCAGGAGGGCGAGCGCCTGTGTTGTGGGGGGTTTATCTGGGCGCTGCGTTTCTTGCAGGGAATCCCTATCTCAGGGACATCATCTGTTTGCCTGAGATGGACCTGGCCTCGCCCCCCCAGGCCCTCCAAGGCCGTGGCACAAGCAAGAAAATCCAGGGGCTCCAAAGTCACGAAGCTAAAGGGAAAAGTCAGGCTGGGAACGGCTTAGTGCCAATCTGCCTCTCATCCGATTCAAAGTCCCCCTCTGCTCACTGAGACAGGTGCACATCTGGTGGTCTCCTTGGAGGCTGACCGTAACTCAAAAGTGCAGCCGTTTGTCTCTGCCTACCCAGGACCCAGAAGCTCCTCCCGCTTCCAGGCTTCCCACTTTGCTTGGAGTTGTGTCGCCTTTACGGACCAACCCAGTGTTCCTCTTATCTGTGTTGACTGATGTCTCAGGTCTCCCTAGAGAGGGTAACACTCCCCTGTGCTCTGACCATCTTGGGCACACGTGGTCAGGACCTCCTGAGGCTGTGTCACGGGCACCCGTCCTCAACCTCGGAAAAACCCTCTTTCTAAATTAACTGAGACCTGTCTCAGATTTTCGGGGTCCACACTCTCATCCGCCATGTACGAGCACTCTGTTGTTAGGAGATGCCTTGATTCTGTTGAGAACACGGGGCGGCGGGAAGGCCGTGCTCTGTTCAGGAGCAGGGTCGCTGCGGCCGGCAGGGCTCTCACTCCGCTCTCTCCCCGCAGCTCTCTACGGCGTTCTGTTCGAGAAGAGCAAGGAGGCTGCCTTCGCCAACTACCGCCTGGGCGAGGCCCTGGGCTTCGTGGCTGCCTTCGGGTACAGCACGTTTTTGTGCGTCCACGTCAAGCTCTACATTCTGCTGGGGGTCCTGAGCCTGACCATGGCGGCGTACGGGATTGTGGAGTGTGTGGAGTCCAAGAACGCGACCAGACCCTGCGACCCGGGACAGGCCAACCCCGCAGAAGACAAAGAAGCGCAAACAAAAATGTGAGAGCAGGGAGGTCGGAGGAGGAGGAATCAGGACGGACCCGCCAGAGAGTGTTCTAGAACATGCCTCAGGACTCAGAGCTGGCTCCTCACCGCCATTCAGCACTGGTGGCCGTTCTGAAGATACATCATTGCACGCTTCAGGCCCTTCCTTCTCTTCTGACACGTTTTAGCACACCATCTTATCAACAGAGATCAAGTGTATACGGGAAGGTGTCAGTTAATTAAACTTTAGATACAAAAGGAAAAGGTCTAGAGTAGAATCAGAATTTGCCTGCAATCATAGACTCACCCTAGCTTTTGTTCTTACAGTTATTTTGAGAATCGGAATCCTGCTTAAAATAATGTAGTCTAACCCCATAATTTTACACGTGGGCAAACTTTTAAACGCTGACTCTACTTGGGTGAAAACGTCAAACATTTCTCAAAGGGGTCCTGACAGGTCAGCTGACTCAGCCTCACAGAGTCAGGAGGAGGCAAAGCCAGACTGGGGCTCAGGATTCTTGAAGCTACGGGGTCTGCGTTTCTAAATAAAGGCAGTTATTTACAGGACACGCTCCTGCCCGGGTACTGTGGTGCTGAGTACCCACATGGACACACACAGGCTTCATCTCACCAGTGCTCTACTGCGCTGTGGCCTTCACAGACCGAGTCTGTTGGTGTGGAAAATGGCGCCAGCCGTGGGTTGGGTGATGTTTGCCCGCTTCACAGTCGCCATCTGGTCCCTGGGCACCTGGTCTCCTCTCTCACTTGTTCTTAGCGGAGCTGCTGGCCACCCATCTGCAAGGCCTCTTTCTTGCCCACTGCACTGCACCGGGGTCCTCTGGGCCTTCCCCGCCCTCACCTGTCACCAGCACCCGCCCTGCCCAGCCCCCTCCAGCCTTCCCCCTCCTCCTCCTTCCCTCCCTCATGATCCTCCCCTACAACCCAGCCTCCCCCACCCTCCCTAAACCCCCCACTCCTCCCCTGACCCGTTCCTGGCCCCTTCTCCAGCCCTGCTCAGGACCCTCCACCCTCGCCCAACTCCCCACGCCTCCCTGACCACTCCCTGCTCTCCCCGACTCCCGGGCCCGCCGCAGCCTGTGCACCTGGAGCTTTGTTTCTCTTCTCCGTTAACCCTAAGCTGCTTCCCTTCCCTTCCCCCTCTTCTTCCTCCCCTTTCTGTTTGGTTCACACCGAGGCTTCTTCTAGACCCTGGTGTCCTGTCGGCAGCTCTCACACCTGCCTGTGCTTGGATTTGTTGTTTGTAGCAGGATCTCCTCCTCCTGGAACTGCAGCTTCCAGCGTGGGGCACCCAGCACTGGCACGTGCTGCATGCGTGCGGAAGGAAATGGGCCTCTCCCTGAAATCCCAGAGGCCGCCTCCACTCACCGTCATTCCTGAGGGTGCCGGCCACCTCAGGCCATGGGAAGGGGAGCAAATGCCGCCCGGCCCTGGCCTTTTCTCCTTCTTGTCAGTGTCAGCAGGTGCCCAGATGGGTGATGATCAAAGTCAGAGAAAAGTGTAACTGCCACGAGCTAATGCTTCCTCACCTCTCACACGTCGGCTCTCACACTGTCCCACACGAAGCTGGGGATTTTCTCCCTGTTAGAATTCCCCTGATAGCCCAGTGGCTCTGACCACCAGTGACCTTCTTCTCATCACCCAGGCCCACGTGCCCTTAACGTGGAAGGTGCTACCCTGTCCACCACCCGCCTGGTCAGGGAGCAGGCCCTGCTGTTCCTCCTCCCATTCCTTCTCGGTGGCTTCCTGGTTGACTGTCCTCCTGCAGGGCTCATCCTCGCCTCCATCCGGGCTATTGAGAGAGAATTTGCTAAAGCGCAGGACTGGCTTCACCCTCCAGCACCCATCCGTCTAAAGAGCACAGTCTTATCCCCTGGCCATGACAGTCCAGGCCTCCGTGAGTTAAGCCTGGCTGCCTCTCCAGCCTTCTGTCTGTTTCACCGGACCTCTCTATCCAGTGCTCCCCTTAAATGCTGAGGTCCTTCCCTGTGACCCCTTAGCTCGTGCTGCTCCTGTGTCTCTATCCAAACCATGCTCATCCTCCCAGACCTGACGGAAGGTCCCTAACTCTTTGCAGCCTTCAGCCATCTTCCCAAAGCTGGATGTCTTCGCTCTCCAATCCCTGCCTTGCTTTGCCCTCCATTTTCCTGCTGTGCTCCACGGGCTGCCTGGCGCCATCCCTGTGTGTGGGACCCATAATCGTCTTGCTTGGTACCATCCCTGTCTGTGGGATCCATGGCTGTCTTGCCGGGCACCATCCCTGTCTGTGGGATCCATGGCTGTCTTGCCGGGCACCATCCCTGTCTGTGGGACCCATGCTGTCCTGCCCGGCACCATCCCTGTTTGTGAGATCCATAACAGTCTTTGCAGCTCCCACAACATCAAGCTAGGGTCTTCTCAAAAGGAGTAGAGACCGGCTAGGGTATTCGTGCAGATGGCCTTCATTGAGGGCGAGGTGACATGTCACGTCCCCTCGGCTGGAGGTTTAGGATTTTTAAATTGATGATGGGGACGCTCCTGCTGCTCCTCAGGATGTCTTATTTGGAACTGGTCTTTGGATTTTCACTCTGCTCAGAGCATTTTGAGGCCTGTAGACCCTAAGTCAGCAGGAAGTCCTTAGAGCTTCGGGGGTAACAAGGCCTTTGCAGAATATCTTGGCAACAATGAACTAGGCCTGCTCATGTGGTACAGGGGGCACTAAGGAGTGAGCCCTGGGCCAAAGGCTGGAGGGAAGGACCCCAGACCTGAGAGGAGTCGGAATGTGCACGTTCACGTGTCCAAACCAGTGTGCAGTCCCGGGATTCAGAGCCCAGAGACATACAGGAGTGTGAGCAGAAGTCTTGATTTTTATTGTAGTTGTTTCAAAGGCAGGCTGGGAGGAGCCCTGGTTGATCTTCTACACTGGATGTTTCCTAGTGACTGGGTGGCCTGCGGCTAGACCTCGGGGTGAGCTGCAGGGTGGACTGATCTGGCTTAAAAGAGGGCGTGAGTGGCCAGAGTGTTGCGGGAAGGACTCAGTTCCTGAGACTGGATTTCAGTGCTGGGAATCCCCTGCCCCGCTGGTATCTCTCTGACCCTCTGTGGTAGACACTCGAACATGAGGAGCATGTAGAGAGACCCCGTCTTGGACTCCAAGGTCCAAGACCAACCTTACCCCAATGACAGGAAGCAAGGAGTTATTTCTGTTTCAGGACTGAGGTGAAGCAGGGCAGCATTTCCAAGTGCTCCTGGGACAGCGAGCTTGCCAGTGTACAAGAGTCCACTTGAGGCAGCAGGATCATCAGAATTCTGCTCAGAGAGTGAGCCATGATCACGTTCTGTGCTTACAGGAAAGTGCCAGGCTCTGTGTGTCAGGAGCACGAGCGTCCTCTGAGTCACTGGAGTGACTAATTTCACATACAAAGGCACAGATAGGCTCAAAGTAAAAGAATGGAGGAATATTTACCAAGCCAATGGAAAGAAAAAGAAAAGCAGGGTTACAATCCTAGTATCTGGTAAAATAGGACTTTGAATGAACAAAAATAAGGGAAAAAAGAAGGGCGTTAGGTAATGGTAAAGGAAGCAATGGAACAGGAAGAGCTAACTCTCCTAAGGATATATGCACCCAATACAGGAGCAGCCAGGTTCATAAAGCAAGTTCTTTGAGACCTACAAAGGGACTTAGACTCTTGCATAATAATACTGGGAGACTTTACACACCTCTGTCAATGTTAGACAGGTGAACAACACAGAAAATTAACAAGGATATTCAGGATTTGAACTCAGCTCTGGACCAAACGGACCTAATAGATATCTACAGAACTCTCCAACCGATATCAACAGAATTCGCATTCTTCTCAGCACCAAATAGCACTTATTCTAAAATTGACTGCATAATTGGAAGTAAAACACACTTCAGTTAATGAAAAAAATGGAAATCATAGCAAACAGCCTCTCAGACCAGAGTGCAATCAAATTAGAAATCACGATTAAGAAACTCACTCAAAACCATACAACTACTTAAAAACTGAACAACCTTCTCCTGAATGACTGTGGAGTAGTCATTAATAATAACAATAATTATTTTTATTATTAAATAACAATAACAGTAAATAACAAAATTAAGGCAGAAATAATGAAGTTCTTGGAAAGCAATGAGAAAAAAGAGACAACACACCAGGATCTTGGGACACAGTTAAAGCAGTGTGTAGAAGGAAATTTATGGCCCTAAATGCCCTCAGCAGAAAGAAGGAAAGATCTAAAATCGATACCCTAAAATCACAATTGAAGGAACTAGAGAAACAAGAGCAAACACATTGAAAAGCTACCAGAATGCAAGAAAGAACTAAGATCAGAGAAGAACTGAAGGAGATAGAGACACAAAAAGCCCTTCAAAAAATTGATTAATCCAGAAACTGGGTTTTGAAAAGATTAACAAACTAGATAGATTCCAAGCCAGATTGATAAAGAAGAAAACACAGAAGAATCAAATGGACACATTAAAAAATGATAAAGGGGATATCACCACTGATCACACAGAAATACAAGGTACCATCAGAGAATACTATAAACACCTCTATGCAAATCAATTTAAAAATCCAGGAGAAATGGATAAATTCCTGGACACATACACCGTCTGAGGTCAAAACCAGGAAGAATTTGAATTCCTGAATAGATCAGTAATAAGTTCTGAAATTGAGGCAGTAATTAGTAGCCTACCAACTAAAAGAAGTCCAGGACTGGAGAGATTTACAGCCAAATTCTACCAGAGGTACAAAGAGGAGCTGGTATCGTTCCTTCTGGAACTATTCCAAACTACGGAAAAAGAGGGACTCCTCTCTATCTCATTTTATGAGGCCAGCGTCATCCTGATTCCAAAAGCTGGTAGAGACACAACAAAACAAGAAAATTTCAGGCCAAGTTCTCTGATGACCATCAACATAAAAATTCTCAATAAAATACAGGCAAATCAAATCCAGTAGCATATCAAAAAGCTTATCCACCATGATCAAGTTGGCTCCATCGCGGTGATCAAGGCTGTTTCAACATACACAAATCAAATCGATAAGGGTAATCCATCACATAAACAGAACCAATGACCAAAACCATGATTATCTCAATAGACATAGCAAAGGCCTTCCATAAAACTCAACACCCCTTCATACTAAAAACTCTTAATAAACTGAGTTTTGATGGAACACATATCAAAACAATAAGAGCTATTTATGACAAACACATAGTCAATATCATAGTGAAGCCAAAGTTGGAAGCATTCCCTTTGAAAACCAACACAGGACAAGGATGCCCTCTCTCCCTACTCCTGTTCAGCTTAGTATTGGAAGTTCTCACCAGAGCAATCAAGCAAGAGAAAGAAATTAAGAGTATTCAGGTAAGAGGAGGGGAAGTCAAATTATCTCTGTAGATGATATGATTGTATATTTAGAACACCCCATCATTTTGGCCCCAAAACTCCTTAAGCTAATAACTTCAGCAAAATCTCAGGATACAAAATCCATGTGCAAAAATCACAAACATTCCTAGACACAAATAATAGATAAGCAGAGTCAAATCAAGAGTAAACTTCCATTCACAATTGCTACAAACAAAATAAAATACCTAGGAATACAACTTACAAGGGACGTGAAGGACCTCTTTGAGGCAAACTACAAACCACTGCTCAAGGAAATAAGAGAGGACACAAACAAATTCAAAGTAATTCCATGCTCATGAATAGGCAGAATTAACGTTGTGAAAATGACCATACTGCCCAAAAGTAATTCATAGAATCAATGCTATTCTTATTAAGCTACGATTGACTTTCCTCAGAGAACTAGAAACAACTACTTTTAATTTCATATGGAACCACAAAAGACTCCTATAGCTAAGACAATCCTAAGCAAAAGAACAAAGCTGGAAGCATCACGTTATCTGACTTTAAACTATACTACAGTGCTACATTAACCAAAACAGCATGATAACTGGTACCAAAACAGATGTATAGACCAACAGAACAGAACAGACCTCAGAGATCACACCACACATCTACAACCATCTGAAATTTGACAAACCTGACAAAAACAAGCAATGGAGAAAGGATTCCCTATTTAATAAATGGTGCTGGGAAAACTGGCCAGCCATATGCAGAAAACTGAAACTGGACCCCTTCCTTACACCTTATACAAAAATTAGCTCAAGATGGATTAAGGACTTAAACATAAAACATAAAACCATAAAAATGCAAGAAGAAAACCGAGGCAATACCATTCAGGGCATAGGCATGGGCAAAGACTTCATGATGAAAACACCAAAAGCAATGGCAACAAAGGCCAACATTGACAAATGGGATCTGATCAAACTAAAGAGCTTCTGCTCAGCAAAAGAAGCTATCATAGTGAACAGGGAACCTACAAAATGGGAGAAAGATTTTTGCAATCTATCCACCCGACAGAGGTCTAATATCCAGAATCTACAAGGAACTTAAACAAATTTACAAGGAAAAAACAACCCCATGAAAAAAATCAGCAAAGTATATGAACAGACACTTCTCAAAAGAAGACATTTATGTGGCCAACAGACGCATGAAATCATCACTGGTCATTAGAGAAATGCAGTCAAAACCACAATGAGATGCCATCTCATTTACCATCGCCAGTGAGAATGGCAGTCATTAGAAAGTATGGAAATAACAGATGCTGGCAAGGATGCAAAGACACAGGAAGACTTTTACACTGCTGGTGGGAGCATAAATTAGCTCAGCAATGGTGGAAGATAATGTGGCGATTCCTCAAGGATCTAGAAGCAGAAACACCAGTTGACCCAGCAATGGGTTACTGGGTATATACACAAAAAATTATCAATTTATCTACTATAAACACACACGCACACAAAAAGGATTATAAGCATTCTACTATAAAGACAGGTGTATGCATGTGTGCCTGTATTTTATAGTAGAATGATTTATAATCCTTTGTGTGTCTGATAACCTGCAGTTGCATAGAGAACTCAAGCCAAGGTTGGGAGGGTGGCCCTGTGCATGCCCCCACCCCAGGACCTTCTCCTTCTGCAGAGCACAGGAGATGGGGTTCCTAGGAGCAGGGGTGTGGACTGGGACCCCCAGGGGCACTTGGTAGTCAGTCCTTAATGTTTACTGCAGCACTATTTACAATCGCAAAGACTTGGAACCAACCCAAATGCCCATCAATAATAGACTGGATAAAGAAAATGTGGCACATATACACCATGGGATACTATGCAGCCGTAAAAAAGAATGAGTTCATGTCCTTTGCAGGGACATGGATGAAGCTGGAAACCATCATCCTCAGCGAATTAACACAGGAACAGAAAACCAACTACTGTGTGTTCTCACTCATAAGGGGGAGTTGAACGATGAGCACACATGGACACAGGGAGGGAAATATCACACAGGAGGGCCTTTCTGGCGGTGGGGGGAAAGTGGAAGCAGAACATTAGGACAAATCCCCAGCGCATGCAGGGCTGAAAACCTGGATGACGGGTTGATAGGTGCAGCAAACCGCCACGGCACAGGTGTCGCCATGTCACAAACCTGCACATTCAGCACATGTATCCTAGAACTTAGAGTAAAAAAATAATGATAGGCACAGTAAGAGGTTAACAATAAAACTGATAATAAAATGGAACAATTAGAACAATATACTGTGATGAGAGTTATGTGACTGTGGTCTCTCTCGCTCTTACAATATCTTATTCTGGGGCACTCATCACCTATATCCAGACTATGGAAAGCAAAACCATGAATTAGGGGCCGCTACTGTGAACGTGTAGAGATTGAAGCATCTTACACAGAACGCACATAGGTAACCAGCACCCAGACCAAGTCATGAAACACCACCAGCACGAGCCGAGACCCTGGACACCCACTGCCAGCACTTCCCCCAAGACAGCAGCTTCCAAAGCTGGAGGCTCATTTTATGTACTTAATTTGATGTCTCCCCATCTTGATTAACATTTATTATGAAAGTATCATGTTCATTATAGTCCTTCAAGCAGTACTGAAGTAATGGCGGTAATGAAAGTCCATTCCCAATTGCTGTTTACTACCTCCCCCAGTGAATCAGGTACTGTGCTCCCTGTGGGGTTTTGGGGAAGGTAACTGGCAAAACGTCTAGGGTTTGGCCACCAGGTGGGAAGATCTTTGGGAGGCACAGAAGGCCCCCCGAGTTCCCTGAAGCCAGGCTGTTTTCAGTCTTTCTCTCTCAGGCTCGGTAGAGGGTAGACGGGGTTCCTCTTCCATCAGCCACCCAGGAGGCAAGTCTTGGTGCTCACTGGAGGGATGGGGCAGGCGTGTCATAAAATGGAGAAAATTCTACATATTTCTACGGAATGTTTTCACTTCTCCAGAATTATAGATGCAAACATCATTATGAATCCAACCTCCTCTTGATCCCATCAGGAGAGCGTATAAAATAAGTGTGTCCTGGTGCCAAGAGTGGGAAGCCAGGGCTAGATTTATGCCATAATAGTGGGCATCTGTGAGGTCCACACAACAGAATGTAGAGACCCCCTCCCGCGCATGCCGACTGCAGCATGAGGCCAGGGCAGGAGGAGACGCTGGACAGACCCTGTGGTGGGATCCAGGGTTCCTCTGGGTTGGCCTCTGACCTCAAGTCCACAATCTGCGCAGTCAGGCCCTGGGAGGTATGAAGCCCATCTCCAAGCCTTTCTATGTCTGGTAACCAGGAGTTGCATGGAGAACTCAAGCCGAGGAGAGAACTGAGCCCCACGTGATGTCAGGGAAATAATCAAAGGGGACAACAGATGGTTTGGAGGATGTGTTTGCTCCTAGTGCGCACTTCAGAAAAACACACATTTTTATAGAAAATTCACACCGCACGCTTTTCGTGCTGAGGTGCCCCTAGCCATCTCCTCCCATCTCGATCGCTTCGCCTTCTTCTGCCAACACCCCGGCAGAAGGCAGCATGGAGGTGACGGAGGTGCGTGTGAGGACATTCCAGGTGAAGGGACCAATGACACACGGTGGAGTGACCGCAGGATTTACACATCGCCTCACCAGGTGACGTGGGCCCAGGTGCTCTTGCTGCTGCCGGGATTGCATTCCTCGGCCACGCACGACGCCCAGATAAAATAACCCCACCCATCCACCCTTCCTGTACGCTCAGTAGGACAGTCCAGGTGGAAGAATTTCATTTCACTTGTTTTTACAAAATTTACCCCTGAATCTGCTGGGAGAAAACAATCAATAATTAACAGTGCATGAACACGTCACATGGGAAAAGAAAAACCCCTTTCGGATGACGTATTACGAATCACTTTTGTTCTTGGTTTGCGGATTAGAAAATGAGCCACGTTTCCCTATGCTGGGCAGAGCTTAGGCCACATTTCAGCGGCTTGTTGCGCAGTTTATATAGAGTGACGTGAAGCAATTGATTGCTCCCGGACAATGAAGGCGGTGCCTGTAACTGCATGGATGGCAATAACGCGCTCAGCTGTCGTGCACAGAGGCAGCGACTTGCCGGAGCCGACACGGGCCGAGGGGAGAGTCTGCGGCTGAGATGCGTGCCAAGGTCTCTCCAGTTCCTGCAGTTCTGGACTGCAGAGGTGGCGGGCACAGGCCTTTAGACTAGCGAGGACACGGCCTGAGCTGGTGGGAGGGGTCCGTCTGCGATCTCTGGCACAAACTTGTCTTAAACAAAAGGATACACATTCATTTAAGAAACAAAACTGTTCAGGCCCCGCCCTGAGTCCATGACTGGCCTACCCTTTGTGAGGACAGCAGGCCCTGCATCATCAGGCCACCAGCCTCCCTCCAGCCTCCTGCACCTTTCAGCTGGGCCCTGCAGCAGGTGCACGGAGACCCACAGAGGCCACCCTCACAACAGCACCTGACGAGAAGGCTGGACCTGCATTCCTCCACACCAAGCCAGGCGCCCGGGTAAGTGGAGGAAGAGACACGCAGGATGGGAGGGTGGCTGCGTGCATGGCTCTGTCCCAGGAGCAGCCCCTTCCGGGGAGCACAGAGGCCATGTCACCAGGAGCAGTGAGTGTGCCCGGGGAGCCCTGGGGCGCTGGTAGTCAGTCCTTCATGCTCCTTCAAAGGAAAAGCCGTCCAGGGTTCTATTAAGTTATGCACTTTTCAGTCCACATGTTCTCATGGTGTCCAGGGCCTTCTGCATGCTGGGATGCCAGTTATACCAAAGGGCACAAAGTAGACCCAGTTCTGAGACTCAAGTGATCCAAGGAGGAGAGTGCAAGTTAAATGCATCCCATAGTAGGTATAGGAAATTCAACTGATTTCAGCCAAAACCGATTGTATGGCCGCTGTTTTCTGGGAGCTGTGACAGGTGCTAGGGTTATGAGACTGAATTGGATCATATATGAAACACACATGGCTGTAATTTAGGGGTGAGCATAATTGTTCCATAGGGTAAGTGTGAAGTGGTAGGGACCCCACAGAGGGAAAAAAAAATTCCCCCAGTAGGGGAAAGGAAGGACTTTGAGGAGGAGTGGGCATTCACGGTGGGCTCCTTGGGAGAGGTGGACTTCCATCGGCAGAAACTCAGGGGCTCTGGGGGCCTTTGAGGCCGAGGAGGGTGGGCCAAAGCATGGGGCTCCTGTCATCACCTGAGGGTGGGAAGCGGGCTGTGAAATTCTGAACAGTGGCCGAGGACAGGGGCAAGGTCCTGGTGCCTCCGTGCCGGCCTGTGGACTCCACACCGGAGGCAGAGGTATTGCTGAAGGAAGAGACCGCACCTGCTTCTCCAGCCTGCAAAGGGGCAAAGTCAGCGTTCCCAGCCTGGGACTAGTGCCGGCGTGGGCGTTTCCATCAGCTCAGTCCACCCCGAGTGTGTTGGAAATGAGGCTACTCCGGGTGTCCTGGGGCCGAACGTGCACATGGGATGTGATCTTTGACCTCTGGGACCTTAGAACTTTCTTGAGAAAACAGAACTTTCCTGATAATGAACAGAAAAAATAGCGCATGCTCTCTGGTTTGATAATAAAATAATTATTCTGCATTTCAAGCAATACAAATTTTATTCAAAAGTACATTTATGTGAGAACTATTTTAAGTTGGTCAACTTTCAAAACATGACTAACCATATCATCTATAATTAGTGTGAGAAGCACCCTCATTCCATATAAACCATAGGCCACAGCTATCAACTACGCATCAGGAAAGGTGACCAGCAGGACGCTGACCACTACAGGCCAGATGCCTCAGGGCAACTGATTTCCACAAATGGTTTTGCTGACCTAGAATAACCGCGCACAAGGCCTGCAGCTACTGTGCGTTCCTACCCAATAACGGTGGGATATTTCGTCTGTCTAGGCCAAGCCTGCCCAGCCCGAAGCCCTCGGGTCTCATGCAACCTAGGAGAGCTTTGAATGTGACCCAACACAAATTTGTAAACTTTCTTAAAACATCACGAGGTGGTTTTTTTTTGTTTTTTTTTTTTTGTTTTTTTTTGCCATTTTTTGTTTGTTTGTGTGTTTTTAGCTCATCAGCTGTCGTTGGTGTGAGTGTATTTTATGTGTGACCCAAGACAATTCTTTTTCCAATGCGGCTCATGGAAGCCAAAAGCCTGGACCCCCTGGTAGACCATGTAAATCAAAGAAAATGACCAAGGCAAGTCAATCATTTAGGTAGTTTATGTGCTAGAGCACCTTCGGGGTCTTCAGGGTCTTCAACTTTCAGGTGGCTCAAAGGGCCCAACCTTCTCTCTGTGGCCCCATCCTTGACAGGGACCTGCTCACAGGACCCCTCCCTTGGCCACACCTGAAACACAGGCTCCCACCTGAGAAAGCATTTGGCAGTGCAAGATCATGACGTTACTGATATCATCAGAAAGGTTTTTTGTAGTTTACATATTATTAGCAAAATTACACTTCTATCCACTTTAGAGACAATCAGGACTCAACAGTGTGACACTTCCCAGTGAGGCTGAAAACCCTGGTTCCCAATAAAGTTCTTCACAATTTTGAGGGAATGTTGAATAACTTCTTTCCAGATAACGCTTGTCAGCCTGGAGAGCTCTTTTAATTGGGTTGTTCCATCTATGATCAGGCTTCAGACAGGGTTGGTGAAATTGACAGGTGTCCCAGCCTCTGCCTCAAATACATGGGAAATATTGTTAAATAATTCATAACTTCATGTTATTTTTTGTTGTAATATGTTTGTATATTTGCATAGAGCATGTATATTACACACTCCTTTGCCTTTTTAATCTGAGTACAGTGAACCTAATTTAATCTTCTCTAGATAATGTAAATCATTAGCTATAAGCTTTGGCTAATACGAATGGATGCCTTCAGGGCCTAGCCAGGACCCAGCCTCTGCAGTCAAGTGCTCCAGACCACTGTGGTTTTATACGTTATTTGCAGCTTTCATTAAATTTATTACACAAGTAGTCATTCTCGTCTGGATCCAGCACCGTCTCACCAGCACCTCTGATGTATTATAGGCTATAAGCCCAAATATCCAAAGCTGTATTTTATGTTATACAAATGTCTCTCTCTGTGTGTGTGTGTGTGTGTGTGTGTATGCTGTAAACCGGGATGACTGAATTTTAATAACCCTGATGGATTGACCAATTCTGTATGCTCCTTGTCAAAGCAACAGCAACACTGGAGAGCTGTGTGTTCACAGTTGATGCTGCTTTGTTCAGAGATCTTAGAGAACCACCGCCCCAGCCTGTGCCTCCGAGGCAAATCACACTGAGCAGCGGCCTGCAGGCCTGGGAGCAAGGCCACAGGAGGCGGGTGTCTCCTTCCCTCCGTGACCAGGCCGCCCAACAGCAACGCTGGAGAAAAAGGTGGGTGGGCACGCCAGGAAGTCCCCCCTTCCTTTCTCCTTTCTCCTTCCTTCCTTCCTTCTTTCTTCCACCTTCCTTCCTTCCTTCCACCTTCCTTCCGCCGGTCACTCGCTCCCTCCCTCCATTCCTCCCTCCCTCCCCTCCCTCCCTCCCTCCTTTTTCCCTCTCTCCTCTTCCTTCTCCCTTTTCCTTCCTCCTACTCTCCTTCCTTCCCTTCCTCCTTCCTTCCCTCCCTCCTTCCCTCCCTCCTTCCTTTCTTGTAAACCTTCAATGAAAGTACAGCGTCTGTCAAAAGTTACTTCTTTTACATGAATTAGACATTTTAAACACTGTAGAACGTCCCCCGAGGAAGTTACGTGCGTCATCATGTGATCATCGATGCACAAACAACACAAATCAAAATTGCCTTAACTTGAAAGTTTAGATGAGCACGTTGTCGCAGGACTTAGACATATGCACATTTTTACCAAGAGGCTTTGACCTTCCCTGCCCTTTCTCTAGATCTTAATGAAACATCACGCTTCATCGTCAGTTATGATCTTCTTAATAATTATCCTGCTTTCCTTCTTCAAAATGCATCATTCAGATCTGCATTTTATCTTTCAAAATGTGAGGTAAAATCTCAACATTATTGTTCTTACTAAATAGGTTATAAAAACGTAAGTTGTTCTTTCCAACTCTCTTTCTCACTGAAACCACCATTTGAGTGACCCAACCCCTCCAGTGGGTTCCACACTGAAACCCCTCCAGTGGGCCTCTTGGGTCGGGTCGGAGCTTGGGGAACCACGGTAGGAGTCTGGCCTTCTGAAATTTCTCAGGCAAATAGAACACCCACTAATTTTATGGCATCATTGTTTCACACCTCTTGTAACATACTCAAATGCATTTAACTACATGAAAGTCGCCATTCCTGTTTTGTTCTTAATCATGCTCACTTTTTAGGCCAACAGACGTGGGTTGACGGCGACTCAGCCCTCGAAAGTATGACGCAGTATTGGCAAACAGTTTTGACTGTTACTAACACCATGCAGTAGAAGGGTACACTCTGAAGAACAGAGTAAAGGGGTGCCCGGCACGAGATGGATGTATTCTAGTAAAGGGAGCAGAGGTGGCATGTTGGTGAAGAGACGGGGTGTCCAGTGACACCGCACAGAGGGCGGGTGGACAGACAGGACGGCCGGCGGCACCAGGTGCACGCTTTCATCAGGAAAATCTACTAGGTTGTAATCTTGGACACTCCTCTGACCTTTCTCGATGATCCATTTTTAGAAAAGAAAACCTCATTTGGTGGCGGAAGATGAACCTCCAGGGGTCCTCTCAAAGCCACTGGTTTTCCGCGTTGACGAGACCACCCCGGGCGTGGTGCAAAGCGTCCTCCTGGAGCGAGGGTGGAGTAAGTTCGCTGAGCAGGAGCAGAACGTGGAGGACTGGAACCTGTACTGGAGGACGTCGTCCTTCCGAATGACCGAGCACATCAGCGTTAAACCGTGGCAGCAGCTCAACCACCACCCCGGAACAACCAGGCTCACCAGGAAAGACTCTCTGGCCAAACACCTGAAGCACATGAGGAGGGTATACGGCACTGCCCTGTACCAGTTCACACCCCTGACGTTCGTCATGCCCAGCGACTACACCAAGTTCGTGGCTGAATACTTCCAGGAGAGGCAGACGCCAGGCGCCACGCACAGCTATTGGATTTGCAAGCCTGCCGAGTTATCTCGTGGGAGGGGGATACTCATTTTCAGTGACTTTAAAGACTTCATCTTTGACGATACGTACATAGTGCAGAAATACATCTCCAACCCTTTACTTATTGGCAGATATAAAAGTGATCTCCGCATCTATGTCTGTGTCACCGGCTTTAAGCCTTTGACCATTTACGTGTATCGGGAAGGGTTGGTTCGGTTCGCCACAGAAAAGTTCGACCTCGGTAACTTGCAAAACGATTACGCCCATCTGACCAACAGCAGCATCAATAAATCCGGGGCTTCCTATGGGAAGATCAAAGAAGGGGTTGGCCACGGTTGTAAGTGGACCCTCAGCAGATTTTTCTCCTACCTTCGGAGCTGGGATGTGGACGATCTGCTTTTGTGGCAGAAAATCCAGCGCGTGGTTATTCTCACCATCCTCGCCATTGCGCCATCTGTCCCCTTCGCTGCCAATTGCTTTGAGCTCTTTGGGTTTGATATTTTGATTGATGAGAACTTGAAACCATGGCTTTTAGAGGTCAACTACAGCCCAGCGTTGACCTTGGATTGTTCAACAGACGTGTTGGTGAAGAGAAAACTTATCCACGATATTATCGACCTGATTTACTTACATGGTCTAAGAAACGAGGGGAGAGAAGGCAGTAAGGCCACACGTGGAAATTCCAACATCGATGCTGCAAAAAGTGAGAGACGTGGGCTTCATGCTCACGACTGTCTTCCTTATGAGTCTCTCTCGTTCACAGGCAGAACGTACAATGAGGATGACTCCGTGGTGGAGAAAGCTGTGAGCCTGTGTCCTGAAGCTGCACCCGCCTCCCAGCTGGAAGGGGAGGTGAGTGGGCAGGAGGATTTTCATCCACCCACGAGGAAGACGCCACAAAGCAAGCCCAAGTTACGGAGGAGGCACACACCTCACAAGACGCTCAGGCCCTACACGGCCCTCGTGCAGTCGCACCCCTGCAAGACTAAGACCACCCCGCCTGTCCTCTCAGACCACGGCAAAGCCCCAGACCCCCGAGCAGGCAACTTTGTTCTTGTTTTTCCTTTCAATGAAGCTACCCTTGGAGCTTCCAGGAATGGACTAAATGTCAAAAGAATAATCCAAGAGCTCCAGAAACTCATGAATAAGCAACATTCCTAAGTGGTGAGAAATAAAACCAAGACAAGAGACATGGATTTTTAAAAACCATGGATTCGTATCCTTGAGAAAGCGATAGTTCAAGTCCATAACCCATGCCATCGGCATGTTAACTCTGTCATTGGGACTGAAGGTGTGGCCGTATGTATAAATGTAACAGGTCTGACAAAGCATAGCACATTCCAGGGATGATTAAACTACATTATGTCACATGTTTATTTTCTCAGGTCTCCTGAAAGACTTCCACAAATACCACCCAGCCTCCTATGTGTAATGGAATTGGCTACACCATAATTATGCTATGTATGTATTTAAACATGCGAAAAAGCTTATTTTAATATTTTAAACGAATTATTAGGTCAAAACAGGACAAAAGAGGCCAGGTGTTAACTCTTTGTATTTTTTATAATCAACCACATTTGGTGAAACTTACTTTGTTAACTTAAAGACAATCATTCAGAGTGAGATGAATTACTGAAAACTCTGAGTCAGACTTTGTACTAAAGAGCTCCCCGGGGGAAGGGGGCCTCCTTCAGCCGTATTTAAATGGTTCCCCCCTTGGCCTTGTCGCTGTTTGGTCACCATCACAGCGTATGAGGTCACGGCTCCAGATCAAGGTATGGTGCCCTTCCTGCCAGGTAAACAGCGTCTGCAGTCCTAAGACACAAAATTCCCATAGGTCACCTGAAAACATGATTCTAGTGAAAGCAGTCAGACACCAAAGGCCACATATGGAATGACTCCATTGATATGAAAGGTCAGAACTGGCAAATCTTTCTAAAGCACTTTGGTGGTTTACGGGAGGAGTAACGAGGCGTGCCTGCTAATGGGTAGGTGGTTTCCCTTCAGGGCAACAAGAATGTTCTGAAACTATAGAGAGGTGCCGGTTACACAACACAGGAAATTCACTCAATATCACTAGTGGGACATTTCATGTTACGTGTATTTTACCACAATAAAAAAGGTGAAAGCTGGGCATGGAGGCTCATGTCTTCAATCCCAGTATTTTGGGAAGCCAAGGTGGGAGGATATCTTAAGCCCAGGTGTTCAAGTCCAGCCTGGGAAACTAACAAGCCTCTTATCACTTAAGAAAAAATAATTTTCTTAATTAAGAAAGGTGGGGAGGGGGAAACTCAGACAGGCTTATCTCTCAGAAGGTTCCTGGGTGGGCAGGCCTGTTCACAGGTCACAGGTGAGAAGAGCTGAAGCCACTTGAGAAGACCCACAGTGTACCAAGGTCAGAAGTCAGCCTGCAGGGGCACGGCTGGACGCACGCCACCAGGGTCCCCAGGTGGGCGGAACCACTCTCAGTCTGCAGGCAGGAGGGGCCAGGACTGAAGTCCAGGACCCTCTGAGGATCTATCATAGGACAGTGGCTGGCAAGCCTACTCCGGTGACAAAACGGGGTACCTCCTGGCAGGACCCCGGCTGGGCAGACTCTCCTAGACCATAGCCTGGAAGGGCTAGACCCGAGCCCCAGGGCTATGTCAGGATCTGCCAGGTCCAAGTTCATTAAGTTCCACCCAGGAGTTCTGCTGGGTGAGACACCAGCAGTTCCCTATGTGACCAGAACTTCTCCTGGGTGACAGTAGAGTGGGTCTGGAGCCAGCATTCCGGGCCCGTTCATGTTCTGCAATGGGACAGAAGCCAGCGAGCTTATCCTGGTGGCCCAAACTGGCAAGTCCCTAACAGGCCCCTGTGGTTTTAAGATGGTGCCTGGACCACAGCTGAGATAGCCTAGAGCCAAGAGAGGCCCCGTCAGCATCTGCTGTGGAACAAGACCCACCACAAGCCCGTGGGTGTTTCAGATGGGTGAGTCTCTCTCTGGGTTCTCGGAGGAGCAGGACTGATTGGAACCACAGCTGAGGGTGGCTCGTGCCAAGGCACAGGGCAATTTTCAGGTCCACGGCTGGGACCACGTTGGCGGACCTGCCTGCTGGGGCATTGCTGTGCATGACTTCCCCTGGACTCCTTGGCAGATGGTTTAGGAAGACTGGAAGTGACGGGATGGAAAAAGATATTCCAGGCAAACGGAAACCAAAAGAGAACAAGAAGGCTATCCTTTTATCCGACAAAACAGACCTTATGTCAATAACTGCAAAAAGAGACAAAGATCATCCTTACTTCATAACAAAGGCGGGTGTTAATCAAGAGCATGTTACAATTTTACAGTCTATGCACCCAACATTGGGCCCTCTAAATATGTAAAGCCAATAATAATCAATCTGAAGGGAGGCATAGACTGCAATACCATAGCAACAGGGGGGCTTCGATACCCTACTTTCAACTGCAGACAGATCATGAGACAGAAAATCCGTAAGGAAATACTGGGCTTGAGGCTCACGTTGGCCCAACGGGACCTGACAGTCATGCACAGAACATTCTTCAGGATAGACCACAGGTTAGGGCACAAAGCAAGTCTTAGCAGCTTTAAGAGGACTGGAATCACATCAGGTTTCTTTTCTGACGATAGTGGAATAAAAACAGACATCAAAAACAGTAGGAATTTTTACAAAACCACAAATATGTGGAAATTAGGCAATATGCTCCTGAACAACCACTGAGTCAAAGAGGAAATTTAAAAGGAAAATTTAAAATGTCTTGAGACAATGAAAATGGAGACACAGCATACCAAAACTTACGGATGCTGCAAAAAGAAGTTCTAAAAGAAAAGGTTATATCAAAAAATGTCCACATCAAAACAAAGAGAAAGATCTCAGATAAACATCTGAACAATGCATTTCAAGCAATTAGAAGAAAGAACAAATTCAACTCTAAGTCAGGAGAAGAAAGGAAATAAAAAGAGCAGAAATTAATGAAAAGGACATTAGAAAAACAATAGAAAAGACCAGTGAAACTACTTAGCTTTTAACAAATATTTTTAAAAATCGTTAAACTTTCACTGAGGGGAAAAAAGATGACAATAAAAACAGATATGAGGGAAGAGACATTACAACTGATATCACAGAATTACAAAGAATCATAAGAGACTATTGTGAATAATTACATTCCAACTAATTGAATAACCTAAGAGAAATGGATAAATTTCTAGACACATACAACCTACAAAGACGTAATCACGAAGAAATAGAAAACCTGAATAGACCAATAACAAGTAGGGAGATTGAATCCATAGTAGAAAGTCGCTCATTAAAGAAAAGTCCGGGATCTGATGACGTCACTTCTAAATTCTACCAAATATTTAGGGAATGGCAAATACCAATACTCCTCAACTCTTGCAAAAACCTGAAGAAAAGAAAATACCTCCAAACTCATTTTACAAGGCCAGACAAGGACACTACAAGAAAGAAAATTATAGACCAATATCCTTAAGGATAAAAAACCTCAACAAAATACTAGCCAACTGAATTCAATAGCACTTCACAGAATCAAGTGGATTTTCCCCTGGGATGCAAGGATGGTTCAACATAGGCAAATTAATAAATATAATACCCTGCATTAACAGAATAAAGGGCAAAAATCATTTGGTCATCTTGATAGAGACACAAAAAACAAAGCATTTGACAAATTCAACAACCTTTTATGATAAAAATTTTCAGCAAAGTAGAATCAAAGAAGGTACCTCAACGCAGAGAAGACCATAGACGACAAGCCTGCAGATCACATCACACTCGACAGTGAAGTGTTGAAAGCTTTTCCTCTCAGGTCAGGACAACATGAGGATACCTCCTCTCACCACTTCTGCTCAACATGAAACTGGAGTCCTAGACAGTATTATGGAGAGAAAAAAAAGCATACAAATAGGAAAGAAAGAAATGAAATTGTCTCTGTTTATTGATGACATAATCTTATATATAGAAAACACTAGCAACCTCATCCAAAAATTGTTGCAAACTCATAAACAAATTCAGAAAAGTTGCAGGATACAAAATCAACAAGTAAAAATCAGTTGCATTTCTACACACTAACAACAAACTCCATAAAAAAGAAATTAAGAAAACAATCCCATTTACAATAACATCAAAACAATAAAAATACTCAGCAGTAAATTTAACCAGAGGTAAAAAATATGTATACTGAAAACTATAAAATGAAAGGAATTGAACATGACACACATTAAAAGATTTTCCTGTGTCCATAAACCACAATGAATAGCATTAAAATGTCTGGACTAGCCAAAGTAATCTACAGATTCAATGCAATTCCTACCAAAATCCCAATATCATTTTTCATATAAATAGAAAACATAATCTTAAAATTTGTATGGAACCATAAAAGATCCCAAGTAGCCACAGCAATCCTGAGCATAGAGAACAGAGCTAGAAGCATTGCACTATCTGCTTTCAAAACAGATTACAAAGTTAGAGTAACCAAACCAGTATGGTGTTCACATGAACACAGACACATTGACCGGTGGGACAGGATAGAGAGGCCAGAAATCAAGCCACATGCTTACAGGGAATTGATCTTTGACTAAGGTACCAGGAACACACAATGAGATAGGGCAGTCTCTTCCGTAAATGGTGCTGGGAAAACTGGTTATCTACACACAGAAGGTTGAGACTGGACCTTTTATTTGCAACGTATAAAAAATCTCCAGGTTGACAGTTCCTAGCTGACTGGGATCTGCCACCGGGAAGAGCATCTTTAATTCTGTCTTGTGGAACAGAAAACAATTTTCAGAATAAATTCTTTAAAACAGAAGTGCAAAGTACATGGAGGCACATTGGTAATATTCCACATTCCCAACTTTTTTCTTCTCCATGATGTTCCTATTTCTGCATCATGATGAGAGTGTTTTAATTTCTATAACCAAAGAGTACACTTTAGCATCTCATTTTAAATGATGGTGTTGCATACTTCTACTTCTTCTTCCAAAAAACAATTATGGAAATTTCTTCAAGTTCTAAGAAAAATCCTGCATCTTTCGTTTCCCCAGTATGTTCCCTGTACCCATAGGAGTCCTTCGAATACTACCTAAGACGTTCCCTCTTGAGAAGGCCTCAGCCAGCCAGCTGTTCCCGGTGCTCCTGCCTCCATGCTCACTGATGTGGGTTCCCGCAGAGCGTGGCTGCATGGGCAGAGGGCTCTTGCTTCACATTTTGCTGCACCCCTAGGGCCAGAGGGGTGCTTGTGTGGAATAGCTACTCAATACGTTTAGTTGGATGAGCAAGCAAGTGAATGAACAAAATATTGTTTAAAGTATCCCTTTCACACCAAAAATATAATGCAACTTTCTGATGCCTTAAATCAAATTCTCCAGTAGCTATTAACATAACAAGAACTCACCTTTTTGTTCACTGATAATGTGCTATCACTTTTACTTCTCTTTATAGCTTCCTGTTGAGTGTCCACTTGGGAAGATCTACATAGGGGTTTTCCATCATTTTAAGCTGAAAACTCTATGTTTATATTAATTCTGTCAAAATAAAACAAAAAAATAATAAAAGCTGTTTCTACTAACAAGGACATTTGCACATTTCATGTCTAGACAGTGTTGGAGTCCCAATACAATCATTTAACTTTCATTAAAATTTTATTGTATAGGATTAAAATTTTTCTATAACAATATAATTATGTTCAAAATGATTTCTTATACATGAAATCCTGATTTCATTAGTAACTCATTTCTTTGACTATATTCACATTGCGGAAATACTCTGAAGCTGCTAAAATTATTTTATTGCAAACTATAACTGTAACTGTCCCATAGGTTCCTCCTGCTCACTGCACAAAGACCATGACATCGCAGTAAAAACAGAGTTTAATTGACACAAGGTCCCTGACACCATGTGACAGAGGTATGACTCAAATTAATCTCACGGAAAGTTCAGGGGTTAGAGGTTTTTCAAAGGTAATTTGGTGGGAAGGGGTAGGGATAGCTAAACAACGGGGGTTTGCTGCTGATTGTGGGGTGCAGTCATAGGGGTGTGGGAAAGGGTCCTCTTGTGCACTGAGTCACCTCTGGGTGGGACCACAGGAGCCATTGCCAGGTCCAGGCTCTGATCCATGTGGAGGTATCTGTGTCAGACGGGCAGAAAAACCTGAAATGATATCTCAAAAGGACAACCTCAGGTTCTACAACAGTGACGTTACCTGCAGGAGTGATTGGAGAAGTCACATACCTAGTGACCTCCTGAATCATTCACGTCTGTGCCTTAGCAGAATTCAGGCTCCTCCTCTCCCCTAGCCTGGTGGTCTTTCATTAGCTTTACAAAGGTGATTGAGCTTTGGGGAAGGGCGATGATCATTTCAACTATAAACTAAATGTCTCCCAAAATTAGCGCAGACTAAGCTCAGGAATAATTAAGGCAGCATGAAAGCGAAAGGCCAGAAGGGGGGCTGGCTAGATCAAGATCTCCCCCAGCCACAGTTTTCTCACTGATGTAATTTTTGCCAAGGTGGTTTCATAAACTCCAGCACGTGCTCAGGACCGTCACAGGACCCGCGACTTCCAACCTCCAAGATTGTACCTTGCCTCCGACCGCTCCCAGCTTCTTTTTCTACAGTGATTCCAGTTTTCTTGGAAATGACCAAAGCTCCTTTCTCCTGAAGCTCAGTTTCCCTGTGGCCAGAGGTGAAAACAAGAAAAGAGAAAGGAGGGGTTAGCAAGACCTGGACCTGGCAGGGGAGCCAGTGTTAGGAAAACCCGGCGTTCCTGCCAGAAGAGGAAACGGTGGTATTAAAGAGACTGAGGACCGTTTGGATGTGAGAGCAAGAAAAGAAAACGAAACGCAACGAAACTGTGAGAGCCGACAAGAGAGTCGCTGACCGTGGTTGAAAAAAATGGGCCGTCCTTCCAGCTCACTCTAAGTGTCTCACAACTGGGCGTTAGTCCAAACTGCACCATTTGGTAAGCTGCCCGCTATTTTGCAGACCTTGGTTAAAATGAAACATCTCACAGGGATTGGGGCCGTGAGAAGCATCCTGCCCAACCACTTGACCACAAGGTGGAAAAAGCCCCGCTGAAGAAACAGCATGCTTCTTCTTATATTCTTCCGGGAGAAAGTGCAAGGAGCACCACATTCAGCCAGAACAAGGCACAGAACCGCCTCATCACCGCAGCATCTGATCAGTGTCCTGCCGGGCAGTAACCCTTCCTGCTCATACCCCTCCCGCCCATACCTATAAATTGCCCCGTCCTATAAGAAGCAGTGGTCCCTGGCCTCGGGTGGTCCCCCACTTCTGTAGGTTTTATGCTGGACATAAAGCCTGCACTGGCTGACAAGCCACCCTCTTTCTGTGTGTGTGTCTTTCTTTAACCCTCGCCTTTCCTTTAAAACTTAACACTGGCACACTCAGTGGGCAGTCCCCTCTGCCCAGCTGGACTTTCCCTGCCCAGAGCTTCCCCCATCCCTCAGCCCCTTAGCTGACTTCTCTTCGTTCTCCTCGCTCCCTGGCACTACTCCCACCCACCCCACTGTGGGTGCACCTTCTAGCTAATTGTATCATACTGATCTCTCCATTGATCTTCCCCACTAGAACATAAGCTCCTTACAATCAGAATGTACTATTGCCAGAGGTGTTTGAACCAAAGCGATTTCATCTTGAGTAGGGGCTGGGGAAAACACGGCTGAGACCTACTGGACTGCATTCTGAGACAGTTAGACATTGTTGTCACGGGATGGGATAGGAGGTCAGCACAAGGCACAGGCCATAAAGACCTTGCTAATGAATGTGGTAAAGAAGCTGGCTGAAACCTGCCAAAACCAAGATGGCGACAGGTGACCTCTGCTCATCCTCCCTGTTCGTTCTAATGCGTTAGCAGGCTGAAAGACACTCCCACCCGCGTCATGACAGTTTACAAATGCCGTGGAAACATCAGAAAGTTACCCCATGTGATCTAAAAAGGGGAGGAACCCTCAGTTCCAGGAATTGCCCTCCCCTTTTTTAGAAAAATAATGAACAATCTACCCTTTGTTTAGCATATAATCAAGAAATAACCATAAAACTAGCCACCTAGCAGCCTCTGGAGATGCTATGCCTATGGACCAGCCATTCTTTACTCCTTCACTTTCTTAATAAACTTGCTTTCACTTTACTCTGTGAATTCATCCCGAATTCTTTTCTGCGTGAGGTCCAGGAGCCCTTTCTTGGGGTCTGGATCAGGACCCTCTCTGGTAACGCTATAAGCATTATAAGAATTTGTTTTCTCAATATAAAATGAGTCACGCATGTGTTCTAAATTTGTTGAATAAATAAGAAAAGAACTTAACTTTGTCCAAAACGCAAAGCTAAAGAGGTCTGATCTTGGCCCTCAGTAGCCAGGAGGTCATCTCCCAGGCTTGGGAAAGGTCTTTGTTTGCCTGGGGACCCTCAGCCAGACAGACAGTAATAATGTGGTCTAGGGTGGGGGCTTCGGTCCTGCAGCTTTGGCTAAGCCTCCAGAGCAGATGGAGACTAAGCATAACCTCCGGGTGGCCAGTCATGCCTGGGTGAGGAACCAGTGAAGACTGGACAGGAAAACCCAGGTGAGCTTCCTGGGGTGGGAGTGGTCTAGGCACCGTCATCCATCACACTGAAAAAGTAACACTGTCTCAACTCACAGCAAAAGGGCGATCGGAGCCCCACGCTTACGGTTTTCCTGGGCTCTGTTCCATGCTCCTCTCCCCTTGGCTGATTTTAACCTGTATCTTTTCAGTGTAAATAAATATAGCTGTGAAAGTAACAGTTTTCTGTGAGTTCTGTGAGTCCTTCTAGAGAATTATCAAAACTGAAAGTGGTCTTGGGGACTCCCAAACTTTAAGCTGGTGTCTGACAGAAGGTGGTGTTGTGCAAACTGTACCGGCTCCCTAGACTTCAGGGTGGGCTAACTTCCCAATAAGTAGCAGGAGAATCTAAGTCTGAATAGTCATTCAGTCTTTAGAAATAACCAACTTTCTGACTATTGTAAGATATAACAGATAAATTGGAAAGGAAAAATACAGAGAATGAAATTTATGTAGCTGAGCCCGGTGGCACACGCCTATAGTCTTAACTACACAGGAGGCTGAGGCAGGAGGATCCCTTGAGCCCGGGAGTTGGAGATTACGATGAAGTACAATCATGCCACTACACTCCAGCCTGTGCAATAGAACAAGACCCTGTCTCAAAAAAAAAACCAAAAAACCCTTAAATGTATATGTGGGTTTAAGTAATAATTCAGTTTTCATTTAAAGTTGGATACACATGCGTAAATAAAATATACACCATAAAAATGGAAATGAACAGAGAAATTTCCTACACAAGTAGAGTATTGGAGAAATAGTCATGATGACTGAAAATAGAGTCTCTAGGAGTGATACGATTTAATAAATTAAGATTCCTCTGGGAGTAGCTCAAACACTGTAACTTTAAAAGAGATGGACTGAACAATTCAGTGTCTTTCAGAAGAAAAGAAGATAAATCAAAGCACTTTAAAAGGGGGCAGAAGTTGTTTTTAAGGGAAATTATGTAATTATTAATGTTTACATACAAGTTGAGCTAAAATATTTATGATTTAGTTTTTGGTATAAACTAAAATCTGAAATTAAGAGGTCGTTTTTGCAGTCTGTTAAAGTTTTTAGGGCATTGCAAGGAGGACAGTTCAATCCCTTTCTTTCCTGCATTTATGAAACTTTAATCTCTAAAGAGTTGAATTTGCTGCCAGGTTTTCTGAGGGTCATTGTGTGCCTGACAACATTCGTCCAAATGAGACGAACTACACCGCCCACAGGTGAGTGTTGTGCCCGCTCCTCTTGTTCCCCAGGAACCTTGTCCTAAGGAGCATGCAACTGGAGAGCCTACTTCATAGGCGGTGTCATTGTGCAGAGACTCGCTGGGACATTTCCACAATTCCAGAGGCTCAGAGGTCTCTCCAAATTCGCCTCCTTAGGAAACAAAAAGGCATGCGAAGTTGTGAGACGTAGAACTGGGTGATCTGTGAGCTGGTAGCCCAGTTTTTAAAAATACCGGAATAATGAAAGCAAGAAGGATGCAAGTCAAATTACCTCAATATCATACAAATTCACAGCCCTGTGGGACCTGAAAAGGAGCAGAGCCTGACCCATTAGGCATAGGACTACAGGGAAGCTGTGGACCCAGTTCTGGTTGAAATCTGGGCTGGGAGAATTCTGGTCCCACCACTTGCGTGCCTGTGACCATGAGCAAATTACTTAGCCTTACCATGCCTCCATTTATTTATTCATAAAAGAAAGCTTAACATTGTACCTACTGCGTCTCACTATTGTGCAGTTCATCGGAATAACTTAAGCCAGCACTAACAATGACATTATATAAAGTAGTATACTTTAATAATCACAATGATTACAATCTTAAAGCCTTAAACTTGGATTTTATAATTGAAGGCATCAAAACACCATAGAACTCATATTTGCCACAAAAGGGTTGTACTGTATTAGAAGATGAAGAATAATTTTTCTAAGCCTAAGCACCAGAGAGGCATTAATAAATACCCTAGTAAGTGCATAAACCAGGTGTCCCCAAACTTTTTACACAGGGGGCCAGTTCACTGTCCCTCAGACCGTTGGAGGGCCACCACATACTGCGCTCCTCTCATTGACCACCAATGAAAGAAGTGCCCCTTCCTGAAGTGCGGCGGGGGGCCAGATAAATGGCCTCAGGGGGCCACATGTGGCCCATGGGCCATAGTTTGGGGACGCCTGGCATAAACTCTCACAATGTCCAGACATGGTGCTGAGTGCTCTGCCCATCATAACACCTTGACTACTCACGAGAACTGTGCAAAACAGTGTTACCATCTTTACCTCTCAAGTGAACAGCCTGGAGTACAGAGAAGTTAATTTGTTTTTCCAAAACCATACTGCTAATAAATGGAGAAATAAAAATGATAACTAAAGTCTGCTTGACTCCAAAACTCAAACCAGGCTGAATGGAACCAAGATAAATTAGAGTCAACAGTGGGAGGGGACCAACATAAATTAGGGTCAATGTGGGTAAGCCCCAGGATGAAGCAGGGACACCAGCTGGTAAGGGTCAAGAGGAAGTAGGGTGAAGAGTGGTTAGGACCGAGATAACTTAGGATCTTCAGTGGGTAAGAACCAAGATGTATTAAGGTCAGAAGTGGGTAAAGATCAAGGTGAAGTAAGGTCAACATGGGGTAAGGACCAAGGTGAATTAAGTCAGTAGTGGGTGAGAACCAAGTATAAAATAGGGTCATCGGTGGGTAAGGGTTGAGATGTATTAGGGTCGACAGAGGGCAACGATGTCTGCATACATTTATTCATCCCACAAATGCTGGTTGATAATGCTGTGTGTCAGGCATTGTCTGTCAATAGCAACACATGGATGTGTGGAGTATATCCCTGGCTCATGAACTTAACTCAAGGAGTCCATGCACCTTGACAAGCCATTGATGCCATGCTTCCGGGGCTCACCCCAGGCCCTGCCAGTCCAGATCCCAACATAGGTGGTGTACTAGATAGGAAACACTCCAGCTGAGAAAACAAAATAAATTTGCGTTTAACAAAACGCAAGCACAAGTGAAACCGTCGGCTCTGGAATGAGCAGTTGTCTCAAATCTCCTTTCAAGTAAATGTGGGGGCCACATCTGACCAGTTTGTAAAATCAAACCCCACGCAGACGGATCCCAGCAAGTGTCTTTCATGTATGCAAAGGAAGAAGAAAACTTCCCCATGAAACATATTCAGAGAACATTTTCTATATCATTGTATCTTAAGTGTATGCAGACATAGGAGTCCTTGCATAACTGAATGTCTCACGTTCCTTCTTCCGTGACTGTGGATGCAAAGCTCTGGTCCCCAGACGTTGTAGGGCATCATCCCTCAGCTTTGCAGCCCGGTGATGTGAAGCGAAACACCATTTCCCCTTTTTTGTGGCAGAAGAAAACAGAACACAACTGCAAGGGGCTTTTCCCTCCTCTGCTCATCCTCTTTCCCCAGGCAAATTTTAGTTTGCTATGGACTCTATTCTGCTGCTGGCTGAGGAACTCTTCTTGTTGGGGAAATACAGACCTCCTCTCCCTGCGGCAGGGAAAGGCCTTTTCTTGCACTTTGTTAAGAAGGCACACAGAGTTTCTCCTGCTGAGCGATGCTGCTCCCAAACTGCTCAGCCCCCAGCACTGTGGTGGCCATGGCTGTCGGTGTCCTGCTGGCACTGGAGTGTGGGCTGGGCCTGCTGGGCAACGCGGTGGCACTGTGGACCTTCCTGTTTCGGATCAAGGTGTGGAAGCCCTACGCTGTCTACCTGCTCAACCTGGCCCTGGCCGACCTGCTGCTGGCTGGGGCCCTGCCGTTCCTGGCTGCCTTCTACCTGAGCCTCCGGGCTTGGCATCTGGGTGAGGAGGGCTGCCGGGTCCTGCGCTTCCTGCTGGACCTCAGCCGTGGCGTCGGGGTGGCCTTCCTGGCGGCCGTAGCCGTGGACCGGTACCTCCGTGTGATCCACCCTCGGCTCAGAGTCAACCTGCTGTCTCCTCGGGCGGCCCTGGGCGTCTCTGGCCTCATCTGGCTCCTGATGGTCGCCCTCACTTACCCAGGCTTGCTCCTCTCCGAGGCTGCCCAGAACTCCACCCGGTGTTCTGTCCATTCCTACCCCAGGGCAAACTGGGCAGACGGCTCCTTCGGCGGAATCTGGCAGGAAGCGCTCTTCTTCCTTCAGATCGCCCTCCCCTTTGGCCTCATCGTGATCTGCAATGCAGGCATCATCAGGGCTCTCCGGAAAAGACTCCGGGAGCCAGAGAAACAGCGCAGGCTTCGGCGGACCGAGGCGCTGGTCACCGTGGTGGTGGTGCTGTTTGCTCTGTGCTTCCTGCCCTGCTTCCTGGCCAGAGTCCTGATGCACACCTTCCAGAACCTGCGGAGTTTCCAGGCCCTGTGCGCGGTGGCACACACCTGGGACGTCACGGGCAGCCTCACCTACCTGCAGAGCGCGCTCAACCCCGTGGTCTACTGCTTCTCCAGCCCCACCTTCAGGCGCTCCTATCGGAGGGTCTTCCACACCCTCCAAGGCCAAGGGAAGGCCACAGAGCCTCCGGGTTTCGACCTCAGAGACTCCTATTCCTGACAACAGCAGGCGCCCTCAAGCTCGTCTTTATAAGAACTACCCGCGACCTGAATAATAATTACTGCTACTTTGGGATTCTGGAGGAAGAGGAAATCTTGAGACTGCAGTGCAAGGATCAGCGCTTCGGCTTGGGCACAGGTGCCGCAGGTGTGGTCTCGGTGGTCTGTGCTGCTACCTTGCGGAGCGGCAAATCAAAATGAACCGGCCACAGCCTCCTTCTCCCCGGCTGTGCTGCAGACTCCGTTGCTGAACTGAAAAGTCGGCAGCTGCTGCATCTCCACACTTGAAGAAATGTAATTTGTCAAATCAGTGAAGGAAGAGAAGAAGGCTGGGTGCTGGCATCTTTCCAGTTCCACTCGGTCTCAGCAAGTCATTTTCATTTACTACGCTTCAGTTTTAAATGCAAGAAAACTAGGCTTTCTTTTCACCTGCTGTGCAGACAGGGGATGGTTGACATCAGAAAGTGCCCTGGTTCTAAACAGAGGCTCCGCTGTGTATAAGGTACTGTCATGTATGCTGGGCTTTATTTGGTACATAGCATTGTTGTTTTTATAAAATTTCGCTTCATTTTTCTAGATTATACATTATGTTAAGGAAAATCCAGTGAGTTCCCTAGCTTGCTGTAAGAAATGCTTTCCTGCTACATTTCTGAAATTTGCCTCTAGAACAGTTTTTTAAGTTTGGATGTCTAAAAGGCTTTTGAAATTTACTTTGCTTCCCCTGATGTGAGAAAAAGGTCACAGAACCTTATACCTCCCGGGAGAAATGCACAGTGTAAGCTGTCACAGGGCGCTGGCCAAACTGGTGGACAGGGCCCTCGGGACCTGCCGGGGCTCCAAGGTTGACACTGAAGGTGGGCAGGCGACCAGCCCCAGCCCCAGCCCCGGGACGCTGTTGCAATGGCTGCATCTTTTCATCTCATTCCTCGTAAACTGTATGCCAAAACTGAGTCTCATGATGATAAAAGATTTCCAAAGTCACTTTCCTTGTCGCCTTATCTCTCTCTGCTCGAACCTAGAAGTTTGCTTAGGGCCAAAAAGCAGTCACCACCGTGCCCAGGGGAGGCGGGAGGCCTGCCTTGCTGTGACCTGGGCCTCACGCAGCCGCCCTTGGGCCTCCCTGGAGCTGCACACATGTTGTTCCTGTGCAGACACCACTGCTCTTCCCATGGGGCTGGTCCCAGGCTTTCTGTCATATTCCAGGTCAAAACCGACTGCTCTAGGCAGTAGAAAACGGTAAATCTCCCGTCTTCAGAGCTGCTGACCTGCCAGCGAGGTTCCTAATCAGAAGCAAATTTGAAATGTGGGAGGGGGTTCCGCCTGTTCTGCTAAGGAAGGATATAAAGATCTGCCTAACAAAAGGAGTGTAATTTGGAATTCTACTAGCATTACTTTGCTACTGTCTCGGGTTTTATTTCCTCCAAAGTGAATGAAATTTCAAAGGGCTAAGAAGGGAACAATGACCAGACAGCTGTGAGGTGTCTGAATAAAGTTCTCTAATGTAGACACGGGCTATACCGTGCCTGTTTTCTTCCCTTGAAACAGAAATGTCTTCATTTTTCTTCCCCTGATCTTAATGCATATTTAATTTTAAATACTGCTTTGAAACACCTAACATTTAACAGAATCATTTTCATATCATAATAAAGTCCCAATAAGCATTCTTTGCACAATTACACAATAGTCCTCACCATGGGTATTTCTGAACTGTTTTTCCGCTGTTGGATGTTGAGATCCGTAACTCTCTGCGCAGGTGGAATCCATGCACTGAAGTGGCATGGCCACCTGAAGATGCCCTGTAGCAATAGACCCCCACAGCCAGCGCTTCCACTCACAGGGAAGGCCCCGCAGGCCAGCACTGGGCACAGGGCAGTCACGGGGCTACTGATGCTCCCAAACCCCATGATCTATGGCTTTTTCCCTGGGATGCACACTTTTCTCCAGGATGCCGCACCTTCCTGTACACTCTGCCTTCTCTGAACACATTTTTAGCCTGGGCAAAATCCCCATCTCTGGGTGGTCTCAGCTCCACACTGCTGTCTCTCGAGTTCTGACATTGCCTGGGCAGAGCTGGCAGCCCTTCATTCTGCTCACAGGCATGCCTGATGCAGCACTGCAGGCCTGAGGGGTCCAGAGCTTTTAGGAGGCCCTAATGCCTCAGCCAGCCCTGGGTGTTCTGACTCAGTTGCCTGGGAGGAGCCTGGGCACTGGTAGGCCTGAAGTCCCCTCGTTAATTCCATCCATGCGCAGCCAGGTCTGAGCCGTGCCTGGTGAGTGGCTCAGGGCCCAGGCAACAGCATCCTGCCCCATGACTTCTTAGCTCAGTGACCTGGGACGAATCACTGCACTGCTCTCAACTTGCCCCTTCTGTAAAATGGGGAGAGTAAAACCTACCCCATGGAATTATGGCGGGGATTAAGTAAAACAACACCAAGCATTTAGCACATAGCCTGGTATGTCATAAGCACTCAGCAAATACTAATTTGTTGTTTTTAAGTGACTATACAACTCTATTTTCATTGCTCACTTCCCCAACCAGATTGTGGCGCCCGTGGGAACACAGTGTTTCCCTCTGTATTCGCAACACAGAACCTGGCGTGGGAAGGGTGTTTCGTGAACTGCAATTTGAAAAGTTCTGTTAAATCAACGGTTGATGATCATTCTTCCTGCATAGTAGATCCTTTTCAGATATTTTATGGCCATTCTGTGTGGCTCGTTTTGCTTTTCACGTCTGCGAAGTGGGACTTCTATTGTCCCTCAGGAGGCTGAGGGCCACACAAGCACCACCCCCCACCCACCCACGACCGGGGATGTTTCTCACGTGACCAGCCCCATCCCATCAAAGGAGCAAAGGAGCACCCACAGCACTGCACACAGGTGGGGTTCTTCTTCAGGGAGATGAGGTAACAAGGGTCTGTCCTCTGGGTTATTGTCTCTGAATAAAGAAATGACTCAGAAGGAAACTGGGAACAGACAGTGAACGGTGAGCCTCCGACCCACAACTGCTTTGCTGTCACTAACAAGTTCCAGTTTCTTTTCTGGTGTGACTCACTTGTGATGAGTCGGGCACCATCAAGTCTGACAGTCGTGAGAACGAGCACCATTAGAATTCTGGCGGATCCAGGGAGGACAGCCAGGAGCTTCATTTTCCACTGGAGCGATGAATTCTTCTTCACACGGAGACAGTGCTCTCAGCTGTGAAACTCCGTTATTTGTTTCTCTTTCTAAAATCTACTGGGCTGCAGCTAGAGAAAGCTGGTCCTCTGTCTTCTCAGAATCATTTCTGCCGCTAATAAATCAACACTTCTGGTTTATTTAAAGGTGAGGACCATAAATGGACTCTGCATTTGCCTGTGGGCGTGGCTGGGGACTGTGAAATGCATTTTGTGACTCTCAGGGGCTTCCAGAACATTCCACTGAGTGCTTACGAAATCCTCAAATAAGAGTCATCCTTACAATGCCTCTTCTGTGTGTGGTAAAAGATACATAGAGTTTATCATTCTGATCATGTTTAAGTGGCATTAAGTACATTCGAGTTGCTGTGCAGCCACCACGAGCCACCTCCAGAACTCTCCTCGCTGGCAAAACAGAAGCTCTGCCCCTTTAGACAGGAACCCACCACTTCCCTTTCCCCAGCCTCTGTCAGTGACCACTCTACGTTATCTCACTATGGATTTGACCACTCTATGCACCTCATATGATTGGAAGCCTATAGAATTTGTCCTTTCCTGGCTAGTTTATTCTGCTTAGCATAGTATCTTTGAGGCTCGCCCATGTGACTGCATGTGTCGAATTTCCTTTTTGTTGAAGGATGAACAATATGCCATTGTTTGCATACACCACATATTGCTGATTCACTCATCTGAGGGTTACACTCACCTTTTAACTATTGTAAATAGTGCTGTTGTGAACACAGGTGTACAAACATCTCTTAGAGACCCACTTCAGTTCTGTCGCATGCATACCCAGCAGTGAAATTTCGGAATCACATGACAAGTCAATGTTTGATGTTCTGAGGAACTGTTTTCCACAGCAGTCGCACAATCCTGCATTCCCACCAACAGCGCACGAGAGCGCCAGGGTCTTCACACCCTCACCAACACTTGTTCTTTTCCAGTTTGTTTGCTTGGTTTTATAACAGCCATCCTAATGGAAGTGAGATAGAGAAATGCTTCTCTGAAAATCAGGAAGTGCTTAGCATCTTCAGAAACTAAGGAGGAATCTCTGTAGCTGGACCCCGGACACTACGATCAGTGGACAATTAGTGCATGATGTGGTCACAGCACACTCCAGTCCAGGAGATCACAGGCCATTTACATACAACAATCAGTGTATGATGTGGTCACAGCACACTCCAGTCCAGGACAACGCAGGCCATTTACATGCAACCATCAGTGTATGATTTGTTCACAGCACACTCCAGGAGATCACAGGCCATTTACATACAACAGTCAGTGTATGATGTGTTCACAGCACACTCCAGTCCTGGAGATCACAAGCCATTTACATACAACAGTCAGCGTATGATGTACTCACAGCACACTCCAGTCCAGGAGATCACAGGCCATTTACATACAACAGTCAGTGTATGATGTGGTCACAACATATTCCAGTCTAGGAGATCGCAGGCCATTTGCATTTTTAAGTCTTCTTTGTCACTGAAATCACAGGTTAGAGGACAAGTGTATCAGGAATTCTGTCAGCATGACCATGACCAGCGGCAGAGAGTCCTCGTGACAGCTCCGTGTGCCACTGGATCACCTCTTCTCATGCCTCTGAACTCTGCAATTAGAACGGCAGCCTGGACCTCCCATTCTATCACACAGCTAAGGAGCAGCGGAGATGAGACTCACACTAAGGGCCTGCAGGCTTCGAGGCTGGGGAACGCAGCACCCCCTCGTCTCAGACTCCACGTTTTGGTTTGCGGTCCCCTGCGCTGAAAGCTGGTAGGCCGGCAGTTTGAGTCTCATCGCTGCTGTTCTTTGGCTGCATGGCCTTGGACACATCACCACGTGGTGTCTACTTTTTTATCAGAAAAAATGAGGATAGTGACACCTTCTTCAAGGGACTGTGGAGGTGGCTGGATGAGCACACGAAGTACCACTCAAAACCAGCCGGGAGTTCAGCAGCTTGCAGCCCAGACCCTGCCCCACATGCAGAGGAGGGATCAATGTTTCCCTCCGTGTAACTTAGAAGCCCACATTCTCCTCTCCACAAATGGCGCAAGACCCTTAAAAGATATTGTGGGTTGTGGTGAGAAAACAAAAGCGTGGTGAGGACGACGGAAGAGCAAACCATCTTCTCTTCTGTCTTCCTCGGGTGGGGTCCTGCCTCCCTGCTTCCTCCCAGCGTCACAGCAATGCCGCCCTTGCACAGCGCCCAGCCCTCTTTGTTTTCTTCTTTCTCTGCAGTTAATGCTCCTCTACTCCTTCTCTCTCCAACATTTCAAAGCCTCGTTCAGGTAATGCCCTTCCTTTACCAGAATGTGACAGATCCTCCTTCATGGTCCCGGCTGCTTTACCTCCGCTTCCTCATCATCGGCCTGCTGTGGTTCAAATGGCCCCTTCCAAACTCAAGGTGAAATTTAATTGTCAATCTAGTAGTGCAGGAGGTGAAGCCTTTAAGAAGTGATTTCTCTTTTGTAGATTTTATTCCAGAAGTATACAGTAGCATGGAAGATTTGCTTTTTCACATTGAACATCCCAGTAAAGGATAACAGCATGAATATTGGGCCCAGACTACGTCTTGTTTCCTAGGGAAGCCAGCTGAGTCTGCCTGGCAGGAATTGCAGGAATTGGGAAGAGGCTGGGCCTCCTCTGTGGCTCATTTGGAGAGGGTAACTGGTCACCACCCTGCCCACCCTGGCTTTCTTGCCCGCACCTCATCCTCCCATGCAGACTAGAGCCCCAGGATGCTCTTGTCTGAATCATGGTGATGTTTATGACATACTGGCTCTAAGACAGACACTTATCCATCTTAAACACACATGGGATAAGTACTGTCACTAATGCCCATTTTACAGATAAGAAAACCGGGAATGTGAGGGTTGGAATAACTCACACAACCGGGAAGGGACAACACTTGACTCAAATGCTAGATGCAGGCTTCAGGGCACGGCTCTGGCCTCCCGCCTGTCTGCCGGCGAAACCTAGGGACAGCATTTCCCAGCAGCCACCTGCTTCCAAAAGTCATGCAAGGACAGAAAGGCAGAATTTGCCAAGGAACTGAGCTGGGCCAAGACCACCAACTTTGTGTATGTCAACCTCCTCCCCTGGGGTGTGGCCGCCAGCTCAGGCTGTGGCCACGTGGGCGCATGGAGGAGCCCTCTCTGTGTCAGCCCAGCTCAGCCCGTGGAAAGGAGAACAAAATGCTCCTCACGTCTCCATTCAAAAGGGACAGTTCCCTCAACGCGCCACTTTGAGTCAAGAGGGGAACTGAGTCTGCCTTCTGTGACATTTCTGCCACCGTTTTCAGTTTACAGCTCCAGCAGTTTCTGGAGGCAAGCGTGGGATGGAGATCTGCCCAGAGGGTTTCCTTTTGCTCCTGACCAGCAGATTTCGACTGACTCACAAATAATTTTAAAATGTTCACAGTCTATTTAGTTGAGTTGTTTTTGCTTTCCGAATGAAGCTCTGCATTTTTAAAAGGCTAGATTTTCAGCTCCTCTTGAACACCAGAAGATTTGCAAGCCCTGGGCCCTCGCTCCCTTGCGCATTGGCTGGGCTGAGGAGCCGGCACTCAGAGGTGGGGTGTACTCACCCTTCTCCCGTTCGGGTCCCTGCCTGGCCTCTGCAGGCATTTATGTGTGTGGGCCACACCTCACTGGGTTTCAAACATAATTTTGGTGTCCCTTCTTTGGGAAGCGTGATGCTTAATCTCATGTGTCAACTTGGCTGGGCCATGGTGCCCGGTGGTCAGACACAAGACTAGATGCGGCTGTGGGGGGTGCGCCGAGGCTGCGGGGGGTGCCCCGAGGCTATGACGAGCGCCTGTTCTCAGATGGCTCTGAGTAGAGCAGACGCCCCTCCACGATGTGTGTGCACCTCATCCAATCCCTTGGCTTTAAGAGCAAACAAAACAGGGGTCCCTGGAGAAGGAATCCTGCCTCGATTTTGCGCCGCGCAAACTGCGCCTGAGTTTTCCGCCTGCCAGCCTGCCCTGTGGGTCTCAGACTCGCCTGTCTCAAGGTTAGGGAACCACTGTCTTTAAATAAATACCTTAATCTACATGCACCGCTTGTGATTCTGCTTCCTGGAGAGCCGAGGCTGACTGTCAGGAATGTGCTGTGCTCTCGTGTTCCCCAGAGGCAGCGATTTCGGGGTTGGCTGGCAGGGCAGATTTTCAAAAGGTTTCGTTTTATCCCTTCATTTCCATTTCCACCGCCTCCAGCTTCTCTCACCCACGTGTGCTTTGTACCTCTTACTTTCAAGCTTTCCTCTCTTCCCTCCATCAGGCAGCATGTGCCCCCCGCACCATGCAGCATGGCAACCCCCAGAGTCCCCGACTAAATCCTGCTCTGCCCCGCGGCCCCCAGAGCTGTGGCCTGGGCTCTGTTCTACAGCAAACCAAGCAGTTCTCACGCAACACCACACCCATCGTGTATTTGTATAGTGCTATTAAAAAAATGAAAATTCACCGGATTTCCTATTGACCTCTGGACAAGGCCCAGAAACTCAAATTGCTCTATTAGCTATATATTTGTATTATACTTTCTTCATTCCTCAAGATAAAAGCAGCCAACTCTTGCCACAAACCTATCCCCACTTAACCCATGTATGAAGCAGAATCACCAATTCTGAATTAAGTGCTTTTGCCATTTAAAACACATTAAATAATAGGGATTGTTTTTAACTATTTTAAGTGCTGGCAAAAGAAGCCCCCTTTAAACTTGAGCAGACACTTGGGCCAGAACACAGTGGACGTTCTAGACCAAGAAACTTGTTCCTGGAACACCACTTCTCTGGGAACTGACCGAGCAGTGCAGGGGAGGAGGCTGAGTGGAGGGTTTTGGTTTCTGATGAGGACATCAGTGGCTAGGGAAATTCCTCTGGGAAAGGAAATCCTGTGTTTCATGACTCCTTCTCAGATTTACGAAAACTCTGAAGCCCTCATACATCTATTTTCAAAAGGCTCCAATCCAGTTACATGGTAATGAGTCCACGGTGCCTGGAGCACAACTGTGATTGCATTATTTTACCTACAGCATGGGAAAAGCAATTAGAGCGTTTACTGTATTCCAAAACATTTTGTTTGTCAAACACCAGAGTACTGCAATTTTAAGAGCTTGCCGTCTAGAAAATGCATTAGTTATTTCTTTTGCCAATATGAAGGTTAAAAATAAAAACCTGCTAAAAACAAAGGAAGGGAACAAAGAGTTAAAATGTAGGCAACGTGTACTGGAAACCAGGGTGACTTCATCACAGAGTAACTAGGTACATAGGAGTGTGTGGGGTCAGGGAACTGATGAAAGCAGGCTCATTAGCAGACGGGGCGGAGGACACCCACCACCCTTCATGGGTGGGAGAAGGGTGGGGCTGGGAGATGACACAGACTGATCCGGAACTCCACGGGTGCGATGCTCATATCCAGATGGCAGATGGAGTGGCCCCACAGGGTGCTGGTGGTGGGTAGGTGGGCGCCCTCCCCCAGCCTGGCCCACCCTCACTGAGAGAGCCCCAACTGGCACTGTGGAGCCCCAGCTGCCCTCTGAACCATGGCAAGTAGAACAGAGGACAGGAGCCGTGGGGTAGCATGGCTGGCAGCTGGCTGGCCCAGCATCCCTTCTTTAGTTGCAAAATGTTGACATGGTTTGAAAATCTCCAGGCGAGGGTCAAGGAAGCCAACCCTGCCATTTAAAAGACAAGATCTACGTAATACCCAAAAAAGAGGAAAACATGTTTGCTTCTCCGAGAAAATAGGCATCAGAACAGATGCTCATAATAGAACATGTTGCTTTGACCCACCTTGAACTCAGCTGAATACTACTAACCATGGCTTAATAAATTCACAGCTTGGTCCACAGTGCAACCTCAGAAAGTCTCACCCGTGCCTGTGACTCATCTTACCGAGACAAGCCTGGAACAGAGGTATTGGTGCTGTAGGTTGGAATGAAGAGTTCACAGAGAAGAAAACATCTGAGTGACAATTATATGCGTGATAGACATTTCTCAAACTAGGGACTCAGAGTTGAAAAGTGATTCCCTGCCAAAGAACTCACTTTAGGGACCTCCTATCATGCAAACAAAAATAAAGGTGATTCATTGGTAATCGCTATAGGTAGGGTTTATTTACAAAGCACAATGGAATCAGAAGCGCAGCCCAAACAGAGAAGCCAAGGATGGCCCTTGAAGTGGCACTAAGAGCCTTTTCCCCCGCTGTGCATTAACTGGACGCAGGTCTTGAGTGCATGACTCTGCATGACACGATACAGCCCCACCGCTGCTTCACCTCCACGGCGGACACAGGCTACGGAAGGTAAGATGCACAGGACGAATCCACACGCAGGCGGATAGGCGAGTGTATGCAAAGCAGGGAAGCTGAGGAGAGGGTGTGGCATCCGCGGGAGGGCCCGCTAGCACAGCCTTGCAAGGTGAGCCCACCTGATCCATGCCGAGGGGCCAGAGACGAGGGCCCGGCGGAGGCGGCTGTCCCAGGGCGGAAGGTGTGACCTTGGGAAGACACAGCTGTGGGGCAGCACTTGCTGTGGGAAGGGAAGGAGATGGGTGAGGGCACAGTGAGGACTGCACAGGGTCAGGCCTGGTGGGTCCTTGAGGAAGGTCTAGAGTGGAGATGCACATGCTGTGACATCAGCCTGTGTACCATCCTGAAGTCCAGGGATGACAGGGTGCCCTGGGGAGAGTGCAGGGACAGGATGAAGAGAAACCCAGCCTGCGCCGGGAGCACGCCACATGTCAGCGTCAGATAGAGCTGGAGGGGCCAAAGTGAGGCAGAGATGGAGCCACCCACCTGAGAGGGAAAACAGCAAAACCCATTGCTAAGCCCTGGAGGGGGCTCATGCCACCTACAGGAGGCCCCTGAGAGGGGTCTGCTGAGTTGGCCACATAGGGCACAGGGCAGCTTTCTCAAAGACAGCTTGGTGGGATGAGGCAGGGGCCAAACCTCAGGGTGAACGGGAGCATGAGAAACAGGCAGAAGACCAGGTGGAGAGAGGACAGAATACGGACCTGCTGTTCGGGGCCTGTGTGCATCTCACTTTTCTTTTTCCTGTTAGATGGGAACAATAAGGAACGCTCTTCTGCTTGACCCACAGCAGGCCCGTGGCAGGGGTGTGGGCTGCAGCTCCGCTACTGCGAGTGGAGTTGAGGCCCATCAACAGCACCACTGGTGCATCCGAGCCACGCGAGGTCGGCCTTTGCTGAGGACAGTGGCTTCCGCCTGTGACGCTGGCAACAAACGGCCAGGAGAGAGCCAACGCCCTGGGCTCTTGAACTGGCCACAGAAGATGGCAGAGCCCCAGCAATGCCAACACCTACTGGGCAAAGCTTCCACCAAGGCCAGTGGGCACACGTGAGTGGGGAAGAAGCGGGGGCGAGTGGAAGGACTCGGGCCAGAGCCACGGAGGTTCGGGCCTGGGGACATCTCATAACAACGGCCCCTCCGATGAGTAAATCATGAAACAAAATTCAATATAGATGGACTCAAACCCAACGGAAGTTCATTTCCTGCTTGCATAGGAGCACCAGGCACATGGAGGGCCAGTGTATTCAGGTTCTGCTGCTTCCAGCAGCCGCTTCCAAGTCTCCTGGGCCTGCTCCCTCCAGCCATCAGGAGAAAGCCAGCGTGCACCAGCCATGGGCCCAGGAGGCAAGGGTGGTGGACAGCTGGTTAGTGTGAGCGGTGAACAGAGCAATGGCTGATGGCAGAGCTCTCAGGCCATGAACACTTACCTGGTTGCACCCCCAGCCCCACCACCAGCCATGTCCTCTCTGTCACATTCCCTGGAGAAAAGTGAGTGGGGAGGCCCAGGAGGCCGAGGGGCAGGGCCAGGGGACTGGTTCTCAGCGGGCACCCCCGGCCACAGCCTTTGATGCATCCCGTAGAACTGCCTATCCCGCCTGACCCGGACAACTAGGGGCTCAGAGGCAGTAACGACAGCCATGAAAGTCAGTCTCTCCCACCCGGCACGGGCACCTGGAAGCCCGGAGGCAGTGAGGACAGCCGCGAAACTCAGCTCACCCAGGGCCATACACACTCCTCTGCTGTCCCAGTGCACACGCAGAGGAAAACAGAGTCCGGCGTGCCGGAATTCACAAAGCTGGAAAAGGGAGGTGGCCTGGAATGCTTATTTACCTTTCTCCTTAATTTTGGACTTGTATCATGAATTCCTGATGAGTAGAGGTTACATTTATTTTAAATATCTTCTTTTCATTCACTTAATATCTAAAAGTCATTCTGCAACATCTGCCATAAAAATATAGAGATGCTGTATTTCCTGATTGACACATATATTTTTTCTCCTATGTATACATTCATGTGCACATACACATATGCTGTAACTTTCAAATATACCTGAAACTGAATGTCAGCAGTCATATAGCAAATTATAACATAAAAAAGGAAAGAGCCGATCTACTGTTGTGAATGTTAAAAGCAACAAGGAAAGTGAACAGCAGCAATACTTTTCTAAAGATTTTACACCTGCTTTAGAGAAGATGGCAAAAGATTCTATTAATTTCACGTACTTGTTATTCAAAGTAAATTTTAAAGTTTCCCTAGGAAGACATACATGTGACATTTATCCTTTGAAATGTTGCAGAATTGGGGCAACAGTCTAGGGGAGCATCTCCTGGAGCAGATGCAGGCGCTGGGAGGCGACCCGCACACCAGAGGGCAGCAGCGTCCCGCCCAAGGCAGGGGCACCCCTGCCGGCTCAGGAGCTCCAGCTCCTGGTAAAGCCAAGACTTTAGGAAACACACTTGCTTCCCGCTGGTGTGGAGACAGGAGCTAGCTGATCTGTTTACATTCTAGGTTCAGAAAGAGACCCTAAAATGTCTTTTGAAATCCAGGTATCCAGTTCATCTTTCAACATTAGGCAGGAAAATGAAATCTCATTCAAATGTTAACACTAATTCTAAATGCAGTATTCTGGGCATTCGCATGGACCGGCCGTGGGCTCAGTGGTAATTATTGGTGGGATACAGAAGGAAAGGCCCCAGCGACCTGACCCCATGTCCAGGTCACCTCCTGGGTGACCTCAGCCTTGCTGCACAGGGCCAGCAATACCTCCTGAGCTGAGTGGCCTCAGCCTCGTGGGCTGCCTGGGCTGCTCCTCATCTACCGCTGTGTAGACACAGATCCTCCCCTCTGTTGGAAGACAGGAGTCTGGCTGTTTGCCCTCCGTAAAAACTGTTTTCTCAGTATCTCTCCCTTTTCCTACATGGCGTGTTTGTGATTACTGCATGTGTGTGGATACATGACCACCTGCTGAAGAGTGTTCCAGAATTGTTTATTATTCCTGCATGTGTGTGGACACACGGCCACCCACTGAAGAGTGTTCCGGGGTGTTTATTATTCCTGCATGTGTGTGGACACACGACCACCCGCTGAAGAGCGTTCCGGGGTGTTTATTATTCCTGCATGTGTGTGGACACATGACCACCCACTGAAGAGCGTTCCGGGGTGTTTATTATTCCTGCATGTGTGTGGACACACGACCACCCGCTGAAGAGCGTTCCAGGGAGTTTATTATTCCTGCATGTGTGTAGTCACATGACCACCCACGGAAGACTGTTCCAGGTATGTTTGTTGTTACTGCGTCCACGTGGACACACGGCCACCTGGTAGAGAGCATCCCAGCATTTCTTTCACCTGGCCGTAAGCAGGTGGCTAAGTTAAGGCTCCTGCATCGGGAGCAGAACTGATTTCCACAGCTTCCCAGCTGTGTCTTTAAGCCCACCTGCTTCCCCATGCTGCTTCTTGTTGGCTAGAGTGGAAATGGGCCGGATGGAGGCACAGCAGCCCCCTGGGCTGAGGACAACCTTGAGGTGAGAACAGCGCTCTGCTCCTCTTCCCAGATGGTCTACCTGGGATCTGACTGAAGCGAGGAGTCAGCCAAGAAGTACAAAATAAACAGGTCCTACCTTCGCTCTTGTATGGATTTCCCCATATAAGGCATCGGGAATACGATGCTATTGGCAAACGCAGCGCAAGGAAGCAGATTGCAGCTGTGCATGCTGAGTCACAAGCACGGCAGACCACCCTGAGCTCTACAAACACACCGGAGTGAGAGTGGCCTTCATCCAAATGCTGCAGCCTCTTTATTTCATGAAATCCCTGAGCACAAAGATTGTGAACGTGTGAGGTTCTGCACAGAGCAGCCAGCAGACTGCGGAATGAATGCATTGGCGCAGCTGTGCTCTGTGGAGCTGCAATGACTCACATCGTCTAATGGTAAATGTAAAATGCCACCTCCTTCTGTATCATGCAGGAGAATGTGCTCCAAGAATGAGATTAAGACAACAGAGAGCCCCCCTGAAGTCATGAGCCGTGAATGCTCTGTTTATACAAACAGGGGCAGAACAGGACCTGGCCTCCCCAGGACTGTCACAGCTGCTTTCTGCTGCCGCAGCTGAGATCTCCATCCTGAGGTCCTCAAGAGGGGGATGTCTCTGCTTTGAATATGGAGGCCACTCAGACTTGGGGAAATTACCCGCTTCCCTGCAAGAGAACCAGGAGGGGAGGAAACGCCACCCATCAGGGCAGGGACCAGGGCAGGGGGCGGAGCACTGGGGTCAGATACTGAAACCCGCGCCATGGGTAGGTACTGGAACTCAAGGCTGTGCAGGTTACATAGGCAGGCGGCGTCTAACCAGGGACCACAACGCTTCTCTGTCATCTTTCTGTGGGATCTGCGCCTGCAAAGCCAAAATGGGAATGAATGTTTGGGAATGAATGTAAATAAATGGGATTGAATGTAACTGAGTGGAAAGGAGAAACTATGTAGAAAGACATTCTCCCATGTCTCAGATCAACGTTAATGTGAAAAGGTGACCTACCTTCAGGGAAATAGATGTTAGGGGCTGAATGGTGACCCCTTAAAATTCGTATGTCAAAGTCCTAACCCTCAGAAAGTGACGATATTTAGAGACAGGGCTTTTAGACCGGTGATTAAAAGGGGCCTCTGGGGTGAGCTGTCAACCAATCTGACTAGCATTCTTATGAGAAGTTTCAGCTCTCACAGAGGAAAAGCCATTTGAGGCCTCAGGAGAAACCAGCCCCGCCAACACCTTAACCAGCGTCTGGAAATGTGAGAAACGGAGGTGTTGTTTAAGCTGCTCAGTCTGTGCTATTTTGTCGGGGCAGCCCCAGCCAACGAGCATTGTAGCGTACATACTGCATTCATTGGACCAGATTCTCTGCACATGTATCTCCAGAAAGCCTGTAACTTCCACACATTACCGGAAGTCTTAAAAGGATTTGAAGATGTTGTGTTTTTCTGGCCTCATTTAAAATCCAGTCTGTCTGTCCTTAGAGGCAAATCATGTGCAATTTGCAAGGTAGTGCTTAAATCCCTAAATGTTGAACTTTGCATATGGCAAAAATCTCACATATCCAGAAATAATTGAATACTGAGAGGTTCTAACACATTGCCCCTATGAATACACAATTCTGACAAGTGCAGATAGCTGATTTCCCCACCAAACCTATCGAATAATGTTTGCATTGAGTGGAGAGGAGGGCTAACGGCAGACTCGGCTCAGATTCAGGAAGAGATGGCCAGAGCCTGACAGCGAAAAGATAAGGGGAAAATCAACAGGAACCACGGAAGAACAGCCCCCTCCAGCTAATTAATGTCTCCTGAGAGCATCAAGTTCCCATAGCACCTGTTCTGATGCCTGAGGCAGCAAAAAAATTATGTCACTTAATGTACTATATTTAAGAAGAAATAAAGTAAACATTTTTATACGTTATACCTAAAATATTTAAAAGGTTATTGCTTAAAGAAGTCAGCTTCATTTATCTGAACTTTGAAACAATGCAGAGAAGCTCACTGGCAAATAAGCAATGTTTCTGTGCCAGTCTTCAGGCATGAGTCCTCATCACAGATGACATCAGCACGCTGACCACACTGCAAGAAGTGTCCGAATAACGACTCGTTTTGCTTTGATCTCTAGAGTCAAACACTAACAGATTTGAAGGACATGAGGAAGCCTGAAGACATGCTCTCCGGACAGTGGGCCCCTCCATCTGGACCTTGAAGCTGAAAGACGATTCCTATTTCATGTACGGAACACATTTTTTATTTTGCAAAGCCATGCTTTAAAAATATAGACTTTGAATCTTAAGACATTATTTTGCATTTTAAAGAGATATATAGTTAAAGCTTACAAGAACAATATCAAGTTTCAAATAACACATTTGTCTGGTTTAAACAAGTCAATATTTTAGTAATTCATAACAGTAATTTTCTTTTTTCTTTCTTTCTTTTTTTTTTTTTTTTTTGAGATGGAGTCTCACTCTGTCGCCCAGGCTGGAGTGCAGTGGCACGATCTTGACTCCCTGCCTCCCAGGTTTAAGTGATTCTCCTGCCTCTCAGCCTTCCAAGTAGCTGGGATTATAGGCACCTGACATCATGCCCAGTTAATTTTTGCATTTTCAGTAGAGATGGGGGTTTTGCCATGTTGGCCAAGCTGGTCTCGAACTCCTGACCTCAAGTGATCCTCCCACCTGGGCCTCCCAAAATACTGGGATTACAGAAGTGAGCCACCATGCCCGGCCCATGACAGTTCTTTCCTAACACATGTTTATATTTTTGTAGCACAAGTTGATATTTTTCTAATGTTCATATATTTACATAACCCTTCAAAAACATGATTTCCATAAACTTTCTATGTCGTTGAAGAGAGTTGTTAAAATCTGATTCCATCACAAACTTCAAACCCCTTTAAAATCATTATCAGAAGCCAGCATAATTCCAGCTGTCTGCTAGCTAATCTGCAGCTCCTCATAACAAAAGTCTTCAGTCACACATTGCTCTTCAATCATGTTAAAGACACAGAACGAAACTTCTTTCTACATTGTCTCAGTACAGCTGCTTTCTTTAAAAAAAAAAAAAGTATTCTATTTAAAAAAATTAAAAACATCTAATCTTTAAACTGCACAATAAACCCCAATTTCATTACGATTGATTAATCAAATATCCCTGGAGTCCCTTCTCTTCACTGGAACTCTGCTAGGTGCGCAGAGCACAGCTGTGAGCAAGATCATTCTAGCTCCTGTCTAGAGAAGAGTCGCTCATGACAGAGAACAGCTCCCAGGAAAGTGAAAGCAGTGACACTTTCCTCATGGCCCACATGACCTGAGCCGCTCCATCCACGGTGACAGTTGTCACGACGCCTGTTCTGCCACTGTGCCGTCTTCCCGAAGCACTTCCAGGCTGTGAACACTTGAGCTTGCCTTTCTGCCTCCATTTCACGGCGTCAGGCTTGTTGACTGTTTCAGGGAAATGAGAGGGAAGCCCAGGCAGCTGGTTCTGCTGCTGACAACCAGCATCAACAAATATTCTGGTAAATAAAATGCTCCAAGACTTGCCTAAAGTGAGTGATGTGTGGGCTTCCGCGGGTTCTTTTGTTTTGTTTTTTCAGACCATGCGATCACTTTGTGTTTTAACTACAAGACCCTGTGATCTGTGACTGCTTCGTGACTAATTCTGAAAATTTTTACATTGGTCAGCAATTCACTTTAATTCAGCATTTCCCAAAGGCTGTTTAGTGACACGCCAGGCCTATATACACTCCAGGGCTACAGAACATTCCTTGTAAAGTGTGCTGAAAAATGCTGCCAGTCAGAAACCACCCCCACCCTGAAGCGACCACACAGCCCACGAGCACGTTCAGTCCCGCAGGAGAGACGCTTGCCTGATTTTGCTTAATTCCCACATTTTCCATGTGTATTTGGCCACAGACTTTTTTTTTTTTTTTTTGCATAATATCTATGAGTATGTTTCCCAAATGCCTTAGGGAGACTCGGCTTTCTGTCGCGCAGCACGTCACATCGTGAAGGAGGACGCGTTCTCGTTATCTGCAGTCTCGCTGGTCTGCCGGGAGACGAAGGTTTCTGAGTACCTGCCGGCACAGGGGAAGCCTGGGGACTTGTGCTTCCTTCTCGCACACCACAGGTCCTTCATGATCTTCAGAAAGTAATTTCTGAACTTCTGCCCAATGAAAGCATAGAGCACAGGGTTCAGGCAGCAGTGCAGGAAAGCCAGGACTTCCGTGACGGTTTTCGTATAGCCCATTCGCTTTTCATGCTGGCAGGATCGGTTCATTTTACCCAAATTTGCAGCCGTCACAAGCAGGACCATGTTATGAGGAATCTGACAAGCCAGAAACACAAGCACCACGGCTATGATCACACGGATGGCTTTGTGTCTTTTAGAATTCTGCGCTTGCACCAACGTTTTGACAATGAACATGTAACAAAATATCATGAACACCAAAGGGATAAAGAAACCGAAGAGGAGCTCAAGCCCCAACATCAGCAGCTTCCACCTGACGGGCTCCGAGACAGGCTGGTAGTTGGGCTCACAGACGTCGCTGCCTTGGATGTTGTATTTCTGGTTGAAGATAAAAGCTGAGCTGGAGATGATGATCGACACTCCCCACACAGCAAGGCAGATGACTTTGCTGCGAGGTAGCGTTCTGGATCGGAGTCGGAACGACTTAGTTGCCTGTACAATGGCCATGTACCGGTCCACGCTAATGCATGTCAGGAGCAGCATCCCGCAGTTGAAGTTGACGGCATAGATGCCTTTCATCAACTTACACATGGCATTGCTGAAAACCCACGCACCGGTGGCGTGATTCACTGCCCAGAATGGGAGGGTAAGAACAAAGAGAATGTCTGCAATGGCCATGTTCAAGAGATAGACATCTGTCATAGACCTAGCCTTCTTATAAAAAGCAAAGGTGAGCACCACCAGAATATTCCCCAGGAGGCCAAAGACACAGATCAAGGAGTAGGCGATGGGTACAAACAGCCTGGAGAACTCCCTGACCTCCTGCAAGGAGCACAGCAGGTTTTCGGGATCAAGTGAGTCGTAATATGTCGTATTGACTGATGTGAAACAATCTTCAGGGGAGTCTAAATCGCTACCATTCACTGATTCCTGGAAAGGAGACAAAGACAGAATTAGCAGTGGTGCGATTTTCAAGTAGCCACAATGAACCCAAATCATACTCCTTGCCAAAAATTAAAATCTTACCTCGCACATTGTGAGCAAAAACAAAATGCAGGCTGGATATAGAAAAAGGAGTGTACAGCTCAGCCCCTTCAGCTCACAGACAGAGGGAGCAGGAAAGTGAAGTCACTCTAAGGAGAGAAAGTGAAATGCACCACCGTTAGAACAAGTGTTCTTATGGAGCCAGACAGTTTAGTGAACAGCATTCCATCTCGTGTGGACAGAATGCACAGCACACTCTTTCACATTAAAATATCTATTTCGAGCAGGCATCAGCAACCACTTTCTGTAAAGGACCAGACAGTAAATACTTTAGGCTTTGCAGGCCATATGGTCTCTGTCACTGCTCCTCAGGCCTGCCTTTGTGTAGCTTGTAAGCAGCGAATAAATACATAACTGAACAGGCCTGACCGGGCTTGGTTGGTAGAGGCTGTAATTTGCCAATCTCTGATCTATAGTTTAAATAAAGTGCTCTCAGAAATCCACAAGTTGTGATCTGCACAAAAATCTTTATGCAAAATTTTTAAAAATTCAAAAAGATTTTACTGAACAAAAATCTACACAAGTGTGAATGTGCAGAGAAAACGTATAATTCATAGTCCTGGGCTTTAAACAGTTTACAATATATGTCAGTGATATTCACCCCTGTGGGCATGTGAGAATCTCCAGTAGAATTTGCAGTTTGACTATGAGTCCGATTCCCAAGACACAGTGAATGAGCTGCTCCGGCCCGGGCAGGTGCCAGAGAGGAATGCGCCTGCCCTCCACAGCTGCAGACCCTCCCAGTAGACATTCCAGGTTACAAGCACGAACCTGCTGTGGCAGAGACATCCTCATTGCCTGAAATTCAAGTGCCAGAGAAAAGCTGGAGGGTGGCACAGTTAGGAAAAGCTCCCTGGAGGAGGAGGCTCCGATCAGGGTCCTTACAGAATGGTGAGGCTATGGGCCAATGATTGACAGAGATGGGCCATCTCCCTCAGGTGACCAGCTGGTCTCAGGCTGAAGAGGAGTCCTGAGTCCTGAGCCCTGTGTGTTTGTGAAACAGCTGAGCAGCTGGCCTGGCCAAATCAACCGGACTGTCAGGAAACAACATGTGTGGAGCATACACTGTGCTGGGAATACCAACAGTGGCTGTGCGTGGGTCCAGGCTGCAGAAGTTTAGCAGGAGCCCAGGAAGGGTTGGAGCGGCTGTGGAGGGCCTGAGGACAAAGGGCTTTGAAATCCATCGTTTGAAGCAAACTTAAAAGAAAAACCCTTTGCTATTTTCAGGCTCACTCCTCCTTTCCAGCAGTGTTCATCATCCTGTTTATTAACACCCCCTGGCCACCCCCCAGAAAATCCATGGCCTGAAATGCTCTGATATTCATGTTGGGTTTGCTTCCCAGCCAATTGCCCATCTTCCTCCTCTTTTCCCTGCTCTGGCACCACGTGGGCCTGGCCACAGCACGCAGGAGCAGCTATGGAAGTGCAGCCCCAGGCACAGAGGCAGAGAAGGCAGAGCTGCCCCCCTCGCCCCCCAGGCTGTGCCATAGCAGTCCTCACTTAAAAGTCCACATGGATACTGACCTTTTGGACAGGAAGCCCACATAACACAAAGTTCACTCTGAATTATTTTCCAAACCTAGTTCTTGCATAATTTCGATTCCCACTTCATTGTTTCCTCCGCCCTGTTCCTTCCCGGATGCCTGGAGTCACAGCCCAGAGATCCGCTCTTCACTGCCCCTCAGTCACTGCTTTCGACATAAAGATGGAGGAAGGCATGGGGGTCACCCCTGCTGTAATCCCAGCAGGTAGACCGCTGAGTGCTTTAGAGTATGCAGAAGAAGCATAACATAGACCCCTGTGTTGCAAAAGCATGTGAAGAGGTAATCGTATCAATCAGATGAAGCTCCCAGCCACAGTGGATTGACAGACCCAAGGTACCCTGCTGCATTAAACAACTAGAAAAACCTACAAAATGTAACAATGATTTTTAGACATTGGCGCTAGGCATAATCACGAGATTACAGCCCCTGGTTTTCCAGCCCAGTAATAGATACAAAGTGAGGAGGCACCTGATATAGGGGACAGCCCTTGTGGTCGACAGAACCCTGGCCCCAGGCCCTGGCACAGGCACCAGACCTGTGCTTGTGATACCTTACACGGCAAAAGGGACTGTGCGTATGTGATGAAGTCAAAGATCCAAGGCCTGGGGGTGGACAGAGATCACGATGGATTGTCTAGGTGGACCCAGTGCGATCACGAGTCCCCAGACATGAAGAGTCGTTCTCCACGGAGATGGCAGAAGAGCAGATTCAAAGATGAGAGACTCGATGTGTTGTTGCTGGAGTTGCAGACAGAAGAGGGGGCCACAAGTCAAGCCACATGGTTGCCCTGAGAAGCTAAAAAGGCCCTCTGCTGACAGCCAACGTGAAAATGAGGACCTCAGTCCTATGACCACAAAAAACCAAACTCTGCCCACAAATGGATTGAGCCAGGACCAGATCTCCTTGTAAACATGCAGACAGTACTTACTAGCAGAAAGAAGCCTGGGACCCCTATCTAAAAATGTAGAATAGCTGGGCGCGGTGGCTCACACCTGTAATCCCAGAACTCTGGGAGGCTGAGGTGGGTGGATCACTTGAGGCCAGGAGTTTGAGAACAGTCCGGCCAACATGGGATGCATTTCTCTGCCCAGAGTTTTTGTTATTGAATCATTAATGAAGTTCGACATTAGATGAATGTCTGCTTTGAAGATTCAACACCTTGCATTAACACAGTCTCTGTATTATTCTAATGCATACTTAAATTTAGGAACAGTCATTTCACGAGGAATTCAAGCATCCAGCATCTAAAAGTGAATTCCAAGAGATGCTCTGGGTAGAAAGAAGGGAGGGAGACAGAGGGGAGAGAAATGATTGCTCTGTGGCGAGTAAATTAAAACATTAATAAGATGCTAACTATCCCCTTCCCTAGTTTATTCCTATTAGAGCTTGTTTAACAATGGCCCTTCAGAGCCCTGCTGGAATTTCCCAAACCTTCTCACCCATGGAACTGTTTCAGTTCCTGTTCTTTGGAAATGCTGGGAAATTTTTGAGGCCAGGGGTTCCAGGCTGCAGTGTGCTATTATCATGTCTGCGACAGGCCACGGCACTCCAGCCTGGGCAACATGGCAAGACCTTATCTCTTTAAAATAAGGAAGTTTATTCGTATGATTATATAAATCATATCATCTAACTATATAATCTATATAATCTTATATGTCTGATTATATAAATCATATAATCCATAAGTTGACTATATTAGTCTGTTCTCACACTGCTATAAAGACATACCTACGACTGAGTAATTTATAAAGGAAAAAGGTTTAATTGACTCACAGTTCAGCATGGCTGGGGAGAGGGAAGCAAACACATCCTTCTTCACATGATGGCAGGAAGAAGAATGAATGTCCAGCAAAGAGGGAAGCCCCCTATAAAATCATCAGATCTCGTGAGAACTTACTCTCCTGAGAACAGGATACGGCCCCCATGATTCAATTATCTCCACCTAGTCTCTCCCACGACACATGGGGATTATGGGAACTGCAATTCAAGATGAGATTTGGATGGGACATAGCCAAACTCTGTCACTGACCTAGAGGACTGTTCATTCATTCATCCAAAGACAGGTCTGAGCAATGCCTAGGGCACAATCCCTTCTGTTCATGGCAACAGCAGAGGGAAGACGAGAAGATGCCTGCATGCACCCACCACCTGACTGCAGCAGCTCACAGAGGTCCAGGACTGGCATCGCCTGACCCAGCGAATGTGCCAAGGGGTGCCACCAAGGCAAACACAGGAGGAATCTCCAGCCAGTGTGCTGGTCCCCACACCAGCCTCTAACTTGAAGTGCCTTCAATTCCTTAGCAATTGAATAAAACAAAAGCTGTGCAGGTCTCATGTTTGATTGTTTCTCTCCTTTCTGTGGACCTATGTTAAACTTAGAAATAAACTTTCATTAAGATATATTTTAAATGACTTTTTCTCCCCTTTATTGGAGGTATATTAAAGCTATACTTTAATATGTATTTTGTATTCTCGGCTTGAAATCATATAAGTAAACTACCTTTTTTTGGAGATGAGATCTTGCTATGTTGCCCAGTGGCCATTCACAGGCACAGTAATAGCACACGGCAGCCTCGAACTACTGGCCTCAAGGTACCCTACAACCTCAGCCTCTAGAGTAGCTGGGACTGCAAGCCACCACCCTAGTCTTCTAAATAAAATGCAAATGTACTAGGATCTCATGAAGATTAAATACATGTGCACAGTAAGTGATAACCTCTGAATTTCAATTTTAACATTTCAAAGATCTTTTTATCACACATTTCAAAAAGTGTTACTTTAAGAAAAATTTAATTCCAGAATAATATTTCTAGCATACCATTTAAAATGTTAACTTCAATTTTTATTCCAATAAAGTATATGGCTTCCTAGTACAATTTTTATTAGGTACAATATGCAAGAGAGTATCTCAAAAAGTAATAGTGAACTGATTAATTCATTTAGAATTGAAAAGAGCACCTAATTATACATTCTGCTAAAAAGCAGAACCAGTGGAAAGGAGAGCCACCCCCACTACAGAATTTAAGAAATGCCAGGCTGTGTTCAGTTCTCCAAACACACCATACTCGACTGCCCCAGGCCTTCTACAGGGCCTCTACCTTAGAGAAAACCATGTTTGGGGACTCTGAGGGCATCGGGAGTTCTCTAATCACAGGCAAATGGCTCCAGGACAGTCCGGTGGCCACAGCACACACTCTCAGGGAGACCCATACTGGCGGGCTCTGTGGTGGTAGAGAGAGGGCCAGTAAGAGCCGGGGGCTCCCCAAGACGAACAGGGGTCAAAGGGCCAAGCAACAGACCAACTGCCTGGCCAAGGACAGACTCTGCCTGAGAAAATTCAACATGGAAAAACAGTAACAGTTATCAAACTATCACTGGTAAAAATTGTGTTAACTTGTAATTTAAAAACATTTACTAACTAGCTTAACAATGTGTTAAAATTAAGTTGTCAGACACTTTTAAATTTGTGCTTACTTTCCCAAATAGCACTGGCCCTGCAAAACAAGGAGCAAGAACTAAATAAGAGTATGTGTGTCTGTGTGCATGTGTGTGCGTGTGTGTGTGTATTTGTATATGCATGTGTGCATGTGTGTAGGTGTGCACATGTGAGCATACATGTGCATGTGTGTGTTTGCATGTGTGTGCATGGGTGTATATTGATGCCTCTATGTATATATACATGTGTGTATGCATGCATGTGCGTGTATGTATGTGTATAACTGTGTGTGTCTCTATAGATGTGTGTGTACGTATGTATCATGCATATATGTATGTGTGTGTTTGTGTTGTATATGTGCTTATGCTGTAAATTAAGTTCTAGTTACCTGCTGGGCATTAGAAGCACTGGTTTACAGCTGTTATCTCTTTTAACCTCACAAACCATTTAAGGTAGAGACATCGTACCTATTTGACAGATGGGGAAGCTGTAGCTCATCTAGACTGTGATCCTCCCATTACTGACTCTCACTCGCTGTTCTAATTCACTTTGCCACCAGCAGGTCTTAGTGAAATGCCATAGAATTATTTAGATCCTAAATAATCTATTTCTTTTAAAATATCTTATTGATATCAGAGTTTCAAATACTGCAACATTAGGTGTTCAATACACGTATGTTCTCTAAGTTCATTTGAATCATGGGCACACCGCATTTCATACTTTTTTAGATATGCATTAGTGGAGCTGAAACTCTAAGCTGGCTTCCTTCTGCTTTTGAATGAGGGTGGCTAAGGAGGAGGCCAGGAGGTTTGGTTTTTTTGTTGTTTACCATTGGTGATTTGTTTATTAGCTTCTGTGGGTGGTTTTTTTTGTTTGTTTGTTTGTTTCAGTTCCTTTTGTTTCTTTGGAAGTTTGCTTTTATGTTTTCTCTTTTATTTGCAGAAATTACATCTTTAACCATTTCAAGAATAGCTTTAGTTATGGCCTTGCATTTTTGTCTTTTTTTTAATAATGTCCTGCTGCTAGATGGGCTTTGGAGGTTATCTCCAGCTGGAGCCAGGGGCGCAATCTCGGCTCACTACAGCCTCCACCACCTGAGTTCAAGCATCCTCCTGCCTCAGCCTCCCCAATAGGTGGGATCACAGGTGTGCCACCACACCCGGCTAATTTTTGTATTTTTAGTAGAGACAAGAGTTTCACCATGTTGACCAGGCTGATCTCAAACTCCTGACCTCAGGTGATCTGCCCATCTTGGCCTCTCAAACTGCTAGGATTACAGGTGTGAGCCCCAGCGCCTGGCCTGGCTCCTTTTAATATCATTGTGTATTTTTTTCTGGCCGTAAGATACTGGCTTCATAATCACAGTGGCATTGGCAGCCCTCATGGCAGCTTTGCAACATTGCACTGGGTCTTGTGAAAATTTCCACCTTATCAATTTCTCTTAAATAACCCCCCTCCCTCACAAGCTCCTTCTTGCTCAATTTCAAGCTGCCTGCAATGCCCACTCAACAGCCTTCATTGTGTAACTGACTTACCACCTCCAAAATATTTCTTAGCCTAATTTTTTTGTTTTTCAAAATCTTTTCGTACATTTGATTGAGAATCACATTCCTCTCCAGACTGATGCCCTGAGGATATCTCCTATGAGAAACAAGCACGCAGGCCATCACCCAAGCTCCAGTGCAAGGAATGAGTATGAAATCTCTTACGACACACTTAGGAGAAAAGTGGGCTTCCTAAAACCGTACGGTCAATGAAAGAAACTCTGCGCTGTTAAGCATGAACACAGTCCACACGCCAGCATTCTGGAAGATTAATGAGAAAAACAGTCCCATTCCCACCAGGCTACGATATCAAAGAAGTTAGATTTGAAAGGTAAGTTTCAGGGCCTTGGCATGCTCACCACAGGCAGCGCTCTGATCCCCTCCCTTCAGCCGCACTCTGCGCCCCACAGTGTGATGACTCCAGGTCACAGACGTGATGACCATCTGTCAATAAGGGGCACCTTCCAGTGGTTATTTACAAAGAAAAGCTGTGAGCTACTAGAACTGTCCAAAAGCAAGTTCAGGATTGCCACTTCCTATTGAAAAGTAACGCCCGCCTATTTGGCCAAATGCAAATGATTAACCATGTGCATCCTGTAGGGTATTGAGTAACCGTGAGATCCCTGGAATCAAAGTCCAACCAATTGCAAAGTGATGAGAAAGTGGGAGGCGGCGTAGCTCCCCAGAGCAAGAGAGCCTTTGCGATGTTTTCAATTTTCGGTCATGAGTTTGTAGCCAAACTTCCACGCTCCTTTACCTGGTTATCCCCTGAGAGCCAGGAGCCCCTGCGAGCCGACTGGGAAGATCTGAGGACGTTTGCAAGGCCGTGTGAGGTAATGGGCGGGGTTGGAAGCACTTTTGTGCAGAGTCAATGAGTCCTGGCTCCACCCTGAAAGCTATACAGCCACAGAAGGACCACTGAGCCTCAGCAAGCCCCGGTTTCCTCTTTCAGAAGAAAGACCTTCACAGTTCTAACCTCAGAGGGTTCTGAGAAATAGCCAGGACCGACCACAAAGCCGAGGAACAGTGCCCGGAGGAAAGGTGGATCTCCACGGTTGTCAACTGTTATTCCCGGACACTCTGAGACCCGCAGAGGAGTCCCTCAATCAAAGGATGAGGAGCCCCTAATCTTTACGTGGCACAGAGACATCATCTCTGGGTGATAATGGGGGTCACTGCCCAGTCATTAGACATATCAAGGAAAGCAGCTGATGACAAGTCACTCAGAAATTTATTGTTAGATGCAAGTGGTTAAAAAAAATAGAAAAGAACCCGAGACTCATAAAGCTGTTCACACCTGGGTTGCTGTGAGCCACATCTCAGGAAATGACAAAAATTTACAGACAACAGGCTCATGACCACCAGGCAGCCAGCCGGATGGACTCACTTTCTCTGCCTCACATGCACTGCGTCCTCCCCACCCCGGCTGCCCAGAAGGCCACAGTGGCCACTTCCCAGTCCTGCCCTGTCCCGACCACGCCTCACCCGTGTCTCTGCTTCCTGCTGAGCGCTGAGCTCTGAGCTCCCAAGCCTGAGCAAGCCCTGAGAACCTGGAGCACGCCCCTGGTCATCTCCCCGGGGACCCAGCTGGACACAGCAGGGCCTATGTCCTGCTCAACCCCCCTGGCCATTTTCCTAGGCCTCTCCTGGGTCCCCTCCAAAGACCCTGCTGGCCCTGGTGGCTCCTCCTTCCTGGATAAAAGAAGGGCCTTTTCTGTTGGAGGCACGTGCAGCCCTACGGTCATGCGGCCCTCTTGCTGCCGCCCTCCCTGTCCTGCCTGACAGCAATCCTTCCCGGCAAAGCCTCTCCTCACTAAGTCCTGGCTGTTTTCCTCTAACAGAGCTCACCACTTCTTTCAGCCTGGGTCACCTGTCCCTTCTCCAGCTGAGCGGAGTCGTGGGATGCTGCTCCCCCAGAGCTCGTCCCAACCCGAAACCTGCTGATTACTGGAGGGAGGGCAAACACGGCAACCGCTCTGCTCTACCAACCCCTCCCCTGCTACCTCGGCTGCATCCCTCCACCTCACTTCCACTCCACCCCTGATGCTTCTGCTTCGGTAGAAAGAGTGCCCAAGGGGCGAGAGGAGGAAGAACCAGGCTGCCCGCCCACCCGCAGGGGCACACACACCTCCTGCATTCTCAGGTGCCTCTAACACTGGCCCTTTTATAGATGATTAGCCCTGTAATGCCTGCCTGGAAAGAAAAGGGAAAAACTGATTGGATTTTGCTGGAGAATAAAAAATTAGTTAAGCAGAAATGTAACGTGTCGAACAAAACTGCATCGTGCGGCACACAGAGGCTGAGGGACTCAGGAGGCCCAATGGCACCCCCTTCCTGGCAGAACAAAGAGACTCGGCCACTGTGGGAGCCCCTTCAGTTAGACTCACAGAGGCAGGGATCTGGCAGTCTCCAAGAGCGACCCCCTCCCTATGCCACCCTCCACATCCCAGAGGGGAAGGCAGTGGATGGAGACTGGAACCCTGCTGCTGACCAGCTCCCAGCCTGAGACGATACCCATGTGGCTCTGGCCTCTGTGATGCTTCTCATATCCTTTGCCCCATATGTCTTCCCTATTTTCAAGTCAAATCCAAATTATATGTCACCCTGAGAAAGCTGAGACCCATTTCATTTTTCTCTCTCTAAAAACGCCCCACATTAAAGATCCTCTCAGGTCTCACTCTCATCCAACCTTCCTGAAATTTGAAATCACACTGTTCATTTGCATGGACGCGGTGAGGTGCGTAAAACACGAGGAGTGTGGTTTACAGTCACATGTTTCACAAGAATAATTTTCCAGTCGGAAAATTCAACGGTAAACATCAAAAGTTCATTCTGAGCAAGAGCCAGGGACAGTTTGGTGAATTCAGATAATAGTCATAAGGAGTTGCTTTAAAACTCACATCGAGGCATTTCTAGGAAAGCTATCTGCCTCTGGCTATCACCCTGCAGAGGACGCTGGGTACGGCTCAGAATGGGTCCTGTGACCGTTTCCGACTGTGGGGCCTCACCACCTGCGTGAAAAGGCCTTGCCTAGAACTGCCGGATCCTAGACGCTTAGGAAGAAGGGGCATCCTCTGGCCACACGGACGCAGCAGGGAGTGCAAACTGGTTCCCCTGGAAGGGAAGAAGAGTTTAAAAGGAAAAGGGCATACTCAGGAAATGTGTGTTGGCTGTGTGAGTAGACACGTTGTAAAATCTCAAGCAGCAATTATGTACAGAAACAGCCTTTTTGTCAAATGGACTTCCTTGCAGCTCACCTTGAGTGTTTCTTTAGGAGTTAACAAAGCATTGACTATATTTTCAACTTTGCTGATATGCCAAAAGGTGACTGACACCCAGTTGACTCCCAGAGCCATGAGAGATTGTAAACAAATCACTGTTACAGCGCCGTGACTCAAGGTGGTGGCCAAGCAACAACAGAAAACCGGGGCAGCTGTCTACTTTCCTCATGGCTCAATACTTCTGAAGTAAAGAAGGTATATTTTAAAAACAAAACAAATCAAAATAAAAGCCTTGTTTGCTTATTTTTAAAAACCCTCCCCAGGAAGACCTGGAGGCAGCGCAGGTGATGGGAGTGCAGGGAAGAAGAAATCCACAACAGGGATTGTGGGCAGGCAGCCGCAGGCTCGCACCCGCTGCAAAACCATAGACTGTCCAGCCAGCAGTGCTTGGGTCTGTGCCATGTGGTGTGGATCTGTATCTCTTCCTCCATAAAAAAGTAAAAAAAAAAAATAAAAAAAAAAAGGCCATTGTGTGGTAGGGACAAAAACACATTTTATAGGGGGCATTACAAGCTATGCTGACACCTCGAATTTTGGAGTTTACAAAGACGTCAGATGGTGCATCCTTCAATGCTCCCTGCATGTGCTATACATCTAGGCCTAGGGAGTCACTCTGTGTTATTCTACACCATAAAGTAGCTGGCCTGAAAAGTACTCTCCCATGTAGCCGGAACACTAGTTATAAATTATTTTTGCAGATACAAATCATTTTTTTCGATAGTTCCTGTGTACAGCTCACAAGGTACAGAAATAGTGAGAAGTGTGCCATTTACTTCCCACCTTTCAAGAACTCAGCGTTGGAAAGTTGAGGCCTAAATACATGACAATACAAGCAACAGGAGAAGGGCAGAGAGCCTGCGCGGGATGGATGGGCCAGTTCATAGGAGGGAGCGCACAGGAGCCCTTCCAGCTGCAGGCTCCTGCACCTCGGGTTTCCTGGTGAAGGGCCGGGCTCAGCCCAGAAGCCAGCTAAGATCTGACCAGGGAGGCAGGGGAGGAAGGCAGTTTGAGAGCAAACAGCATGAGCCTGGCTGGAAGGCAGAAAGGCACAGAGGTGGAGAGCAGTGAGGGTGGCTGGGGGACCAGCCCTCAGCAGGGAGCCAGGGAAGGTGGCTGTCGGACCAGAATGCTGGAGGCAATGCAGACACGGATGTCTGTGGGCTGTGGAGGGACCCACAAGTTTACAGGGAGGAGAAGGGGGTGCACAGGGCAGGTGCACCCTCCTGGCGGCAGAGGGAAGGGGAGCCCGGACCACCAGACCACGGGCATCTGGAGTGTGGGGCTGACCCTCGCCGTTTCATCCACTCAGTTCCATTGATCCTCACTACAGGCCCCAGGCCCGGGGATTGTCAGAGTCCTCCCCAGTAGACAGATGAGAAAAAAACTCAGTTCATGCACCAACACGTTTGAGACCCAGTCTCAAAGACATGTCATCTGATTCCACAGTTCCTACCTTTCTGGGGTGCATGTGAAGAGAAAATGTTCTGGGGAGATATTTTGAAAAATATCAGTAAGGAACAAGCAGAAGAGGAATCAAGATGATGCCAAATTTACATCGGCACAGAAATAGGGAAACCGAACTGAAAGCTTACTTTTTATTTACTAATTTCTTTCTACACGGAAGAACAGTTGTAGAAACTTACAGAAATGGTCTCAGAGGGAAGAAAATGGATGTCATTTGAAGTATCTGAAATTCGAAGAGATTGATGTCTTGTTTAACTGAAAATTCTTGGAAATTCCTGCATGACTTCACATCCACGTCAAGAATCGAAAGCCAAAAGCTGCTTTTCAAGTTAATCCCTAGATGGCTGTCTCCTAATTAATACATGAGGATTTTCAATTTGCAAGTGATTCATGTGAAGATCCAAGACAAATAAAGCCCATACCTCACACAGCATGAGGTGCGGAGTAACAGCCTTGTGACTGGGATTGCTGTTGTGGTGGTGGAGATGGGGGCGGTGGCTACCACTATGAGCCCTAAAGAGGGGCTTAGTGACAGAGCAGGCTTCATCTTGCTGGAGAGGTTGCAATTAAACTCAGAGATGCAGATGGAACTGCTGGGACGTTGGGCTCATGTGTTTGAAGCAGGACAGATTGAAGATAGAAAAGAGACATTTCAGAAGAGGCCAGAGGATAGGTCCTAAAATATCAGTACGGTATCATTAAGGAAGGAAAAACAGAAAAGTGCTTGCAGGAAACCCGCAGAGTGAAGAACCTGAGGACTGAAGCGGCCTGTGCCATTGTTGTCACTGCTCCTTGAGACCAAACTTCTGCAGGAATGTCCCAGGGAAAGCTTAACTAAGGGTTTAAGAAGAACACATGGAAGAAACAGGGACCACACAGGTGAAAACGTTTAAGGAGTAACAGGAGACTCAGAAAAGAGAATAGAGTTATGGTGAGCAGCAAACCCGGGTGAAACCTGATCTCATTAACTGTGAAAACAAGCCGACAACAACGTTCATTTCCCTCAGTCCAGAGCCTCCAACACTCTTGTGACCTAACATGCAGCAGCGGTGGGCAGAGATGCAGGGACTGTGTGAGGCGGGATGGGGGGACTGTGTGAGGCGGGATGGGGGGACTGTGTGAGGCGGGATGGGGGGACTGTGTGAGGCGGGATGGGGGGACTGTGTGAGGAGGGATGGGGGGACTGTGTGAGGAGGGATGGGGACTGTGTGAGGAGGGATGGGGGCACTGTGTGAGGAGGGATGGGGGGACTGTGTGAGGCGGGATGGGGGGACTGTGCGAGGCGGGATGGGGGGACTGTGTGAGGAGGGATGGGGGGACTGTGTGAGGCGGGATGGGGGGACTGTGTGAGGCGGGATGGGGGCACTGTGTGAGGAGGGATGGGGGGACTGTGTGAGGCGGGATGGGGGGACTGTGCGAGGCGGGATGGGGGGACTGTGTGAGGAGGGATGGGGGGACTGTGCGAGGAGGGATGGGGGGACTGTGTGAGGAGGGATGGGGAGTTCGTGGGGTTACGTGATGTTGTAGGGGGATGGGGAACTGTGTAGGGGGATGGGGACTGTGGGGGGGCATGGAGGAACTGTGTCAGTTGAATGGGGTTGTGGGGGGCATGCGGGGACTGTGTGGGAGGGATGGGGGTGCTGTGGTGGGGAGGGTTGCTGGAACTCTTTTGGGCGGGATAAAGAGACTGTGGTGAAGAAGAGGCAGGAGTGTTCTCAGGTGCTTTCCATCTAAGCCCCCACAAATCTGGTTTTCTAGGCAGGCGTTGTGTTCAGCCCTCTGGACCCGCCCAGAAGTGCAGAGAAATCAGTGCTCGGTGATGGGCAGCCCTCGGCCCACAGGACAGCAGGAGTCACGCTCCACCCACAGCGGGAGGAAGGGAACCCTCTCCCATGGGACGGCCACCATCTGCTGCAGCATCATCCTCCTGGCTCTTCCTGTTGAACTCCAGGATTAGGGGCCAACCCTCCCAGTTTTCCAGGGACTTCTGGGGGAGTAGCCGTGTCTACTGTGCACAGTGAGGAGGCAGCCGCGCTGGAGCTAAGGGAAGCGCAGGCGTCCGAGACTGGGAGTCAGTTGCTCTTCTCTGCAATGGTTAGCGTGCCCCTGGGTGCATCTGCTAGCAGGTGGCATAGGTGGGAAGCCTGGACAGCTGAGAAAGGAAGACGGTGGCTTTTTCGACCAAAAATCAGGCGCGGGGTGGAGCGGGAAGCCGAGGGGGCAGCTGCCCTCTGATGTGAAGAGTGTCTGCAGGGTGAGACAGCAGCTCTACTCGCGGTTGTATCAGAAGGAAAACCTGGGCCAGAAGCCCTGCAGGTGGGAGGAGGAGGCTTGGGCTAGGAGGAGGGAGGACGTGTCCCCCCCCCGAAGGGACCTGCCGGGCTGTGGGCTGAGACGAGGGCCCAGCTGCCTACTGTGCGGAAGGAAAGAGTGTCCAGCCAGAAAGGTCAATTTAATCTAAGACAGAAAGGCGTCAGCGTGCTGGAAAGAGAGAATTCCCAAGAGGGAGCAAGGGCGAGGAGGTCTACTAGTCTGTGAACTCTCCAGACTCCAGAGAAAGCGCTCCCTCGGGCTCCAGCACAACCTCTGGAATGTTCTCCAGAGACAGAGATAGGAGTTCCGGATTCTTTCTCCGGACCTCTCCTGGCAGCTGGATGCTGGAGCTTTTCAGGAAAGGTGACACAAGCATGCCCGTTCACAGCGGCCGGTGTGCCTGCCGGGTGCGAAACTAGTCACACGCTTCACAGCACCTGTGGATCTCCGAACGTCTCAAGATTAAACTTCCAACTCTGACCATGACATTCTAGATACAGCCTTAGTTTTGCAAAATTTTAGCAATAAAAGCGAACAAGTGACACAAGTAAGAGAAGAGATATGAAAGTCATGATGGGGTTGTGTAAGGAAGTAGAAATATAAAAACGTCACGTTTAAACATTTCTCTTTGTGCTTCTGCTTAATAACAAAATAAGTTGGTTGCATAATGAAACAGAACTTCTAAGAAAAGCAAAAGGACTCATATGGTGACTATTCTGGATATCACTAATTTCCACTGCTGGAAAAATAACACCTTCTAGATATTCCCAGATAAACTGTTGTCTGAGTGCTGCCATAGTGACAATTCTTTCTGTGTCAGGTTCCAGAACAGCGGCCAACGCTATTTTGCTTCAAGTCAGATATGGAAAATGGGAAGAAAACACTAGGCTGCTAACAAAACACCCTGCTTAGACACCAGGAGTGTAGATAACCAGGCATTGTTGAACCAAGAATGAAATCACTCTCAGCAGCTCTAAAACCAACTTCCAGTGGAATCAGGCTTCTGATTTACTTTAAAAAATCTCACAATCATATTCCACAAAGTCATGATTGACCTTGCTAGAAAGGACAGGCCTGCTCACAGAATGAGGGTGACAGAAAGCCTCCTCTCGCTGTTCTACAACGTCTAGAGGGCGCCAGGCACTGGGGTCTGGCTGGCGCACTCTCTGACCCACCGGCAGCTGCCGGGTGGACCAGTGGGACCCCCACCCGGCGTCTGAGGAGCGGGCAGCACAGTACCCGCCAGCCTGCCACCGTCTTGGCCACGTAGGTGGGAGGAGACAGATTCATTACAGAACCCGAAAAGACTCATGCTGACAAAAGCACCAAAGGAGAATGACTGATTTTATTAGTCATTTAATTACACTCCCAAGGCTGATGTTCAATTTATTAAAACATCTGTTTGTCTACCAAAAAGAAATCTGAAAGCCACACATTGTTTTTGGGTTGGGGACCCTCGATCAAATGATCTTGCCATTGGATAACCACACAAATGAAACGTGTCTAGAGCCTCCTCCCTAGCATCTGGGAAGACACCCTCGCCTCAGATTCTCACTGGATGCAGGGCTAAGGGCCGGGGCCACCGGGATTCACGGGGCTGCTGGGTGACCCAGATTCAGGGCGCTCATTTCCATTTCTGTCTGCCAGACAGCCCCACTGACTTATAAACTGCTACAGAAATGAAAACGGGTGACGTGTGCCCAGTGACGCCAGAGTCACAGGCTGGTTTCAGCGGCCATTGCAGCAGGCCCGGCCAGGGGGCTCTGAATGGAGAAGGGGTCTGCTTATCCCGATCCCGGGGTTGAAATTTAGGCCACACAATGGCAGTAACCCCTCCAAAACAGGAACCGATGCCTCTGGACTGGGGTTTCCTATACCTGGAGGAAGGTTTCCAAAGGCACTGTGCTCATGAACTGCCTCTCCTTGGGGTTGAAATGCAGGTTCTGAGTGGGTAGACCAGGCTGGGGCCTGCACTCCCACCATTCCGAACCCCTCTTGAGGTCTACCGCTGCTCAGAAGACCACCTGAGAGCAGGAGGAAGCTAGACCCTCTCTGCTAAGTCACCTGATGTATAACCTGTCAAACCTCCAACGCCACCAGCCCAGGATCTCAGACAGCTGGTGTGGCAGGAGGTAGGGACAGCACACGGAGGACGGAGTCCTCCTGACATGAGCCAGATCATGGGCGGGTGAAGAGGGAGAGGCAGAAGCTTCTGGAGGGACCTCCCACGCGCAGCTGCGGAACGGCCCTGCTTTGCATGTTGATCCTGTCTGCTGCGGTGCAGTTGTTGGCCCAGAGCTGCATCTGTCACGGTTGTGTGACCTGGCCCGGCCCTGGTCATGGCTGGCCAGCCCACCATGCCCTGCCCTGACGGCCTCCGCTCATAAGCTCTCATGTCCATTCTATCCTGGAACCTCTTGCCCTGTCCCTTCCCCTGTCTTTGTTCCGTTTTCCCTTCCTTCATCTATTCAACTTCTCATTCTACCCCCCAAATAGAAGCGCTTTAAGAAGTAAAGAGGAATGGATGTCTTGCGTAGATGCTCCGTCCTCTGAACGCTGAAGGACTCTCTGGATGTTTACTGTACTTTACTCAGTAACAAAGCAATGTCCAATCAACAGTGTGGTCTTGGGGAAGCCTATTCTGAATTAACTTTCAACTGATCCTTTCAAACATTTAAAACTTGGGACCTGATGGGTGAAAATTTTGCTAAGACACGTGATGAAGTTTCTGGCTGTCTCCAGGAAAGCTGGGCAGCGCTTCCTGGCCCCCATTCGTGGAGCCGCTGGGGAGGTACGCTTCCTCATCTGCAGCAGCGCGCCAAATTCCACACCGAGAGCCCCCCAATACTTGGAACTACAGTATCTACTTCTGCATTAAATGGTCCCATGTGAGGTCTACTGAATTGTCCTCTCTGTGTTTTGGGGTTCTTCCAGCCCACCTCTTGACTGCACCTGGCGTCTGTCATTCCTTATCACTTCCAGGGTGCCTGACTCCGGTAGCTGCCATTCCCACTGAATGTGCCACTTCCAACAAGCTCTGGGCTGGGAAACCAGACAGCCCTTCTTATCAAGACTGCATCTAAAATTAGAGCCGATGTATCCGAATATGCACCTGAGGGCCTCCCCAGGGAGAGAACACAGCAGGTTTGGGTACAGGCTTTGCCGTATCTATTTTGGCCCAGAGTCTCTTGGGGTTCATTTCCTCTTTCTCAGGCTGCCTTAGAGGTTGCTATTATTAGATGAGAGAGCTCCAGGTAAGTCCGGGCTTAGAGGTTTCAGATAATTAATGAGTGAAGACACAATGCAAAATTAAAGCAAGTGCCTCCGAGATCGTCACACAAATGGAGTCACAATATTGTTAAATGACAGAAATACATTGACTCACAATGCAGTGAAACTGACTGTCACTTGTTTATCACTTTCACTTGGGAGACGATACTATCACTAGAACTCCTTCTGAAGCATTGCAGTGTCAAGAATTCTCTGGAGGCCAGGCACGGTGGCTCACACCTGTAATCCCAGCACTTTGGGAGGCCAAGGCAGGTGATCACGAGATCAAGAGATTAAGACCATCCTGGCTAATATGGTGAAATCCCATCTCTACTAAAAATAAAAAATTAGCTGGGCATGGTGGCAGGCGCCTGTAGTCCCAGCTACTTGGGAGGCTGAGGCAGGAGAATCGTTTGAACCCGGGAGGCGGAGGTTGCAGTGAGCCGAGACGGCGCCACTGCACTCCACCCTGGCCACAGAGTGAGACTCCATCTCAAAAAAAATAAAAAAGAATTCTCTTGAAGCAGACCCAGACCCATCTGTGTATCCAGGGACACATCTGTGCCTTCCGTGAAGCCGGCTCTGGGCCTGTCTGTGTCCCTCTCACCTCACCCCTACCCCGCTTCGTCAGCGCCCTGAGGCTCTTTCCTCCCTCCTGGCCTTCCCTCCTCACCCTTGACGCCAACCTCCCCTCACACAGCCAGCCCCTCCACCCAGCCTCGTTCACGTTAGACCCACCAGCACCCCTTGCTCTGCAGCAGCTGCGGCCCCCAGGGTGAGCTCAGAACCTAAGTTTGGGAGACGAGCTCCCTTTTGATGTGTGGGATCTGCGTTTCTTCCTTACGGTGCGGCTCATGGAGATGACAGCTCTTTAACGGGGGCTGTGGTCTATTCGACTGTTTGCAAGCGTCCCTATGCTTCTTTCTCAAGCGTTAGTCAACAGCAGCTTGCAGACGGGACGGAACGTCTTTGTGAGATGGAAAGAACACAGACTAGAATCAGAAAAATCTGCCTCCCAATGCCCCACGGCCATCTTCTGATTGTGTGACTTTACCTCCCTAACTGTTTAAAATAGCCCCACACCTACCTGCCAGGATTGTCTTCAGAATTACATAAAGCAACAGGTATGAAGTCTCTGGACTAGAGCGTGGCACATACCAACTCAGCGAAGACTGGCTTCGCATGACTAAAGCAGTCTAAATCAGAAAGTATTCGCAAGGGTGACTTGATAACACAAACTTTTGCAACGTTCTTAGTTATTGAGACAAAAGAAATACAATATTTTCTAAATTCCAAGACCAAAAAAATAAAACCTTACCAATCAAGAAGGAGCTTTTTGTTCCACAAACCAGCAGCCTCCGAGTTTTTTCTCTTAAATGTCAGACTTTGAAAAGGTTGAGATTTCTGTTCACCAGCGCAGACACGCGGGCCCTCTCTTACTGATTGCCACGGAGTCCCAAGAGTGGGACTCTGCTCTCCCTCTGGCAGCAGTACCACCTCCTTCCCCCTCAGGCTGGGCGGCGTGTCGGGCTGCCCCCCTCACCACAAACTTTATTCCTCAGCGCACACTTCAGATCACAGAGAGGAGACAAATAGGGTGGAGGAAGGAAGACAGGCTGATGTAACTAGGTCACTCGGTAATTTCAATTTCAGATGTAAATTTTTCTTTGTTTCAGAATTATTGATCTGTGGAATATTTCTTGATTCTTCTTGGAAATTACAAATTAATTAAAATGATTGTAGAGTTCTCTGAAAGGCTCCACAGGTTTCTTAAGACAATTTTTAAAAACCTGAAAATACCATATGATCTATGCTTTATGAGCAAAGGCACAGTGAACAGAGAATCAGCCTCTCACCAATATCCCATGGCAGGTCAGCGGCAGCTGCAAATCAAGGCATACCCCAAGCGTAGAGGAGAAATTTCACCCTCAGTACTCATCTGCTTTCTTAGCCATTGTCTACAATCTGTGGCCACATATCACAACTTGACCGATTTAGGGACACAGAAACCCTTGTGTTTCCACACTCCCAAGGCAACCGTCAGTCTTAAGTTGGAGAACAACCTCGTAATTTGAGGGGAAATGTAGGTTACCTTCTGCACCTTGGTCTACCATAAACAGGCTACAAATACCCCAAGGAAAGTCCAGGATTGTCACTTGATGGGAAACACCGACAGCTTCTGCAGGGACAGACGTGTGAGCCTACAACTGTAGTTCATCCACCCCCCCCTTCTTTTTTCAAATGGTTATAAATAGTATTGTTAAATGTTAATTTATGCATGTGAAATACAATTTAGAAAGTACTTTTCATGTTTAGTATTTCATTTAATCCTGACCGATAGTTGGGGGGAAATGGACATCGGGACCTTCGTTTTGTAGATGGAAAGAAACGCGTTGAGGAACTTCCCAAGAATGTATAAGCCAGGAGTAGTGACTTCGGGAAACAAGCCCTGGGTCATCCGTGTCCTCCTGTACCACACCGCAGGGCAGCGATTCCTCCAGCAAACGCTTCCTGATGCCTACTGCGTGCTGGCCACTGTCCAGGCAGGAGGCATACGGCCGTGACTAAAACAGGTAAGAGTCTTGGCCTCACGGGGTTTCCATTCTAGTCATGGAACACAGGTAATAAAAAAAAAAAAAAAAAAAATGAATGAAAAGATACGTAGTATGGACGTTGGGCAATGCCGTGGAGAAAAATCAAGCAGGGAAGTGGATGGGGATTGTTGAGGTAGCTGCGATTCCAATGAGGGTGAACGGGAGGTTTCACTGAGACTGTGGCATTTAAATAGAGCCCTGGAAGAGGGGAGGGAGTGAGCCACGTGTGTAGCTGGAGGGAAGCACCTTGGGTGAAGTCTTCCATGCAGAATCTGCCTGACGTGTTCAAAGGAAGGAAGGAGCTCAGTAAGGCCGAGGTGAGCTGGGAAGGGGTGGGAGCTGCAGTCGACGGTGAGGGGCTGGTCACAGGGCCTCACAGTCTACTCTAGCGACTTCGCCTCCTCCAGGGGAGACGCGATGCTCCTGGGACTTCGGAGTGACATCATCTGACTTCTATTCTAAGGAGATCACTTTGGCAGCAGTGTTGAAAATGGATTCAAGGGATTTCAGGCCGAATTAGAAAGACCACCCAGGTAAGATATGAGGAGAGTAATTTGGAAACAAAGTCAACAGGATTTACTGACAGACTGGGTGTGAGACTTGACAAAAGGGGAAGCACAAAGGGTGGGTCCGGGAGTCCGAGCCGGGCAATGGACATTGCTCACTCAACGCTGTCTGGGGTGGGAGGGAGAGTTAACAGGAATCCGGAGCTGAGGCACTGAGGCAGCCGCTAGCACACCCGGGCCACGTTCACAACAGCCGAGACGTGGACCCGCCTATGTGTGCATCTGCAGAGGAATGGGTAAGGAAAATGCGGCATCTACACCCCTGGAATGCCACTCAGCCATAAAGCAGAACGGACTCCTGGCATTCTCGGCAGCGTGGGTGGAGCTGGAAGACTTCACCCTGAGTTACACAAGTCAGGGACAGAAAGTTAATCACCGCATGTTCTCACGCATGTGTAGAAGCTGAAAAAAGCGGTCTCACAGAAGCAAAAAGTAGAACAAAGAATGCTATGGGCGGGAAGGCGACAGAAAGCAGAATAGGGAAGGATTTGAGAAAGGACAAGATCAGAGCTAGTGGGGAGGAATAAGTCCTCGCGCTCCACACCACTGCAGAATCACCAGGGTTTTTATATTATATATTCACATGACTAGAAGGTGGTCACTGAACTTTCCAAACATGAAGAAATGATAAGCGTTTGAGGTGATGGATATGTCAATTCCGCTCCTCTAATCGCTAGACATTACGCTTATTGAAACGTCACTAAGTACACCATAAATATGTACAATTATTATTTGTCAATTAAAAATAAAGAATAAAAAAAAAAGATTCCAGTGCCGATATCCAGTGTGCTTGGAGATCACTGTGGTCTCAGAGTAAGATCAAGCTGTGGAGCCCCACCTGGCAGCCCCCAAGGACTTGGGGAACCCCAGGATGGGCACCTCTGGGTGCCACCCTGCCTGGCATACACATGGCGACCCAGGCCAGGATTTCCTTGATGCAGACAATGAGCTTCTCGTGCTGCATGGGGTCGCGCTGGATGGCGTGGAGTGGTGCCGGAGGATGCCTGACTGGGAGAGGGATAAACACAGGAGAGAATGCAGACATTTATTCCGGGAGGGGCTGTGTGAAGAGAAACAAACATGGGTCACAGCTGGAGGTGACACTGGAGCAAAACTGATTTTACTGAAGATCGGGTCATGTTGGTGAGGAGAATGTTGACTATGAAGGAAAGAGAAGGGAGAAGTGTGAGCCGAGTAAACAAAGGGACAAGCACCCAGCGCACCCTCTGGAGACTGGGCTGTGTCAGGGACAGGGCCGGTCTCCCTGGTGGCAGGAGGCGGAGCCCCGGGGGCACAGAGGCCACAAGACAGGGGGGTGCCTTGGTGCGCAGCCATGGGGCTCTCTTCTGATTGCTCCTGTCTTCTCAGGGAAATAGGAAATCAAGGCCTCAGCTGAGGGTGAAGATGGAAAAAGAGGCATCCCAGTTTTAAGAAAAAAGGAAAAGGAATAAGTCAGTCATGCAGGAAGAGGGAGCAGCAGGGGGCTAGAGTCACAACTGCCCAGTCAGCAGCCACCAACTTGAAATGAAGCAGTCACCACAATTGCTTTCTGTCTCTTCTCAGACACGGTTATGTAGGTGCTGTAGCCAAGTGGGAGGAGAGGTGACTCCAACAAGGGCTGTGGTTTAGCCAACTGAGTAAGACAGAGAGGGGCCGGGGGCTGAGAGGGGGCAGTACAGGTACTACGTTGCCTTCTAACCCTCCCAACATTACTGGGTCCCCAGAACATTCTAGCGGTGGCCCCATGGCAGATTAGTTAAAGGCAGCAGGATGCTCACCATCCAGTTTCAGACATGGGGTTTATCCAACCCAGGGCGTTGTCCCTAACTTGGTTCCAAGGACTCCGTCAGACTAGGATGTCGTCCTTGGTGTCAACTACAAATTTAAGAACGCTGTTCCTCAAAACCCTGGCTTCCTTTAAAAGCCAATGATGATGACCAGGCACCTTTAAAAACCAGTGATGGTGGCCAGGCGCGGTGGCTCGTGCCTGTAATCACGCTGCTCTTCAGATGGGTCCAGCACAAAAACTCATCCCATGCAGTCCTCCTGGAAGCCCACTGCGGAATCACTGGAATGGCAGGCTCTGCTCCGACTGTGCCAGCCGGCCCTGTCACCAGCCATGCCAGCGGGCAAGGCAGGGGATTCAGTTATGATCGGGCTTCCCTTCGCCAAGATTGACTAACGCCTTTGCTCAACTTGCCAAACCTGAGCTCCCCTGCCCTGTGGCACTGCAGCATGGGGAACACCAGACAGCTGCCTGGAGTCGGGCTGACTACACGGAAGGGCAGACCTCTGCTCTCACTGCGGTGGACCCTGATTCTGAGTTCGGATCTGCTTTTCCTGCCTGTTGTACCTCTGCTCATCTCAGCAGAGTCCCTGAATGCCATTATGACCGTGACGACATCCCATCGAATGTAGCTTCCAAGAAATCCAGCTCCCCATGAAAGGGGCAAAACTGTGTGGGAACAGCCACCAGGTGAAAGAATGCTAGAATCAACTCTGGAAGATTTATTTACAGGACTAACCGGGGCATGGCCTCTTGAAATGTTGTGATGCAGTCTGTGCCACACACAAATGCTCCGAGTCAATGTCCACGGCTAGAATTTATGGTTCCAGGATCCAAAAGAGGGTAATCCTTCATGGAATTACATCTGCTCAAACATCCCCAAATCCTTCATGGAATTACATCTGCTAAAACACCCCAAAATCGCTGCATCCCAGTCCTGAATCTCTGGGGTCTCCAAGGCTTTAGTTCCCAGGGCAGAGTCCTTTCAGTGGGAACACCATCGTGCTTCCACAAGTCTGGAGCTGAGGCTGCCACTGAGGTGCCCACGCTGGTCTGCAAAAGCACCATGGAGGGTCACTCTTCAGGCTGAGGGACTTGCCCTTGGCTGCCATGGAGAAAATCGGGTTTCTCTATCAAGCAGAGCCAGAAGCAGTATGAGTAGATGTTTTGGTGGGGAAGATCCCTGGATCTTGGGAGGCACTGCCGTGTGCAATGGAAAAGGTGAATGGAAGACGCTTAGAAGAGGATTAGAACAGAATTATTATGGGCTGAATGTGCCTCCCACCCCCACCCAAAAGATAGCAAGGTCCTGACCCCAGGATCTGTGATGTGACCCTACGTGGAAACAGAGTCTTTGCAGATGATGAAGTTAAAATGAGGTCGTTAGTGTGGTCCTAATAGCCTATGTGACTGATGTCCTTGAAAGAAGAGAAAATCTGGATCCAGATACACAGGCACACACGTGGGGAAGTCAGCCAGCTGCAAGCCAAGGAGAGGGCCTGGGACAGATCCTTGCCTCTGGCCTCAGCGGGAACCAGCCCTGCTGACAGCTGGACCTCAGAGGCCTGGACTCCAAAACTGAGACAGTAAATGTCTGTTGCTTAAGCCGTGCGATCTGGGGTACACTGCTATGGCATTCGTCTGTTCAGACTGCTGTAACACAGTACCTTCGACCATGCGGCTTCTGAACAGCACAAGTTCAGCCTTCACAGTTCTGGAGCCTGGAAGTCCTAGATTGAGTTGCTGCAGGCTGGGTGTCTGGTGAGGGCCACTTCCTGATTTATAGACAGCGCCTTTTCCCTGTAACCTTGCGTGGCAGAAGGGGTGAGCAGGCTCTCTTGAGCCTCTTTGATAAAGGCCCCAGTCCCATTCATGAGGCTCTGCCCCCATGACCTCATCACCTCCTGCCCTTCCCACTTTCTCATACCATCACCTTGAGGGTGAGAGCTTCCGCATAGGAATTTTGGGGAACCCATTTAGCCCACAGCCTCACACAGGCAGGACTCAGAGAGCCAGAGAATGAAAGCTCGGCTCTCCACTGGATAAGGAAGCTTGACCTCCTGCGAGGCTGGCTGAGGACAAGGGAAACAGAAACTCATCTGCAACCACAGACACTTTGAGACACCTCACACTTCCTGGCTGGGAGTCAGTGCAGGTGCGCCGGCCCTGAGTGTCCAAGCACAGCTCCTGCTTCACAGATGGTGGGGGACCTCAGTCCTTCCCTTAGGGATGGGCGAAGGGACTGAGGAGGGGCGGTCATTTCAGCAGCTTATTATGACAAAAAGTCAAAACCCTCAAATCCTCTTCCCGGCATATACGGAGAGCAGTACCCCCTCACCTCCCGCAAGGCCACCCTAATGTCACCCAAGCCAGACAGCATGGTACTGTACCCCCTGCATAGACGGGTGCAGCCCCCGCCCTGGACCCCTCTCCTCCCACCACCTCCAACGCCAAAGTGGAAACCTTGCTCACCCGTGACTCCTCGTCCCCTCAACGCTGACCTTGATGTCAATGTTGGTGGAAGATGTGGACGTGGCACTGAGATATGCAGTGACGTGGATAAGGACAGAGTGCTGCCTTCACTCTCTCATCAGGTCACTGCTCTCAGCTTCATGGCCCCTAAAGCTTACTGAGAAATCCCTGGCATGAGGTCGATTGATTAACAGAGAAAAGGCAAATGTATTTGATGTGTATACACAGGAGCCTTCAGAATGAGAACCGCAGGGTACTGGAGAAGTTGCCTGTTTATGCTTAGTCTCAACAACATATGGACAGCTGTGTAGAAAGGGGATTGGACAAACAGAGCAGGATGGAATGCTGATGGACTGAGTGGGGAGCCAAGGCCTGCTGGCCCAGAAGTGCCGGAGAACAAATGCTTCACAAAGGAGCAGCCACCACTCAATGCCTGATGGGCCTTTGGTGTATAAATACCCCCACTCCCTCCTTTGGGTGAGGAAACTCCATGGCGCATGTTCTTCCCTGGCTTGGCCAGAGTCCTCATGCGGAGTCAAGCCCTGAGAAGCCTTGCCACTTTCATCAGGGACCCTCCTTTCCCACCCTCACCCTCACTTTCCAGGATCCAGTGACACACTCACACTGAAATGGAGGGGCCGCTGCCAGCAAACCCCAAACTGAAGCAGAATTTAGGAAACTTGTAAACTCTACCTGTTCCATCCGGGGATCTGCATACACTTTTATTGTTGTAATATGTACTTTTCGTTTAATACACACACATATTTTACAGGTGAGCCTTTTGTTTCGGTTTACTGAAATGCACATCATAAAGATGCCAGTGGGATGCTGGCAAAGTGTGCAAGAGAGCTCCTTGGAAATAAACTCCCTTCAGGTTTGCTAAAGAAGCCAGTATTAGTACCAACATTCCTTTGTTCTGAAGGATTAAAACGGGTCCAATTTCCGCCCCCCAAGTCAAATGGAATAGTGCTGTAGAACGCAATCATTTTTAAGTAAGAACTGTCCATCATCACTGATGCTGGCATTGTAAAGACTTGAGAATGTGCTACATGAAGGTATTTAGAAATTCACTGTGAATACGAACAATCCAGCCTTAGTCACTATAATCCTCATGGTAATTACTTCCTTTAATGCATATTAAGATCTGATTATTGAGAAGTATTACCTGCTGCTATCTATTATCATGCTTTGGATGGCGATACTTATTAATCAAAAGCAAAGTCTTAATTATTAGAATGAAAAGGTTCCGTCTGGCATCCATTCCTTCCTCCACTGCTCCTGAGGAAGGGTGCCAAGGTGAAGCCTTAGTTAAACTCTGACTAAGCTGGACATGGTCACTGTCATTTCCAAATGTAATCCTATTCTTTCTTGGGATTAAGTTTCTAAGGAACTAATGTTCAGACGGGGGCCCTCAGAGCGTAGAGCCAATGTTTCAGTGGTTTTGCCTGTTTCTGTATGTTGGTGCTTCACAAACAACAAATGGTCAAATAAAAAGAAAAGGTAATAATTAAAAATCAAGGAAAAGCGGATCTGGCCCCAATTATCTGATGCTAAAGAGACAAAAATGATAAAAATGATACACTGATTTCATTGTTGCACAATTCAATCACCAGACTTATTTCAATGAAAGTAATTCTGCCGTTTCTTGTGGAAAATACTCAAAACTCTTCAAAACAAAATAGTTTCTGGCAAACCTATCTTTCCATGTTTCTCTTTTAGTGACTTTAGAAAATTTTTCCTATCATTATTATGTTTTTCAACTCTACATTTAAGGCAGTCAAAAGATATAAAAGAAACTATTGATGGCCATTTTGCATTTTACAATCCACAGAGTACAGCTGGGGAGGTTGAAGCAGCTCCAGCTTGGAGGCTAACCCACCATGTTGACTTCTGATTAACCCTTGTTCCAGGAAGGCCTCTAAGATTTCTATTTTATTTACTGTTCCCTGGGTAAGAGTTTGTGCTTACCATAAATCCTGCCCTTAGGTCAACACGACGTTGACAGTAACCCCTGCCTTTGGGCAGGTTCACGTAGCACTCTTGCCTTTCCCTAGGGGACGGCTTCAATTGTCCTACACACCCCTTCCCTACCATGTAGAACCCCGGATTGGGGGTCACAGCCCAGGGTCCACTGTCTTGTTTCATGGCTGCCTGAGACCATGGCTTCTGTTTGTAAGTTCCTATTAAACATTTCTTCCTGGGAGACCACATTTGTCAGCCTCTTTCTTTGACCTCTTGACTTCCTTGGACTTTGGGGGTAGGTTTGCGTAAGTCTGCCCACCACAGAACAATAATGGCAAGGATTCATTGATTTGCTGAGGCAAGAAGAATTATTACCTGCACAGCAGCCCTGATGAATTGCATAGAGCACGCTTGAGGTGACTTCATCTTAGAAAAACACTCCGATCTTTTTTGTAAAGCAATTTTCTGGTTTTTAAATTTTTTTATTTTTATTGTGCTGAGTACACGTGCAGATCATGCAGGGTTGTTGCAGAGGTACACACATGGCAAGGTGGCTTGCTGCCTCCAACCCCCCCATCACCTATATCTGGCATCTCTCCCCATGTTATCCCTCCCCACCCTCCCTACCCCCCGCTGTCCCCCCCAAACCACCCCCAACAGACCCCAGTGTGTGATGCTCCTCTCCACATGTCCATGTGTTCTCACTGTTCAACACCTGCCTGAGTGAGAACATGCAGAAGAACTCCATCTTATGCTTCAAAAGGCACCTCGTCACAGGGACCAGACATTTGCCTCGTCAATAAAGACATCATTCAAGCACCAGATAAGGACATACCCAGGCACTCTTCCATTATCAGATTCACCGGAGGACTCTGTGGCCACAAAGAACATGAAGAGGGCGGGACTTCACTAGCTGGAAGCTGCCATTTCAACAGACAGCGTCTTGCAGTCACTCATGACAAGCACCCAGCATCCGTCACCAAGGACTCTGGCCACATCAAAGATTCCTTCTTGCATAATGCTGACGCGGATGACTGCCCAGGCTCGGTCAGGGGGTTCTTTTCGTCCCTGTCCCTCTTCCTGGACTGGCTTGTTAACCCTTTTTCCTATCCCCTTTCTCTTGATGTGAAATGTTACTTTGTTTATTGTGGAACGTTTAATCTATAACATCTATGTATTGATTAAGTATACTATGACGCACGGCTTGCAGTATTGACTGGCTTGTGGCTTGAGCCTGGGTGTCGGAGCTCTGACCACCGAGTGAACAGGAGGCACTAAGAGCTGACTGCTTGGGGAGACAACAGATGCTGGAGAGGATGTGAAGAACTAGGAACGCATTTATACTGTTGGTGGGAGCGTAAGTTAATTCAACCATTGTGGAAGGCCCTGTGGCGATTCCTCAAGGATCTAGAAATAGAAATCACCATTTGCCCCAGCAATCCCATTACTGGTTATATACCCAAAGGCTTATAAATTGTTCTATTATAAAGACACATGAACACATATGTTTATTGTGGCACTGTTCACAATAGCAAAGACTTGGAACCAACCCAAATGCCCATCAATGATTGACTGCATAAAGAAAATGTGTCGCATATACACCGTGGAATACTATGCAGCCATTAAAAAGGATGCTTTCGTGTCCTTTTCAGGGACATGATGAAACTGAAAAGCATCCTTCTCAGCAAACACACGCAAGAACAGAAAACCAAACACCACATGTTTTCACTCATAAGTGGGTGTTGAACAACGAGAGCACACAGACACAGGAAGAGGAACGTCACACACTCGGTCCTGGGGGTGGGGGCCTAGAGGAGGAATAGCAGGGGGTGGTGGGATTGCACAGGGATAGCATTAGCAGAAATATCTCATGTAGTGACGGGCGACCAGACCACCACACGGCATGCGAACACCCATGGAACAAACCTGCCCGATCTGCGCGCATGCTCCAGAACTTAAAGTATAATAAATATTTTTTTTTAAAGCAAAGGTACAGAAAAGAAGAATTACCTGCTTGGGAACTCCATGTAGCTTACGACTTTCATGAGTAAAATAGCATCAGTAGAAGCGTGACTTTGTGAAAAGGCGCGGAGGTGCGCAGACCTGGTTGTCTCTGGCCTGGCACAGGCCACAGTGCACATGCGCCATCTAATCAGAGATGCAAGCCCATTAACAGCCTCCATGGAAAACCAGCCCATCTCGAATCCCACGTTGTGTTTGGTTCTCAGAGTCTCCTTGGCCACCTTCAAAATCAGTTCGTTTCCTCCTTCCCGGGGACCATAGCCTTGGCACGTGGGACAATGGTAGACTGCGGGACGTTCCTCAGTTAGGTCTGTTTCACCTGGGACCCACATTTCTGACAGAAGGTGCACAGAAGTGCTGCCCAGCTCTCCCCATTGGTGCTGTCGGCGGGGGCTCGGTCTCCACTTGTCCCCTTGGACTTTTGGATACTTGACTTTTTCCCCCAGTCCAGGCTCCCATTCAGCATTTATTTCCTAGAATTGAAATGTCTCCTGGGACCATGACCTTTGGTTTCTGGAATACTTTCTTGGGCATGTAAAAGCAAGAGAAGTGGCTTTTATCCATGGCCAGTTATTCTAGTTATTCCCAGTAAAAGCCATTACTTAAGTACTTTCTCCAAGCAGCCCGAAAACAAACGCCTTTGTCTCTCTTTGAAAGTCTCTCTCTTCACCTCCTGGGGGGGTTGTGGTTTTAACTCAACAAGCCCTGAGCATGTTGGTTGTCACCACCCAAGGGTGGGAGTAACTGCTGCCCCTACACTCTCCATATCCTTCTTCCCTGCAGCTCCTCCTCCTCCTCTTCCTTCTTCCTCCTGCTCCTATTGCGTATAAGGCAACTCACTGTTAACTGACACAATCACAAAAGATTAAAGATAATGCAACCACAGCCAGGTTCCCAGGGTGTGAGAACTGCTGGATTTCTAAGAAGAGCTACAGAAGACAGGCATGCCAGGAGATGCACCCACAGTAGACACTTTTGGGGGCTTCATCCCCACAGGTGCCTGACACGGGGCAATAGGGAGGGAGCTAGGATGTTCCCTGGGAGCAAAGCGTGCCCGTGGAGGAACCCAGGGAGGAAAACTGCAGAAGGGTGTGGTGAGCAGCGTGGAGGTGGCTCAGCGAGGTTTGTGCCTGGAGACTGGAATGAGGGTGTTAGACTTGGACTTTAGAAAGCAGGTACTTTGGCCTGAGGACAGCAGCACTTCCGTCTTAAGAAACTTAATTGAAAATTGTTAGAATAATGTGCCCCGGATGTCCACACCCAGATCCATCCTGGGAAGTTCTCCTGGGCCTTGAGGAGCAGGGCAGTGGAGCCTGGTCCAGGGTGAAGCCTTGAAGGATGTGGAGGCGTCTGCCACACAGCTGAGTGTGAGAGAACACTCCAGGCCTGACGGAGCTGCGTGACGCAGCCTGAGGCCCGGGGCAGCGGTGCATGCAGCAGAGAGAGCCGGGCTCCCAATTACACCCTCCAGGCATCCACAGGACCTGACGCTTGTGCAGGGCACGCTGGGTTAGCAGGGGCGGTCTGGGGCACCTAGAAGAGGCTTGGGGGAAAAATGTTGCATTTCTTTTGTATAGGAGGGAAAACTATATATGAGAAAAGTAAAACAGACGGTATTAGGGAAGATATTGAACTGAATCAAACTTGAAAGTGAAATCTTTTCACGTTTTAAGTGGAAAACTGAGCTTGCATCCATGAACGTAGCTCTTTGTATCTGAGCTTAGGCTGGGAGTGGCACCGTGGAATCCCCTTGATGAAGACAGTTCATGTCCACCCGAGCTCCAAAAGGAACGCTGTGAAGAAACCCAGGCAGCCATGATGGACACCAAGACAGACACCAGGAAACACTTCGGAGCGCACTGACGAACACCCTGTGGACGTTCAGAAGAAAATGCAGCAAGGACTTCACATGTGCCAGCCCCGGGCAGCCTCAGTTTGGTTCTGGCTGGCCTTTGAGCTCTGTGCCCTGGCAGCGCTGCCAGCCGCAGATCTGGACTTCATCAAAGCATTTCACACATTCTTTTAAAATCCCTTGAGAGGTCGGGCATGATAGTTCCTGCCTGTAATCCCAGTACTTTGGGAGGCCAAGGCAGGTGGATCACCTGAGGTCAGGAGTTCGAGACGAGACTGACCAACATGGTGAAACTCTGTCTTTACTAAAAATACAAAAATTAGCCAGGCATGGTGGCAGGTGCCTATGATCCCAGCTACTTGGGAGGCCGAGGCAGAATTGCTTGAAACCGGGAGGCGGAGGTTGCAGTGAGCTGAGATCGCGCCACTACACTCCAGCCTGGGTGACAAGAGCAAAGCTCCATCTCAAAAAAGTAGAAAACAATAAATTGATAAATAAAATCCCCTGAGATAAAATGGCAAGTGCAAACCAAACAACACTGCTGCTTAACCACTCTGTACCAGCAGGAATGGGAAATGATTTTTTTTTTTTTTTGGTGTGAAAAGAATTGATTAATGAAATGCTACAGGGTCATGCCATTGGCCTTGTGCTGCTCAGAATTACTTTAAATCAATGAGTTGCATGAAAAAGGGAAACATGCTTATCAAACCTGCTGAATTCTAAGATCTGTGATGGAAAAGTGATGCAGATAGGGCTCAAGATTCTATATCATCTCCTGCACTTGGAATACTGAGCTGAAAACAATAAAATACGAAGATAAAGAAATTAGAAACATGTAGGCCAGGGCTCTGTCTGGAATGCTGCTGTCCAGCAGAGAAATAAGGTGAGCCACATATGTCATTTTAATTTTTTAGTAGCCACATTCAAAAAAGGAAACTGAGGCCAGGCACAGTGGCTCACACCTGTAATCCTAGCACTTTGGAAGTCCGAGGCAGGCAGATCACCTGATGTAAGGAGTTCGAGAACAGCCTGGCCAACATGATGAAGCCCCCTCTCTACTAAAAACACAAAATTATCTGGGCATGGTGGCATATGCCTGTAGTCACAGCTACTTGGGAGGCTAAGGCAGGAGAATCACTTGAACCCAGGAGGTGGAGGCTGCAGTGAGCTGAGATCACACCACTGCACTCCAGCCTGGGTAACAGAGCAAGACTCCATCTCAAAAAAAAAAAAAAAAAAGCAAACTGAAATTATTAATTTTTCAAATATTTTTATTTTAACTTGATATATCTACAATATAATACTTTCAGCATGCAATCAATAAAAATTATCAGTGAGATTGTTTACATTTTTGTAGAAAGTCTTCAAAATCAGGTGTGTAGTTGATAGCACATCTCAGTACGTACCACATTTCAGTTCTGACTAACACGCTGCAAGCAAGCACTCTGTAGTCACCCAGAACTGGCAGCTATCCTGTCGGAGGGCACAGGCAGGGAAACTGGCATATGTAAAAGTGATCAGATAAAGGTCACAAGTCTGATGTAAGTCACTGTCATAAATAATGCAGTCTTGGGCAGTGCTGGTAGTAGGGTGTATCACTTATCTATTGCCAAAACAGCACGGCCCAAGAAAACCCTAAAACCTCAGCGACACACAGTGATAACCACTCATCGTTCCCCATGAGTCTCCAGGGTGGTCCCAGGGCCACTGTGACCCAGCCCAGCACACTCCCGTTGGATCAATAGGTCAGCAGTGCAGGCTAGTTCAGAACGGCCTTAGCAGGAAGAACTCTTGTGCTCTGTCACCCTCATGCGGGCTGGCGCAGCGTACTGTCAAGATGGAAGCTGGTTTCCAGCAGAGACCTGGCAGCACAGACTGGAGCTGGCACAGCCTCATTTTTCCCATGTTCCATTGGCCAAAGCAAGTCTCAGGCCAAGGCAGAATCACAGGGTGGGGAAGCGGACCCTCCGCCTGCAATGGGAGCTGTGGGCCACTTCCCAGAGGATGGGGGTGCCAGCAGCCTATTTACGGGGGCCATCGGCGCCATCAGTCCACCTCAGCTAGGATTCCAGATGTGCATAGCAACAGGCCATGGATTGCTATGCTCATCAGTTGATAAATGGATCTTATAAGTGATGTGAGCTGCATACAGAAATGCTATCTGAATGGCCACATATTTGGGGCCATGCCCCTCCATAAAGAGTTCTAGCAAGTGAATGTGTCTAGACTCAAAATGAGAAAATTAGGGGGGCAACATGAAAGCTACCTTCAAATTTTAAAGAGCTATCATGGGGAAAAAAACAGTCCTGTTCTCAGTTCCTCTAATATTTTCTGAGGTTCATTATATACTGTACCAGGAACTATGCTAGGTGCAGAGACAAAAGTAGAATAAGAGAAGTTTCCATAGATACCAGCTCATCAAAAGGAGAACTTTCTAACAAGTGAACCAAGTCATTACTATCCAATAATCCACCTGCCACAGGAGAGCTCTAAGCTGCAACTACTCAGGCAGCCGCGTTGTCAAGGGAATTTCTTGCCCAGCTGCTAGTCACAGATATACCTTCTAAGGAGTGTTCCAACTCTCAACGCTTTAAGCTGGGCTTACATGTGACTGTTTGGCTTGTGGGGATATAATCTGTCATGCTTTACGTGTAGACACATCTAATATCTTACAGAGATACACCTATAATCAGATATAACAACCTCAAGCAAACCCCAAGTTGCTAGGTGCTTAGTAAATTATTTTGTCACTCTGAAGGGTGAAAAAGTACAGAATGATTAAATGACTTAAGGTAACGTGAGACAATGGGAAAAACTGGAAGCGAAACAGACTGTGGGGTGCAGTCTGTGCAGTTCACAAAGTCCCCGTTGCTGACTAACCACAAGCCCAGGGCCACTGTGTCCCTGCAGCTGGTTCAGTTTTTCCTCTACACAGAGAAATCACTTGACTTTATCTAGGCTGCTACAAAGCCAGTTGTTAACAGAACCAGAATTAGGATTCGGAAGTACTACGTGTCAGGTTTCTGTACAAAGGGCAATTGTATTCCATCAAAGCAGTGCTGTTTCTATGCAAACACAACATGTCTGTGAAACCTCAAGGAATTTGTGCTGGGAACCGCTGGCGAGAAGCAGGGGATAACAGTAAGTCCGGGCACTGTGCACAGCTAGAGAAGCTGTCTGTGGAACGCTGATCCTTGGTTTTTGGTGGAAACAGTAAGAAACCTTAGAACTGATCTTCTTGCTTCTGGAAGGTATGGAAACGGAGCACAAGCTGGCCACTGCAGAAAGCTGCCAGACCTTTCGAGGCTGGCTGACTGCAGTCGCCTTTTGCTTGGCTGTGAGTTTGCACACCTTTGAGGTTCTCGGAGGAAGGTGGCTGAATCTGTATCAGGACCAACGGCACCCCTGGGAAAAAAGAAACACCTTTTTTTTTTTTTTTTTTTGAGGTTTAGCTTGATTAAAACCTCTCTAATGATTAAGCCGGTCTCAAAAGAAGCCCCCAGCCAAAAGCACATCGACAGTTCCCAGGGAAATAAGCCATGAGGGAAGGAAGAGTGAGCAGGAAACCAGGACTCAGGACTGGGGCAGATTCGGCTCCCCAGGAAGCTCCTCTCTCTGCCGACAGTGGCACTGAGCACTCAGGGAACGCCACTGAGCGTGCATGAGAACCGCTACGCTCAGCTCGCGGCGGCCTCAGCTTCCTTAGAAAAACCCCAGTCTGTGTGCACCAGGCTCTGAGCCAACCCTAGCGGTCACCAGGCTCGGCCCCATCTCAGTGCCTGCTCTTCGCTGCATGTGAGGGAGGCGAGGGCAGCAGCGAAGGGTCCACGCAGTCAAGCCAGGGCAGCTCCCAGGACTCCTGGGAACACGGGAGGGTGAGCCCTGAGCAGGCGAGGGCAGGGCAGTCATGGAGACTGGACTTTTGCTCATCTGGGCAGGAGAGTGATCAGGAAATGACTCTGAATGTGAGAAGACATGGCCAGTGTGGTACCGGCAGATGTGTACCCTCCAGTGCTCCAGGAGGACGCAGCCCTGGCTGGTAGCCCAGGCCCGTTTCTGCGGGGTCAATACTCACACCACCGCCCATGTCAAGCAAGCAACTCAGTGTCAGGGATGGTAAGAGAAGCACAGCCCGCCCCAGCCGGTCCTACTGCGGCCAGGAGGTGAGGCCGTAGCCCAGCGCACTCTGAAAACAGCTCACCCAGCAAGGACGCCAGCACAGAGAGAGCATGCACGCCAAACCCTAGGGGAAGCCTCCTCTGCTCAATTACAGAAAACAGACGAGCAGTTGCCTGGAGCAGGGAGGGAAGGGAGGGATTGACAGGACGGGAGCTCAGGGAAGCTGGTGGGAGTAGAAGGTTCTAGATCTTGATTGGGGTTGCAGTTACACTGGAACACACTTCTCAAAACCCTCTGAAGTGAGCCTGAGAATGGATGCATTTTGCTGGATGTAAATTATCCCAATAAAGCTGATATTTAAAAATATGTGACACCTCTCCAGGCTAGTGCTGATATCGGAAGGCTGATTTTCAGAACTGAGCGGAGTTTCAGCACTGGCCACAGCGGGAAGAGTGAGGTTCCCTGATTTTCAGTCTTCACCGAGCTTCCTCCAGAGAGCTGCACAGGCAGCTCCGGCCAGAGTTACTTTGGAAATGTACCCTGTTTCTTCCTTGTTGCTTTTCACTGGTTACTGTTTTGAAACCTCATCAGATGACAGAAAGAAGGCTCAGGGAGCCCCTCTGCTGGGCCTTCCCCACCTCCCCCGACATCGGCACACCCCAGCGCGGGCCCTGGAGGGTGTCGTTCAGACCCACGCCTTAAACACCCTCTACAGGCTGAGCTCTGTCTCTGTTTCCTCAGCAAAGTACCACAAGCCAGGTGGTTTAAAACAACGGAAACCTACTTCCTCATCATTCAGGAGGCCAGAAGTCTGAAATTGGGGTGCTATCAGGGTTGACTTTTACTGGAGGCTGTTGGGGGAACCGTCCCAGGCCTCACTCACCATTTCTGGTGTGGTCTGCAGTTCCTGGCACCCGTGACTTAAGGACGCATGGCTCCAATCTGTGCCTCCACCTTCACAAACCCTCTGTCTCTGCGTCCTCTCCTCTTTCCCTAGGCCGGCCCTGAATGTAAGATCATTTCATTTTGAGTCCCATAACTAACAGCAGCTGCAAAGACTCTATTTCCAAATAATATCCTGAGGTTCTATGTGGATGTGAATTTGTGGGGCAACACTATCCAGTTAATAATCACATTAACCAACTCCACCCCTACACAGTGTCTTCAGCCTCCAGCCTCCCGTGGAGCTCCAGACGCCGGTCCCCACTCAGAGCACTCCGAGAGTCTCAGATCTGAAGCTAAACTCAGGGTCCCTCCCCACACCTGTTCCTGCAACACGTCCTGTCATCGAAGCAGCAGACAGTCCTTCCAGCTGCTCGGGCCCCAAACCTCGCAGTCATACTTAGATTCTTTCTCCACATCAAATACATCAGCAAATGCTCTTGGCTAGCTCCGGGATGTGTTAATCGTGTAAGGCCCGTGTCCCAGAGTCAGAATTCTCACTCCTTCCTGCTCCAAACTTTTGCCTCTCCACAGAGAAGGCAAGGCTTTAGCGTGATTCAAATCACGTCTGCATTCTGTTCTGAGGGCACCCACATGCGCCAGGATGGCACCCTGGGTCCTCCCATGACTTAGAGGCCCGGCGGAGGCCTTGCCCTGCACCCCGCCCCCCACCACCCGCTGCCCCGCGTCCTTCCCGGCTCTGTTGTTCATGCCAGTCGCCTCGGTGGTCATGCTCTCCCTGGGACCTGCTCGGTCAGTCCCTGCTCTAGGGCCCTGTCCTTGCTGCTTCTCTGCCCAGGCTGTTGCCCGGAAAGCCACACCATCGGCCCTGGGGTGTCTCAGTTCAAGCTTCCCTGGCCACCTGCTTCAAAGAGCTTCCCGGCTCCACCCCACCTCCCTTCCTGGCTCTGATCCACTGCCTTTTCTCCCCCGCCTGAAGGTCCCCGTCCGGAAGGTCCCTGCCCAGAACGTTGTCACTAGGATGCAAAGCCCCATGAGAAGGAGCTCAGCCTGCATTCCTGCCATTGCCTGGATGTTTGGAGCAGGGTCTAGCAGACAGCAGGCGCTCAAGAAAGAATTGCTGAGTGAGCGGGTGAATGAAGACTTACTGATTGACATAAAAAAATTAAAGAATGTGGGTTTTTTTTAAAAAGCTTATCTCATTTTTTGCAACAATCTTTAAACCTGATCTTTGATCAGCCTTTAGCTGATGTACAGATAGGGTGAGGTTGCCACAATTTGGGGCAGATCAGCCTTGTGACTTGTCATCTAAAAAGGGGAAGAGGTTTTAACTTGAAAGAGAAAAAAACACGAGGCGACCTTTATGTGGAACAGTTACGCGAAGCCTCATCGGTGGCCAGGCAACTTCCTTTCCAACTTCTCCTTACTCGGGTCCCTCTGCCGTGTTTACACCTTGCCGAAGACCATGGAAACGTAAACATCTTGCCAAATGGAGCTGTGTAGACTGAACATGCAAAGCCTCCCTCTGGCCCTTGGACAACTCCAGGTCAGCGAAATGAACAGGTGTAACGTGAGGCTATACTCTTTCAAATTCCCTTTTAAAGTGGAAATTCCCTCTCTTCGGTATTATAGCATTAAAGGGAACAAGCCTAATACGTGGAATTACATGAAAAATGGGCACCCGAGGATATGAGCGGCTAGACGGTGTACACTTACAGACGGTACAGAGCAGATGGTGTCCTTTGGACAGAGAGACACAAAACACTCTTTGCTGAACTTGAAGATGAATTGCTGGTTAAGAGCAGAGACTGGAATGATATCAGCATTTAAACCTTGACTCTGGACCCTACTACTTCCTAATGGAGTGAGGTGTGTACAGTTCTTCATCTCTCTGAGGCCCGCCTGTCTCGTGTGTGGTATACAGAGATGCGGGCGCCGCTGTAAAGGCCTGCATCGGGCACATAGTGGTTGGTGAAAGTTGGAGAGCTGGAAGAGGAGAGGCATGTAGGTGACGCCTAAGTCACGAGAACACAGAACTACAGAAATTAGCAATCGAAATCTAGCTTCGCGTTGATCCAACTTGCCAGAAGATCATCATGACAGCTGAACGGCCGTTCCACACTGCGACCGCTGACTTCAGGCGGCTAACACCTTTTGGGAACCATCTCTTGGGAATGTTCACAGGAAAATTGCTCCTTCGGGTACAAGGTTTTGAGATACAATCTCTGTGTCAATGACTACTTTACAGACAGGAACCCCAAAATGCAGGAAGTAGGCTACGGAGGAACAAGAAAAGAAAGGAAAAGCAAGCCGCAGAGGCGAGGAAATTCGAGGCTAATTCTGGAGAAGTCAGAGTTTCTATTACTTTGGTTACTTGGCAGAGCCTAAAAGCTTCCTCTTGGGTGGAAGAAAGAAAATCCTTTCTGTGCTGCTCCCTGGAGGGAAGGAGACCAGGAGGTCTCTGGCTTCCACGTGAGGACCTCAGAGGAAGGCGTCGCCCACGCTGGTCCCCTGAGCACAACCCCAGAAGGAGCCCAGCCTTGGCCCACAGCTCCTTGACTACAATCCCTGCCTCCTATTCATCACCCTTGCCTCTGGCCCTGTTCTTTGTGACAATGCTTGACACTGGTGGCCTTTTCTGCTGCCATATTCACCTCCAGTTTGAGGTGTGGGTGACCCAGGAGAGGACCATGTGGCCTCATGGTGCCACAAAGATGCCACACAAGGCCCAGTGCCAACAGGGGTCACTTAAAACATATTGCTGATCTGGGGCCTATGTCTGGAAGGGGACAGTGAGGTCTTACAGTGACCCAAGAGGCTCCTATTCTGAACCACAGAGAGCGCCACACAGAGGCTGGTGAATCTGCTACTGGGCCCACAGTTTCCATGGGCCCCAAGTGCCTGGAGTGAAAGGTCCTTAGATCAACCAAGGACATCCAGTGTTCTGGGAGGTTCCTGTTTCTTCACGCTGACCACTTCAATAACGCAACCTTATTCGCAGGAAGGGGATTTTCTTGGCTTTGGCCAAAACTGCAGTTTCTCCAGAGCTAAAGACTCAAGTTACTTCTGCCTGGTTCTGGCCTCTCCTGACTCAGCTCAGCCATTAACCAATAAGACTCGTATCTCCTGTTCTAGAGGGAGGTTGTCATCCGGGAGGAGGGCCACGCATCAGGAACCGCACCCTTCTGTTTAGTTCCCCAAGAAGATCATTGCAGCTGAGGGCAGCTTCCTTCCAGGAGAAGCAAAACCTGTTGGCTGCAGAGGCTGCTTGTTAAACAGGGAAGCGTTACCTACAGACGTGTGATATCAGCCTTTCCAGGGATGGTGCCCAGAAAGCTCAGAAACTTTGCTTAAAAACTCTTCCAGGTGGCTGGGCACGGTGGCTCAAGCCTGTAATCCCAGCACTTTGGGAGGCCGAGGCGGGTGGATCACGAGGTCAAGAGATCGAGGCCATCCTGGTCAGCAAGGTGAAACCCCATCTCTACTAAAAATACAAAAAGTTAGCTGGGCATGGTGGTGCGTGCCTGTAATCCCAGCTACTCAGGAGGCTGAGACAGGAGAATTGCCTGAACCCGGGAGGCGGAGGTTGCGGTGAGCCGAGATCGTGCCATTGCACTCCAGCCTGGGTAACAAGAGCGAAACTCCGCCTCAAAAAAAAAAAAAAAAAAACTCTTCCAGGTGATTCTGATATTAGCTAACTTTGAAAACCACAGAATTAAATTATGTTCATTTTTTTCCTTTAAAAGATAAGTTTCATATTGACCCTTGAACTACTTATACTAGTTAAGGGATAACATTTCAAACATTGCTAGTTCATTGATATCAGCAACTGATCTGAAATTATTATTTTAAGTCTAGAAAATACTGATAATTTCAAAATATTATCATTCCTTAGTAGTTTGCATTTATGACATTATATTCTTCCAACTCCTTCCATCACTTTGTGCAAATGTTTTAATGTATCTTATTCATGTTTCTACATTTGTCATAGACCCTGTTTACCATTTTTAATTTAGTTACCGATCTTTTTTTTTTTTTTGGAGACAGGGTCTCGCTCTGTTGCCCAGGCTGGAGTGCAGTGATGCAATCATGGCTGACTGCAACCTCAACCTCCCAGGCTCAACCTTCTTGCCTCAGCCTCCTGAGTAGCTGAGGCTACAGACATACACCATTATACCCAGCTGATTTTTGTATTTTTTGTAGAGACGGGGTTTCACCATGTTGCCCAGGCTGGTCTCAAACTCCTGAATCCAAGCCATCTGCCCATCTCAGCCTCCCAAACAGCTGGGATTACAGGCGTAAGCCACTGCACCTGGCCACCAAAATTAACAGTCCTTTAAAGAATCAGCCATGAGAACATGTTTTTAATATCCTTTCACTATTTCTGGTGCTCACTTCTCTGTGTAACTCCAAATTTTTATCTGGTGTAATTTTACTACAGCTGAAAAATTGCCTTTAACATTCATTGTAGCACAGGTCTCTCAGCAATTAGTTATTTTCGCTTTTCAGGGTCTGAAAAGGTTTTACTTTTGCCTTTAACTTAAAACAATATTTTTACTGAATCTCTAATAGAATAATAGAATTCTGGATTGTTTGTTTCAGTACCTTGATCACTTCGTTGTCATCCAGCTTACATGTCTGACAATAAATCTATTACGATCATCTTTCTTCTTGGGTTTGGAGTTTCTCCCACAGCCCCAAATGCATTCGACATTTTATCTTTGGTTTTTATAATTTTGATTATATGTATCTAGGTGGATTTTTTTTTTTTTTTTTTTTTTGGTATGGAGGTTTTTTTGTTTGTTTTTGTATTTATGCTGTTGGAATTTCCTGAGCTTTTTGGACCTGGGGTTTGCTGCCTTGTATTATATTTGCAAATTATCTCTTTAAATATTTCTTCTGTTTTATTCCTTGTTGCTTATTCTGGGACTCTAATCACATGTGTATTAGATAATCTCACAGCTCTCAGAGGCCGTGTTAGACGGAGTTTTTCCTCTCTTTTATGTTCTTTGTGTGTCATTTTATATGATTCCTGTTGACCTATCTTCAAGTTTCTTACTCTTTCTTCACTTGAGACTAGTCCACCGATAAGCCTTCTGAAGGAATTCTTTATGCCTTAGATCTTTTTTCTGCAGCATTCCCATGTCTTTTAGTCTCTATCTCTCTGCTGAAATGTCCCATCTGTTCATGTATGCCATATACCTTTTCCTCTAGATCATTTAACAAATTATTCAGAGGTTTTTGTTGTTGTTGTTTTGAGATGGAGCTTTTGCTGTTGTTGCCCAGGCTGGAGTACAATGGCATGATCTTGGCTCACTGCAACCTCTGCCTTTTGAGTTCAAGCAATTCTCCTGCCTCAGCCTCCCTAATAGCTGGGATTCAGGCACCCACCATCACGCCTGGCTAATTTTTGTATTTTAAGTAGAGACGGGGTTTTACCATGTTGGCCAGGCCGGTCTTGAGCTCCTGACCTTAGGTGATCTGCCCCCCTTGGCCTCCCAAAGTGCTGAGATTACAGGCATGAGCCACCACACCCAGCATCATCAGAGTTATTTCAAACCCCTGTCTTAGAGTTCTCACATCTGGGTCATCGCTAACTCTGGTTCCATTGATTGATTGCTTTATAAGCTGACTATGAGTTGGTTTTGGTTTTGTTTTATTTTGTTTTTTTAACTGTCATTTTTTTTATTGGGTGCTGGAAATCATGTGTAAAAGTAGACACTATGCCCTTATAAAAACAGCTTCATGTGTGGTGTAGGAGGTGAAGCATTTGTCTAGTCAGGAGTGGAGCTGGATTTGATTTTTTCTTTATAATGATCACCTTTATAATGAAGGCTTCAGAATCCTCTAGTGACAGATGCTGGGACTGACCGGGGCTGAAGTATGGAGGGTTTTTTTCAGGATTCTCTTTCCAACTTCCACTTTCGGCCATTCCATGTGCGTAAGCCAGACGAGGGTTCTCTCCACACCCCCTCCCACCCAGATGTGACTGCTGTTGCCTGCTCCAGCACCTCAAGTCAAGCTCCTGGTGGCAGAGGGAGGGACAGCCTGTGGTCCTGTGCCTCAGGCAAAAGTCTGAAGTTGTATGTAGTGCCAAACACTAACCCCCTAACGTAAGAAGTTCCTGCTTAAAAATATGTCCAGTTTCCCTCATTCTGGGGGCTAGGCAAAATCCAGCATGGCCTAAGGAGGCAAGAAGACCAGGCCACAGCCCCATGCGGTTGGATGGAGTCGGAGCCACCTGATGGGGGGTAGTCTGTGTCAGAAAGGATAGGAAGAGCCTGGCTATCAAAGGCAGAGCCAAAGATGGGAGAAAAGGCAAGTGAAGTTGCAAGACTAGAAATATACACCCAGAATCGAGGATTAAAGTCAAGAGACCTGAGGGTCCTTAGGACCTAACAGTGCCTCGGGACAGCCTGAAACTGGGAGCTTGCTCTCAGGGTCAGGGCCAGGAGGATGCGGCTGTTTTCTCTGGGGACTCCATTAGAATGCTGCTGCAGTGACTGATTTCAACTGAGAAAGGGTGAGACCCAGATGGGCAAGCACCAGAGATGAGGGACATGTCTTGAGGTCACTTGGGGCTGAACACTGTGTCATTTGCTGTTCTGTAAGGAACGCCTGTAGTGGTTCTTGGGGACCAAAGAGCAGAAGAAAAAGAACGCCCCTTCTCCTTCTCTCAGAAGTTGAAGATTGAGGGAAGGCAAAGCCAACTTCATTGATTGGCTGTGTGACTGCCCATTTCTTAATGAGAACCCCAGAAAGCGTAACTTCTAATTTGGAAAGAATGCAGAGGTGTTCTCTAGGCTAGTGTTTCTTAAGCTTTAGTGTGTGGGTGACGCACCGCAGTGGCAATTCATGTGGATTCACAGGCTGTGATATGGCAGCCCTGGGAGGGGCCTGACAGCTGCATTTCTAATGAGCTCCAGGTGACAGCAAGGCCCTGGTGTGGGGCCACCCTTTGGACAGTGAGGCTCCAGCACACAGCACGAGAGCTGGACCCGGCACCCCTGGAGCACTTCCAAGGACCCGGGACTGTCATTGTTCTCCACCACAAAATGCGCTCTATTGGAGGCAGGCACACAGAATTAGAAGCTCCACAAGTCGACTGAAAGGATGTCTCAACTTGAGGACCTGAAACTGAGACCTTTATCAAGGGCCCCATTGGAACAACCGGGACTTCCCCAGGTTTCCAAGACAGACCAAAAGCACAGTGACAGCACTAATGGCAGTGCCCCTCAATGGCTGTGCCAGACAGGACACGTGGCAAGCCCTGCTCTGAGCCAGGCCCTTAGTAAGCATGTTTAAGAATGGACGGCCCGTTCCAGTGTTCCTGGTGTACTTGCTCTTCCAATGAATGCCCCGTCTGCAAATGAAATATTATCATGCCTGGAGAACACAATAAACGTGTTCATATTTCGTTTTGTTTTATGTAAATACTTCTGATCCTCCTCTGAAGCCCTGGCAGTTACCTTGCCAGCAGGAGGATTTCCGATTGTCATTCCCGTTATTCGCAGCCCTGCTCGTGGTTCTGCCTGCATGTGTCCCTCTATATTAAGGAATATTTCCGTCCACTTATGCTCGAGCACAGTAGACGTCCGCTGCCACGTGAGTGCTTCTAAATTTTCCACCTCTTTGAAAATGTGCATACTGGGGATCTGTGCTATATTTAAAGGAAGATCTTAAGAAATGCCAATTCCCCACCATAAAATAGAATTCAGGTAGTCTTATAACAGATCTGATCCAGCGGCGTGAAAGTTGTCAGCAGAAGAAAAATTCCTGCTGATGCCTCCATGGGAATATGGGCTATAGAAATCGCTGTTCTTCTGTAAATGTTTCTTATCAGTACCTCAGCAACACTCTGCAGGACATACTTGCTGTTAGAAGCAACTATATTCAGATTTTCATTTTAGATAAGAGCACTGCTTCAGGCTCCAAGACTACAGTCTCAAACCGAAATTTAATCAATAGTTCCTAGAAAAAGGTATGCCCAAATATCACTTTAAATTAGACTACAAAATGATGAGTCTTATTTTGAATTTTCTTCTGGGAATAAAAGACCCTCACCCAGGCCAGGCACGGTGGTTGATGCCTGCAATCCCAGCAATTTGGGAGGCTGAGGTGGACAGATCACCTGAGGTCAGGAGTTCAAGATCAGCCTGACCAACATGGTGAAACCCTGTGTCTACTAAAAAATACAAAAAAATTACCTGAGCATTGTAGTGGTCGCCTGTAATCCCAGGTACTCGGGGGACTGAGGCAAGAGAATTGCTTGAACCCGAGAGTTCGAAGTTGTAGTGAGCCGAGATCGTGCCGTTGCACTCCAGCCTGGGTGGCAGAACAGGGCTCCATCCCAAAAGAATAAATAAATAAGTGTCATCCATTATGACATCTCACACAGAACAGGCATTTGCAGAATGTCGGAGTCATGTTACCCGAAATTGTAATTAGTGTGCTCAAGTATCATCTTTCTCCATGTCCACGGGGCAGTCATTCCTGTTCATCAGTATTTCCAGGTGTCCACCTTCTGAGCACAGGGCAGAGCTGCCTTCGTCACTGCTGGAGGCTATGGGACTTGCTCTGCTGATTTACTAAGATGAAGGTGATAAAGGCTGCACTTTTGGGTGAAGCCTTTCAGTTCTGGCGTCTGATCTGCTCTGTTCTTTCCTCTCTCTGTTGCCCCACATGATGGAACCACATCCAGTGCCTCCAAGTGACAGTGCTGTAGGGCAGACCTGGGAGGACAGAGCCAGATAAGAAATGCGGCTGCTGGTCACTGTGGGAGGCTCTAGCCTAGCCTTACTGATACAGGTGTTAAATCCTAAGTAACAGGTTTGGAAAAGTCTGAAGGCAAACTAAGATCTGTCTAAACAGGCTTGAAACTGTCTTACCCTCTTAGAGCACGTCCGCAAGAGAAGTTGCAATGGACTGAATTATGTCCCTCCAAAATGTGTGTCATGTAATGGCCTGAATATCTGTGTGGTCCCCGAAATTCCTATGTTGAAATCCTCACCCTTGAAGAAAGGGATGCTAGTAGGAGGTGGGCCTCTAAGAGGTGATTAGGGTATGAGGGTGAAATCTCACGAGTGGGATTAGTGCCCGTGTAACAGAGACCCCAGAGAACTCCTTCCCCCCTTCCCCCTGTGAGCATGGAGTGAAGGCAAGAAGGGGACATCTGTGAACCAGGAGTTGGGCCCTCACCAGGCACCAACTCTGCCGGCGCCTGGACCTTGCACATCTAGCCTCAAGAACTGGGAGAAATCAATGTCTGTTGTTACAACAGCTGGAACAAGCTAAGATTGAGATGTGTTTCTGATAGACTCTAGGGGCTGTTTATGTGCTGCAGTCATTTCAATCGGTTCTTCACCTTTTTAAGAGTGTGGGATTCCACTTCCTAGAGGTTATCGAACGGACTGCATTCATAATTCTTGCTAACATACTTGAGTGATGTCTCTGTACCAGCAACGTGCTTTGATTGGAGTAATAATATTACTCTCAATAAACCTACATGGGGAAATATTACAGATGAGGAAAGTGGAATGAGAGAGGACAGGAAACTTACCCAGGGTCACACAGCCTGTAAGCAGTGAGACTAGTGTCAGAGCTCACCCTATGTGCTCTTAGTAAACAGAGAACCTGTGACCTACGGATCTATCTCTACACCTGCGCCCTGTGTCTGGAACACACAGCATTGAGGATTGCTGGCTGTATGTGGCGGCCCTACAGACCATTGTGAACAGCCTTACACACTGTGGAGGAGCAACAGACTTTGGCAAGAACTCGGTCCTCCTAAAATCCTGACAGCTTGGGAGACGCAGAGGTGAGCAGAACACAATAGTCTGAGAACCTACTATGTACTAGATATGGTTTTCCCATTTAATACAGCCTTTATGCAAACCAGGTATTATGTCCATTTTACAGATAGGAAACTGAGTCTTGGAGAGAGTGGAAGCAGCTTGACCCTCATAGAACCCAGGCACTTCAGAATTAGATTTATCCTAATACAGTCCGGCACTTCAGAATTAGATTTACCCTAATACAATCCGGGCACTTTTTAGAATAAGATTTCAACTCAAAGTCGGCCCGTTATGTAGCTGACTGTCTTTCCCCACATGACGGTGCAAGTTATAGGACTGGACTGCAGGAGAGGCAGGCCTTTCTGGAGGTCATTAGAAAGATCAGGTGCTGAACAGCTGTACTGTAGGAATGAGGCTAAGGGGCACTAGAAGGAAGCGTCAAAAGGAGACTCAGGAGACTGATCTGCTTCGTCATTCCATCTCCAAGGCCAGGTGTTTGTCTCCATCTCACATCTGACTTAATCACCATGGTGTCCAAGTTATTTTAAGGAAAAATCAGAAACTGAACTGATTTTTTTTTTTTTCTGAACTGCTGAGGCTTTGTTATAAAGAAGAAAACAATCTAACCACCTGCTGGCGATTCCCCCAAATCCATTCTCCCCTTCTTTCTGGAGAGCTGGAGAATGAATTTTCAAAAACTGAGGCATCAACTTGATTTCTATAATGGTTACGTTTAACTAAGATCCAAGGAAATACTATTTTAGTTTAGACAAGAGAGATCCAAAGTTTAAGGGACTCTATTAATGAAGATTCATAAAATACACATCTAAAGTATTCCACTCTGAACCGTTTAGCAGATAAAAATACTACAGGTAAATTGCCAGGAGAGGGAAGATGAGAAAATAGGTCTTAATTCCAAGTTACCAAGGTTCACCATCCTTTTAATACTGCCTTAAAATCTTGACAAAATTAGGGGTTGCCTCGCCCTCCTAGACAAAGTCTAGCTTAGATTTAATACCTTGCAATGATGCACGTTTCAGGACACTCAGAGGCAGAGTCCAGTCAAACAACCTTGCTCTGCCTTTGCCCCTATAAAGTACAGTGTTGGCCAAGGTGCAGATAGCATCTGCTTTGCTTCCAGCCCGCTGTTGAAAGTGGAACCTTTTCCCCATTTCAATAGCCCAACTCAAAACACTTCAGCCACCTACCCGCTGGCATGAGCCCACAAGGTTCCAGAGGCAGACATTGGGAGGTGCTCTGATCATGCTGGGGTCTGTGGACTGTCCAGGTGACTCCTTCAGAAAGTGGAGGTTTTCTGATGTCTCTCAGCAAGTCCCACTGGGCAGAAATGGCGAACTAATGTTGCTATTTAAATATGTCTCTGCTACCTTTGGGTAAATGTTCAGTGGAACACTAAATCATTCTTCTCATGTCATTTGAGGCAAAAAAGGAAGGAAGAAAGGAAGCGAAGGAGGGAGGGGAAAAGATGAAAATAGGTAGATCCCTTTTCTGTAACAGAAAAAAATAGTGAGCAAGTATGTTTCTAAAAACATGAACTGATTAAATAAGTATGATTTCTCATTTTTAGGTAATGAAACTGAGAGATTAGATAATTGTCTCATACTTTAACTGGAGAAACAAAACCAGCAGAAAATCTGTTCAGGATGTAAGTCTGTTTTCTCTCTATCTGGTGCTGGTGCTTCAGGTTGGCAGGGCGGGCAGTGAGGAACCGAAATGGATGTCGAGTGGGAAAGATGGGAGCAACCTGGAACCAGCCAGACCCTGAGTCAGCTTTGATTGCCTCTGACCCAGGTGACAGGAAATCTTTGTCACAGACCTAAACACTAGCTGAATACACTGGGTAAAGAGTGTGAGACGCTGGAGGAGGATCGAGGTTGTCTGGAATCCCAAGGCCAAGGATTTCTACACAGAAAATCACCAAGTCTGCGAGTAGGAACAGCTCCATTCTTCTTTCAAATCTGTAAGTTTTTTTTCTTGTTTCATTGCACTGGGTATGAATATAAAACTGAGTACCGTAGAATACTGAACAGGAGTGATGGGAATGGACATCTTCATCTGGAAGGAAAGCGTTCATTCCTCCACCATCACATTAGCTGTAGGTTTTCTGTGGACATCCTCTATCAGGTTGAGTAAATTACCTTCAATTCCTAGTTTGTTAAGAATTTTATCATGAATGGATGTTTAATTTTATCAAATGACTAATTTTTCTATGTAAATTGGCATGATGCTCTGCTGTTTCTTTAGAGTGTTAACATATTGGATGACATTGTCTTTCAAATATTGAACCACCTTAGCACTCACCCAGAAAAACTCAACTTAATCATAATGTATTATTAATTTTGTCTATTGCTGGATTTGATTTGTTGGTATTTTGCCATATTTTTGTATCTATGTTTATGAGTGACATAGGTGTGGTCAATTATATTAGTGCACTACCTGTCCTGTTAGGTGTCTGTTGAGAAGTGCTACCTCTTCCTTGTTTCTGCAAGGCTTTGTGAAGAATTTGTATTATTTCTTCTTTAAATTGTTGGTAGAATTAATCAGTAAAATCACCTGGATCTGGAGTTTCTTTATTTGAAAGATTTTGCTATTATACAAATTTAATTTCTCTAATAGAGGTAGGGCCATTTAGGATACCTATTCCTTCTTGAGTAAATTTTAGTAATTTGTGTCTATCAAGGAATTTACTCATTTCATCTAAGTTGTCAATTTCATGTGTAAAGACTTTTTGTAGTACACCTTCCTGTGCCTTTTTGGGGGTCTGTCATGAGATTCTGCATTTTATTCATTACTTTAGCAATTTCTGTCTTCTCTCATTCTTCTTTGTCTTGCTACAACTTAATGAATTTTACTGATATTTTCAAAAAATGAGCTTTTGGTTTCACTGATTCTATTGTTTTTCTATTTTCAACTTCATTGATTTTGGCTTTTATCACTTTTGCATTTATTTTCCTCTTATTTTGGGATAAGATGCTATTTAAATCCCTTCTTTTCTAATATAAGCACTGAATGCTTTATGTTTTCTGCTAAGCACTGCTTTAGTGTATCCCATGTGTTTTTATATATTTTCATTTTCATTCAGTTCAGAATACTTTCCAATGCCTGTTGAGACTTCCTCTTTTACCCAAGGACTATATATATGTACAGTTTAATTTGTAAGTGTTTAGAGATGTTTTTGTGATAACTGAAGAATAGTATCTTATCAGCATTTGAGAAAGTCAGCACACTAAACATATCTACAACCAAGGACTCCCACAGGGTCTACTGCCCTGCCACTTCCACCCGAGCAGGTGCTGGTATCCATGGATGGGATACCTGAAGACAAATTGCATCACAGGACTCTTTGCAGACATTCCCTAGCACCAGCCCAAAGCCCAGTAGACCTGCTTGGTAACTAGACCCAGAAAAGCAATAACGATCATTGCAATCTGGCTCACAGAAAGCCCTATCCCTAGGGGGAGGGGAAGTGCACCACGTCAAGGAATCATCCTGTGGGACAAAAGAATCTGAACAGCAGCCCTTGACTTCCAGATTTTTCCACTGAAACAGTCTATCCAAATGAGAAGAAATCAATAAAGTAATTCTGGTAATATGACAAAACAAGGTTCTATCATACCCCCAAAAGACCACACTAACTCCCCAGCAATGTATCAAATAAAAAAAAAAAAATTCTGCATCGCCAGATGGAGAATTCAGAAGGTTGATTATTAAGATACTCAAGGAGGTACTGGAGAGAGGTAAAAACCAACTTAAATAAATTTTAAAAACAATACAAGATTTGGATGAAAAAAAAATGCTCCAGAGAAATAGGTATCATAAAGAAAAAACAATCATAACTTCTGGAAATGAAAGACACACTTAGAGAAATACAAAATGTACCGGAAAATTTCAACAATACAATCAAACAAGTAGAGAAAAGAAGCTCGGAGCTTGAAGATAAGGCTTTTAAATTAACCCAATATGACAAAGACAAGGAAAAAATAATTTTAAAAAATTAACAAAGCCTCCAAGAAATTTGAGATTATGGTAAATGACAAAACCTAAAAATCATTGGAGTTCCTGAGGAATAAAAGAAATCTAAATGTCTGGAAAATATATTTGAGATAATAATCAAGGAAAACTTCCCCAGCCTCAATAGATATCTAGAAATCCAAATACAAGAAGCTCAAAGAACACCTGGGAAATTCATTACAAACTGATTATCACCCAGGCATATAGTGATCATAGGTTATCTAAAGTTAAGACAAAAGAAAGACTCTTAGGAGCTGTGAGGCAAAAGGACCAGGTAATCCATAAAGGAAAACTTATTAGATTAGCAGCAGGCTTCTTAGCAGAAACCATGCAAGCCAAAAGGGATTGGGGTCCTATCTTAAACAAAATAACTGCCAATCGAGAATTTCGTATCCAGTAAAAATTAGCTTCAAAAGTGAAGAGAGAAGAGAGAAAGCCTATTTCAGACAAACAAATGCTGAGAGAATTCACCACTACCAAGCCAGCACTATATGACAGGCTAAAAGGAGTTTCAAATCTTGAAACAAAACCTAAAAAACACCAAAATAGAACCTCCTAAAAGCATAAATCTCACAGGAACTAAACAGTAACACAATGAACAACAACAAAAAATAACCAAGGTATTCAGACGACAACTAGCACAATGAATAAAACAGCTCCTCACATCTCAATACTAACATTAAATGTAAACAGCCTAAATGCGCTACTTAAAAGGTACAGAATGGAAGAATGGATAAAAATCCACCAACCAAGTATCTGCTGTCTACAAGAGACTCACCTAACACATAAGGACTCACATAAACTTATGATAAAGGAGTGGAAAAACATATTCCATGTAAATGGACACCAAAAGTAAACAGAAGTACCTATTCTTATATCAGACAAAACAGACTTAAAAGCAACATCAGTTAAAAAAAAAACACAAAGAGGGGCATTATATAATAATAAAATGAATAGCCCAACAGGAAAATATCACAATCCTAAATATATATGCATATAATGCTGGAGCTGCCAATATTATAAAACAATTATTACTAGACATAAGAAATGAGATAAGATGTCAACACAGTAACAGTGGTGGACTTCAATATTCCACTGATAGGTCATCAAGACAGAAAGTCAGCAAAGAAACAATGGACTTAAACTATACCCTAGAACACATGGACTTAACAGATTTACAAAACATGCTACCCAACAACTGCAGAATATATATTTTTTTCATCAGCACATGGAATACTCTCAAAGATAGACCATATGATAGGCCACAAAACAAGTCTCCGTAAATTTAAGAAAATTAAAATTATATCCAGTATCCTGTCAGGCCAAAGCAGAAAAAAATTGGAAATTAACTCCAAAAGGAACCTTCAAAACCAGGCAAATTCATGGAAATTAAATGATCTGTTCCTGAATTATTTTTGAGTCAACAATGAAATCAAGATGGAAATTTAAAAAGTATTTGAACTGAACAATAATAGTGACAAAACTTATCAAAACCTCTGTGACACTATTAAAGTGGTGCTAAGAGGAAAGGTCATAGCATTAAATGCCCACATCAAAAAGTCTGAAAGAGCACAAATAGGCAATCTAAGGTCACACCTCGAGGAACTAGAGAAACAAAAACAAAGCAAACCCAAGCCCAGCAGAATAATAGAAATAAAGATCAGAGCAGAACTAAATAAAATTGAAACAAAAAAATACAAAACCTAAATGAAACAAGAAGCTTATTCTTTTAAAAGATAAACAAAATTGATAGACCATTAGTAAGATTAACCAAGAGAAGATGAGAGAAGGTCAATTAGAACTGAAATGAGAGCTACTGCAACCAATATCACAGAAATACAAAAAAAAAAAAAAAAAAAAAAACATTCAAGAATACTATAAACACCTTTATGTGCACAAACTAGAAAATCTAAAGGAGATGGAAAAATTCCTGGAAATATACAATTCTCATAGATTAAGCCATGAAGAAATAGAAACTCTGTATAGACCAATAATGAGCAGTGAGATAGAAACAGTAATAAAAAATTGCCAATAACAACAACAAAAAAGGCCACGACCAGATGGATTCACAGCTGAATTCTATCAGGCATTCAAAGATGAATTGGTACCAACCTTACTGAAACTATTCCAAAAGGTAAGAAAAGAGGGAATCCTCCCTAAGTCATTCTTTGAAGCCACTATTACCCTAATACAGAAACAAGAGAAGAACACAACAACAAACTACAGACCAATATCCCTATGAACATAGATGCAAAAATCCTCAACAAAATACTAGCTAACTGAATCCAACAGCATATTAACAAGATAATACACCATGATCAAGTCAGTTTCATACCAGGAGTGCAGGGATGGTTTAATATATGCAGGTCAATAAATGTGATATATTACATAAACATAATTAAAAACAAAAGTCATTTTATCATCTCAATAGATGCAGAAAAGGCATTTGATAAAATCCAGCATCACTTTATGATTAAAACCCTCAGCGGCTGAGTGTGGGGGCTCATGCCTGTAATTCCAACACTTCAGAAAGCCAACATAGGTGAATCATGAGGTCAAGAGATTAAGACCATCCTGGCCAACATGGTGAAACTCTGTCTGTACTAAAAATACAAAAATTAGCTGGGTGTGGTGGCATGTGCCTGTAGTCCCAGCTACTCAGGAGTCTGAGGCAGGAGAATCACTTGAAGCCAGGAGGCAGAGGTTGCAGTAAGCCAAGAACATGCCACTGCACTTTAGCCTGGCAACAGAGCAAGACTCTATCTTAAAAAAAAAGGGGGGGGGGGAAATGTTAAGGGCAGCCAGAGAAAAAGGTCGAGTTATCCACAACGGGAAGCCTATCAGACTAACAGCAGATCTCTCAGCAGAAACCCTACAAGCCAGAAGAGAGTGGGGGCCAATATTCAGCATTCTAAATGAAAAGAATTTTCAACCCAGAATTTCAGCCAAACTAAGCTTCATAAGCAAAGGAGAAATAAAATCTTTTACAGACAAGCAAATGCTGAGAGATTTTGTCACCACCAGGCCTGCCTTACAAGAGGTCCTGAAGGAAGCACTAAACATGGAAAGGAACCAGTACCAGCCACTGCAAAAACATACCAAATTGTAAAGTTCATCAACACTGTGAAGAAACTGCATCAACTAATGGGCAAAATAACCAACTAGCATAATAATGACAGGATCAAATTCACACATAACAATATTAACCTTTAATGTAAATGGGCTAAATGCCCCAAATTTAAGTCACAGAATGGCAAATTGGATAAAGACTCAAGACCCAATGGTGTGCTGTATTCAGGAAACCCATTTTACATGCAAAGACACACAGTCTCAAAATATAGGGATGGAGTAATATTTACCAAGCAAATGGAAAGAAAAAAAAATCAGGGGTTGCAATCCTAGTCTCTGATAAAACAAACGTTAAACCAATAAAGATCAAAAAAGGCAAAGAAGGGCATTACATAATGGTAAAGGGATCAATGCAACAAGAAGAGATAACTATTCTAAATATATATGCACCCAATACAGGAGCACTCAGATTCATAAAGCAAGTTATTAGAGACCTCCAAAAAGGCTTACACTTCCACACAATAATAGTGGGAGACTTTAACACTCCACTGTCAATATTAGACAGATCAAAGAGACAGAAAATTAAGAATATCCAGGACTTGAACTCAGATCTGGACCAAGCAGACCTAATAGACATCTAGAGAACTCTCCATCCCAAATCCACAAAATATACATTCTTCTCAGCACCATATCACACTTATTCTAAAACTGACCACATAATTGGAAGTAAAACATTCCTCAGCAAATGCTAAAGAATGGAAATTATAGCAAACAGTCTCTCAGACCACAGTGCAATCAAATTAGAACTCAGGATTAAGAAACTCACTCAAAACCACACAACTACATGGAAACTGAACAACCTGCTCCTGCATGACTACTGGGTAAATAAGGAAATTAAGGCAGAAATTAAGATGTTCTTTCAAACCAATGAAAATGAAGACACAACATACAAGAATCTCTGGGACACATTTAAAGCAGTGTATAGAGGGAAATTTATAGCACTAAATGCCCACAAGAGAAAGCAAGAAAGATCTAAAATAGACACCCTAACATTATAATTAAAAGAACTAGAGAAGCAAGAGCAAACAAATTCAAAAGCTAGCAGAAGACAAAAAATAACTAAGATCAGAGCAGAACTGAAGGAGATAGAGAGACAAAAGACTCTTTAAAAAAATCAATGAATCCAGGAGCTGTTCTTTTTAAAAAGATCAGCAAAACAGATAGACCGCAAGCCAGACTAATAAAGAAGAAAAGAGAGAAGAATCAAATAGATACAATAAAAAATTGTACATATTTACCATGGAATACTACTTAGTCAATCTTAGCAAACTAACACAAGAACAGACAACCAAACCCTGAATGTTCTTGCTCAGAAGAGGGAGTTGAGCAATGAGAACACATGGCCACAGAGAGAGGCCTGATAGGGGGTCGGGGGTTCAAAAATTTATGTGAAACCAAAAAAGAACTGCATAGCTAAAGCAAGACTAAACACAAAATAAAATAAAATAAATCTGGAGGCTCACATTACAGGACTTCAAACTATACTACAAGGCTATAGTTACTAAAACAGCATGGTACGGGTATAAAATAGGCATGTAGACCAATGGCAAAGAACAGATAATCCAGAAATAAAGCCAAATAATAGATAACCCAGAATTACAGCCAACTGATCTCCAGCAAAGCAAACAAAAACATAAAGTGGGGAAATGACAGCCTATTCAAAAAATGGTGCTGAAAGAACTGGCAAGCCATCTGTAGAAGAATGATGCTGGATCCTCATCTCTCACCTTATACAAAAATCAGCTCGACATGGATCAAAAACTTAAATCTAAGACCTAAAAATAAGAATAAAAATTCTAGAAGAGAACATCAGAAAAACTCTCCTAGGTATTGGCTTAGGCAAAAGTTTATGACCAAGAGCCCTAAAGCAAATGCAACAAAAACAAAACTAAGAAGCTTCTGCATAGCAAAACAAATAATCAGCAGAGTAAACAATCCACAGAGTGGGAGAAAATATTCACAAACTATGTATCTGACAAAGGACTAATATCCAGAATCTACCAGGAACTCAAACAAACCAGCAAGGAAAAAAAAAAAAATCTCATCAAGAAGTGGGCAAAGGACATGAATAGACAATCCTCAAAAGAAGATATACAAATAGCCAACAAACATGAAAAAATGCTAAGCATCACTAACTGTCAGGGAAATGCAAATTAAAACCACAATGAGATACTACCTTATTCCTGCAAATGTGGTCATAATTTAAAAATAAAAAAATAATAGTATATATGTTGGTGGGGATGTGGTGAAAAGGGAATGCGTTTACTCCTGGTGGGAATGTAAACTAGTACAACCACTGTAGAAAACAGTGTGGAGATTCCTTAAAGAACTAAAAGTAGAACTACTCTTTGATCCAGCAATCTCACTACTGGGTATGTGCCCAGAGGAAAAGAAGCCATTATATGAAAAAGACACTTGCACACTCATGTTTATAGCAGCACAATTCACAATTGCAAAAATATACACGAGTCTAAATGCCCATCAACCGCAAGTGGATAAAGAAAGTGTAGCATATATTTACCATGGAATACTACTTAGCCATAAAAAGGAACAAAATAATGGCATTTTCAGTAACCTGGATGGAGTTGGAGACCATTATTCTAAGTGAACTAACTCAGGAATGGGAAACTGAACGTCATATATTCTCACTTATAAGCAAAAACTAAGCTATAAGGATGCAAAGGCATAAAATAATATAAAGCACTTTGTGGACTCAGGGGGAAGGGTGGGAGAGGGTGAAGAATAACAGAATACACACTGGGTACAGTGTACACTGCTTAGATGATGGGTGCACCATAATCTCAGAAATCACTACTAAGAACTTTTCCATGCAACCAAATACCACCTGTTTCCCACAAAACTATTAAAATTTAAAAATTAAAAATATTATCTTATTATAATATTAATAAAATATTTATTTTGTTATTTTCTAATTTAAAATTATAGGGTCAGAAACATACTTCATATTGTTCAGTTCTTTTAAATTTGTTGAGTGTCTTTTAATAACATAAGATGTGCTCTGTGTATGTGACTATTCCATGTGTACTTGAAAACACATTTATGCTGCTATTGTTGGGTGGAGTGGTCAACAATTGTCAATTAGATCCAGCTGAATGGTGATGCTGTTTGCCTCTTCTTTATCCTTGCTGATTATCTGCCTATGTTTCTATCAATTACTAAGCCAGGCAGTTTGAAATTCTCAACTATTGGACCAGGCGTGGTGGCTCATGCTTGTAATCCCAGCACTTTCGGATGCTAAGGTGAATAGATCACCTGAGGTCTGGAGTTCGAGATCAGCCTGACCAACATGGTGAAACCCTGTCTCTACTGAAAATAAAAAACTAGGCTGGGCACAGTGGCTCACACCTGTAATCTCAGCACTTTGAGAAGCCAAGATGAGCAGATCACAAGATCAGGAGTTCAAGATCAGCCTGACCAACATGGTGAAACTCCGTCTGTACTAAAAATTCAAAAATTAGCCAGGCATGGTAGCACGTACCTGTAATCCCAGCTTATCAGGAGGCTGAGGCAGAAGAATCACTTTAACCCAGGAGGCGGAGGTTGCAGTGAGCTGAGATCGTGTCACTGCACTCCATCCTGGTCAACAGAGTGAGACTCCATTAAAAAAAAAAAAAAAAAAAAAAATGAAACTTAGCCGGGCATGGTGGTCGGCCCCTGTAATCCCAGCTACTCAGAAGGCTGAGGCAGGAGAATTGCTTGAACCTAGGAAGCAATCAGTTCTGCAGTGGACACCAGCTTGGTGTCCTCCAATGCAATTCTGACTCTACCTAGACGTAGTGTCAGATCCCACAGGTTGAGGGTTCAGTCCCTGAAAACTGTCACCACCTTCAGGCACCAGTTGCAGGTCTGGGCCTCTGGAACTTCTGACCAACCAGCTTTAAATTCCATGACCCTCTCTTTAATTAGATAAATTGGCTAGAGCAGCTAACAGAAGTCAGGGAAACGCTTACATTTACCAGTTTATTATTAAGGATATTACAAAGACACAGATAAAGAAATGCGTAGGGTAAAGTATAAGGAAAGGGCTCAAAGTTTCCCTGCCCTTCTCAGGTGCTCCACTCTTCAGGAACCTCCACATGTTAAGTGATTTGGAAGCTCTCCAAATCCTGTCCTCGTGTTTTTCAGTAGGCTTCATTATGTAGACACAATTTATTAAACCTTTGGCCATGGGTGATCAACTTAACCTTCGGCCCCTCTCCGCTCCCTGGAACTAGAAGTGAGTTGAAAATTTTGACCTCCTAATTTTGCCTTGGTCTTTGTGTTAACCATTCTCCACTCTGAAACTGTGTAGGAGAAGCCAACCGTCAGTCAATGGTTAGCATACAAAAAGATATCACTTTGGGGATACTAAGGATTTCAGAAGTTGTGTGCTGGGAAATTGGATCAAATACCAAATATACATTTCATGAAATCACAATTTGCCTTCACAAGTTGTTCTGGATATATAGCTATGAAAGGGATTAATTGGTCCTATGGTAACTCTATGTTTAATCATTTGAGGAACTGCTAAACTGTTTTTCAAAGCAGCTACAATGTTTTTCACTTCCAGCAGTAGTGTAGGGGGTTCTGATTTCTCCATATTCTTACCAGCATTTGTGTTATCTGACCTTTTCATTATAGCTATCCTAGTGGATAGGAAGTTGTGCTTTATTTTGTTTGATTTGCATTTCCCTAACGTTCAAGCATCTTTTCAAGTGCTTATGGTCCATTTGTTTATCTTCCTTAGAGAAATCTATTCAGATCTTTGTCCATTTTTCAATTGGATTATTAGGGGTTTATTATTATTGAGTTACAAGAGTTATTTATATACTCTAGATGCAGGTACCTTATTGATTGGTAAATATTCTCTCCCATTCTTTGAGTTTTTTTCATAATTTTTTTATGCCCTTTGGGTCACAAAGATTTTAATTTTTATGAAGTCAAATTTGTTTTTTTGTTCCTCATGCTTTTGGTATCATATCTAAAAATCCTTTGCCAAATCCGAAGTCATAAAGATTTCTCCATATGGTTTGCAACGGTTAATATTGTCAACTTGATTGGATTGAAGGATGCCAAGCATTGTTCTTGGGTGTGTCTGTGAGAGTGTTGCCAATAGAGATTAACATTTGAGTCAGTGGACTGGGTAAGGCAGACCCACCCTCAATCTGAATGCCCACTATCAAATCTAAACACTGAGCCCTCAATATGGCACCATTCCTCGGGATGATCATCCAGCTAGCTGGTGGCAGGTTGATTATACTGGATCTCTTCCATCATGGAAAGGGCAGCATCTTGTCCTCACCAGATTAGACACTTACTCCGGATATGGGTTTGCCTATCCTGTACGGTGCTTCTGCTAAGACTACCATCTGTGGACTCACAGGATGCCTTATTCACCGTGGTGGTATTCCACACAGCGTTGCACTCACTTTATGGCTAAAGAAGTGTGGCAGAGGGCTCATGCTCTGGAGTTCACTGGTTACCATGTTCCCCCTCATACTGAAGCAGCTGGATTGAGGGAACAGTGGATTGATAGAATGGCCTTTTGAAGTCACAATTACAATGACAGCTAGGTGACAATGCTTTGCAGGGCTGGGGCAAAGTTCTACAGAAGACCACGTATGCTCTGGATCAGCGTCCAATATGCGGTTATTGTTTCTCCTATAGCTGGGACTCATGGGTCCAGGAATCAGGGTGGGAGCAGAAGTGGCACCACTCACCATCACCCCTAGTGATTCACTAGCAAAATTTTTGCTTCCTGTTCCCACGACATTACGCTATGCTGGCCTAGGGTTCTTAGTTCCAGAGGAAAGGACACTGCCACCAGGAGGCACAACAACGATTCCCTTAAACTGGAAGTGAAGATTGCCACCTGGACGCGTTGGGCTCCTCCTACTTTTAAGTCAGCAGGCTAAGAGAAGGGTGTTACAGTGTGGGCTGGGGTGATTAACTCGGATTATCAAGATGAAATTAGTCTACTGCTCCACAATGGAGGTAAGGAAGAGTATTTGTGGAATACAGGAGATCCATTAGGGCGTCTCTTAGTATTACCACGCCCTGTGATTAAGGTCAATGGCAAACTGAAACAGCTCAATCCAGGCAGGACTCCAAGTGGCTGTCTCTTCAGGAATGAAGGTTTGGATCACTCCACCAGGAAAAAGAAAAAACAAACTGCTGAGGTGCATGCTGAAGGCAAATGGAATACAGCATGCGTAGTAGAAGGCAGTCATCAGTACCAGCTATGACCACGTGACCAGCTGCAGAAACGAGGACTGTAATTGGCATGAGTGTTTCCTCCTTCTTTTGTTAAAAACATGTTTGTGCATGTATACAGTTGTACTAAGAAAATATCTTCATTTTATTTCCTTTTATCTTTTCATGTGATATAAGATTTAGTCATAATTATTATTACCTTATTATTAATGTCTTTATTTGAAGATTATGTATGATTTCAGGAGATGTGTCTGGGTTCAAGCTGACAAGGGGTGGACTTGTGATGGTTAATACTGAATGTCAACTTGATTGGATGGAAGGATACAAAGTCTTGTTCCTGGGTGTTTCTGTGAGGGTGTTGCCGAAGGAGATTAACATTGGAGTCAGTGGACTGGGGAATCTAATCTAATCTAATCAGCTGCCAGTTTGGCCAGAATAAAAACAGACAGAAGAATGTGAAAAAACTAGACTGGCTTAGGCTCTGAGCCTACATCTTTCTCCCATGCTGGGTGCTTCCTGCACTCCAACACCAGACTCCATGTTCTTCAGCTTTGGGACTGGGCCTGGGACTGGCTTCCTTGCTCCTCAGCTTGCAGATGGCTTATTGAGGGACCTTACCTGTGATCGTGTAAATTAATACTCCTTAAAAAACTCCCCCTTTATGTATACATCTGTACTATTAATTATGTTCCTTTAGAGAACCCTAATACAGACTTCTAGGAGTTTCCATTTTTTTGTTTTACATTTAAATCTTTGATCCATTTTGAGTTAACTTTTGTGTGAGGATCAAACTTTATTCTTTTAGATGTGACTGTCATTTCTACTTAGTTAAATTTGTTGAAAAGACTATTCTTTCCCCACTGAATGGTCTTGCAGTCCTTGTCAAAACTCAGTTGACCATATGTATGGATTTACTTGTAGACTCTTAATTCTATTCCATTAATCTGCATTTCTCTCTTTACTCAAGTATCACACTGTCTTGACTGCCACTGCATTGTAGTAAATGTTAAAATCAGGAAGGGTGAGTCCTACTTTATTCCTTGCTTTTAGGATTGTTTTGGCCATTCTGGATTTCGTGCAATTCTATATAAATTTCAGAATCAGTTTGTCAATGTCTGCAAAAAAATCAGCTTTGATTCTGATAGGGATTGCATTTAATCTGTATAACAATTTTGGGGAGTATTATCATTTTAACCATGTTACGTATTCTAATCCATGAATATGAAACATATTTCCTTTTGTTTAGATTGTCTTTTTCATTATGTTTTATAGTTTCAGAGTAAAGTCTTGCAATTTTCATGTTGAATTTATTCTTTTTGATGCTATTGTAAATAAATTTTTTTTTTCTTTTTGAGACAGAGTCTCACTCTGTCACCAGGTCCCAGGCTGGAGTGCAGTGGCGTGACCTCGGCTCACTGCAACCTCCGCCTCCCAGGTTCAAGCAATTCTCCTGCCTCGACCTTCTGAGTAGCTGGGACTACAGGCGCACGCCACCACACCCAGTTAATTTTTTTGTATTTTTAGTAGAGACGGGGTTTCACCATGTTGGCCAGGATGGTCTTGATCTCTTGACCTCATGATCCACCTGCCTCGGCCTCCAAAAGTGCTGGGATTACAGGCGGTAAATGAATTTTTAAAATTTTATTTTCACATCGTTCATTGTGAATTTGTAAAAATACACAAAAATGATTTCTGTATATTAATCTTGTATCCTGCACTCTTGCTGAGCTTGTTAGTTCCAAGTTTATTTTTAAGTGAATTCCTTAGACTATTGTATACACAAGATCATAACATCTACAATTTTCTTTCTTTCCAAACTGATGGATTTTATTTTTATTTTTTTATTTTTGCCTTATTGCCCTGGCTAGAACTTCCAGAAAAATGTCGTATGTAAGGGAAGAGAGTGGTCGTCCTTGTCTTGGTTCTCATCTTGGTGGAAATCCTCCATGCTTTCGCAATTAAGGATGATAGTAGCAGTGAATTTTTCCCTTTTATCAGGTTGAGGACATTTTCTTCTATTCCTAGTTTCTTGAGTATTTATATTGTGACAGTGTTGGATTCTTTCAAATGCATTTTCTGCATCTTTTGAGATGGTAATGTAAGTTTTGTATTTATTCTATTGTTATCGTGTATTACATTAATTGATTTTTCAAATGTTGAATCAACTATGCATTCCTGGGATACAAATTCCACTTGCATTGGAAATATGGTAGATATTTCCTATGTTTTTGGAGTTGGTTTGCTAGTATTTTGTTGGTGATGTCTGCATCGATTCATAAGAGATATTCATCTTTAGTTTTTATTTCTTATGAGGTTTCTGTCTGGTTTCCAAGCCTTTTGATAGTAATCTGAAATTCTCTGGTTCTGTTCTTTTGTTTGTTTTCTTTCTCCGTTGTTCACATTTGATAATTCTGTTGTGTCTTTAGCTGACTCATTCCTCTTTTACCTTTGTTGTGTTTTTGAACCTGTCAACTGAAAATGTAATTCTAAGCCCTGCAACTGACTGAATGGATTCCATCTCTCAGCCAAAGGCATTCCAAAAAATCCTGAAAAATTAGTTCAGGCCGTGATGCAAAGCGGAATGGTGGAGGGGACACATGCCTCATTATACTCTCCTCCTTTTGAAGTTCCAGCACTGCTGACCAGCATTAACATTAAAACAGAGATTTATTTATTTGTTTATTTATTTATTTATTGAGATGGAGTTTCACTCTTGTGGCCCAGGCCAGAGTGCGATGGTGCAATCTCGGCTCACTGCAACCTCTACCTCCTGGGTTCAAGTCATTCTCCTGCCTCAGCCTCCTAAGCAGCTAGGATTACAAGTGCCCACCACCACAGTGGGCTAATTTTTGTATGTTTAGTTCAGACGGGGTTGCACCATGTTGACCAGGCTGGTCTTAAACTCCTGACCTCAGGTGATCCGCCCACCTCAGCCTTCCAAAGTGCTGGGATTACAGGCATGAGCCACCATGCCCAGCCAAAACAGAGATCTTAAGAATAACAAAATAGGCTATTTGTAGCAATAAGATACCAAATTCTGCATCACATGACATAGTAGACTATGAAAGAAATCAAAATATTTTGCTCCCAATATATTTCCTCAGCATACTTTGAAGTAAAGAAGACAAGAAACAGCGTTATGAAGCCATTTTATTCCTTTACTTTCTGTAACAAGTCCCCTTCCCTTTCTAGTCTCTTTTTGATCCAGAGAGATTTAACGAAGAGCCTGGCAACTTTTAAAGTCTGGTGCCAGGCGCGGTGGCTCACACCTATAATCCCAGCACTTTGGGAGGCCAAGGCAGGTAGATCATGAGGTCAAGAGGTTGAGTCCATCCTAGCCAACATGGTGAAACCCCATCTCTACTAAAAATACACACACACACAAAAATATATATAGGTGGGCGTGGTGGCATGAGCCTGCAATCTTAGCTACTAAGCAGGCTGAGGCAGGAGAATCGCTTCAACCCGTGAAACAGGAAGCAGAGGTTGCAGTGAGCCGAGATGGCACCACTGCACTACAGCCTCATGACAGGGCAAGACTCTATCTCAAAAAATAAAGTCTGATGAGAGATATTTACCATCTATTCTCTCTGAGGCCTGCTATCTGGAGGCTTCTTCTACATAACTAGAAACTTGGCTTTCACAACCCACCTTAACCCCAAACATTAATTTCTGCTGACTTCAACTCTTTAGGCAAAACTTAAATTCTTTCAACCAATTGCCAGTTGGGAAATCTTTGAACCTACCTATGACCTGGAGGCCTCCCACCGCACTTTGAGATGTCCTGCCTTTCTGGGCTGAACCAATACAAGCCTTGTATGTATAGATTTTTGTCTTTGCCTGTAATTTCTGTCTCCCTAAAATCTAACAAATTAAGCTGTAACCCAACCACCTTGGGCACATGGTCTCAGGATCTCCTGAGGCTGTGTCATGGGTCATGGTCCCTCACATTTGGTTCGGAATAAATCTCTTCAATTATTTTACAGAGTTTGGCTCTTTTCATCAACAAACCTATCCAATGAGAATCTAGTCCATTTATTGAAGTTTTAGTTCTGATTTCCACTTAGTTTTCTTGATGTCTTCTCTCTTTGCTGAGAATGTTCTGGCACACATTCGGCATGACAGTTTATGTTTCTTAGAAAATGGAAATTGTATGTTAATTGAGGTGTAAGTTAAAATCTCAGAGATGAAGCACACTAGAACTTTCTCACACACATAAAAACACAGTCATCTAACAAGCTTTCTGAGGAGGAGAATCTGTTCCACAGAGTAATTCAGCACCCAGCCTCTTTCCCTCTCCTGGTTCCTCACTTCTCCGGGGACTAAGGGTAAACCAAAGGTCACAAACAAGATAACAGCTGGGAAACAGTAGCCTTTGGAGGCTTCATGCAGGCTTTCTCTTCTTTCCTATGGCAACAACTGAGGCATTAAACAATAACTGATATTTAGGATGATGACCTTGAATTAATAAAAGGTCTAAAAAGTTAAATCATTAAAGAATAATTATGAAATGTACTAATGAATTTACTTGTATTTAAAATATGTATTTAATATTAAGCTTTCCAAATATTTCATTTGGAAACTTTAATATTAATTGAAGAAAATTCAATTAATGACAGTACCCATCTCTGAGTCATCTCATTAACCAGGGTTTTACTTTATCCAAGTATGAGTGCGCACTGGCAGACGAGGGCATCAGTATGGTTGTTGTTACATAATAGTACACACTCTCCGAGCACACATTAGTTCTGAAACCACAGAAGTCAAACCACAGTGGAAAATTCTGCTACCCTGGAGAGAAATGGCAAGATAACCTTCTGCAAGGCTTCCTATTCTGGTGTGCACTCTTATAGTGGCCTATATTTCTACTACTTCTTCAAGCCCATATAATTAAGGAAAAGTTATTATTTATGCAAATATATATGTAAACATCATGAGAACCTATAGTATATTAAATAGTGTCTGCAATACTATGCTTTGTAGGAAAGTTAGGAATACTGGCAGTTAGAGCTTGGCTCTCTGTTCCCTCTCATAGGAAGGCTTTAAGTATTATTGAGACGATTTAAACATTTCATATAACTTGGGATTTTTGTGTGCAGTGGCTCATCCCTGTAATCCCAGAAGTTTGGGAGGCCGATGCAGGCAGATCACTTGAGGTCAGGAGTTTGAGAGTAGCCTGGCCAACATAGTGAAACCCCATCTCTACTAAAAATACAAAAATTAGCTAGGCATGGTGGCACACACCTGTAGTCCTAGCTACTCAGGAGGTTGAGGCAGAAGAATTGCTTGAACCCAGGAGGCGGAGGTTGCAGTAAGCTGAGATTACACTACTGCACTCCAGCCTAGGTGACAGAGTGAGACTCTGTCTCAAAAAAAAAAAAAAAAAAAAAAAGATTCTGCTCCTTTTTCAATACACAAATCTCTGAGAATTCTGAAAATCTTCAACTCATTTTTAGAAAATTACTTAGGTTGGGAAGTAAACATCACTTACAAAAATAATCTGTTAAACATTCATTTCTGCATATATTGTGCGTATACAGTCAGTGTTTGTACCCATGGGTTCTGCGTCTGTGGATTCAACCAATGGTAGACCAAGATAGTTTAAAAAAATAAAAGATGACGCAACAATAAAAAAATACAAGTTAAAAAATAATAACTACTTACATAGCATTTATGTTGTGTTAGATATCGTAATAGAGATTTAAAGTACACAGGAGGATCTGCATAGGTTACATGGAAATACCATGCCATTTCATATGAGAGACTTGGCATCCTCAGGGGTCCTGGTACCAAGCCCCGTGGGTGCTCAGGAACAACTGTATTCCATACATATTCCAGTATTCTCAGACTAGGCTGGCGAAGGTCTGCTGGATTTTATTCAGTCCTGAAGCAAGCACCTTACAAGAAAAGATGATTTTTTCCACACCACTGCAGTTGAGAATATTTCCTCCCAGGAGGCTTCTGTGACTAATAAATACAGTAAAGTCAATCACTGATAGAAGTGATAAGGTATTGTGTGTGGTGGTGACACATGAATGTCATGGCAGCAATATTGGTTGATAGCCTCTTCTGATAAGAGCAGCCAAGGAAACCCAGTTACTGCAATGAGCACAGAAACCCGCTACTGTTCACTCTTTCCCCTCGGGAACACTGACACCAGTGGGCTCACCACACCATGTCCAGCGTGTCCTCTCCTGCCCCTCCTCCACGTCCCCAGCTCCTCCTTCTCCTCCTGGCCCTGGATTCCGTCTCTCACATTCTGTTGGTCTCTGCCACTCTCCTTCTCCATCCTTTCTTCACCATGATGAATCAACCAAATAGTTGTTCTTGTAACATTGCTCATTTGAACGCTATTTTTCCTCTAAAATCCTACATTTTTTTCCAAGTCTTCTGAGCCCTCAATTTGTTTCCTCAGTAGAAAAAATAAATGTAGGCCGGGAGCAGTGGCTCATGCCTATAATCCCAGCACTTTTAGGAGGCCAACACAGGCGGGCCACCTGAGGTCAGGTGTTCGAGACCAGCCTTGCCAACACGGTGAAACCCTGTCTCTACTAAAAATACAAAAATTAGCAAGACATGGTAGCTTGCACCCGTAGTCCCAGCTAATCAGGAGGCTGATGTAGGAGAATCACTTGAACTAGGGAAGTGAAGATTGCAGTGAGCCAAGATCATGCCAGTGCACTCCAGCCTGGGTAAAAAAAAGGTGAGATTCCTTTTCAAAAAAAAAAAAAGAGAGAGAAATAAAAATAAATAAAAGGCTTTCCATTGTTTCTTAGGAAATGTATTGCCAAATATTTTTCTAAGCCCATGGCAATGTTTTTTGTTTCTCTTTTTCGAAGAGGTGGAAATAGCTGCAGATAAACCACCCCCACAACTCAAGTGGTTTGACTTGAAAATGCGAGCTAGATAAATGACCTATTTTTTCTTGTTGCTACTAGCAGTTATTTTAGGAAGATATTATTTAAATACCTACCTACAAGTAGAAAAACATGAAGTAGTTTTAGCATTTTGGGAAAGGAGGTGCTTTTAAAATACTAAATAATTTGGCTGGGTGCAGTGGCTCAGTTCTGTAATCCCAGCACGTTGGGAGGCTGAGGTGGGCAAATCACGAGGTCAGGAGATCGAGGCCATCCTGGCCAACATGGTGAAACCCTGTCTCTACTAAAAATACAAAAAAATTAGCTGGGTGTGGTGGCCAACACCTGTAATCCCAGCTACTCAGGAGGCTGAGGCATGAGAATTGCTTGAACCCAGGAGGTGAAGGTTACAGTGAGCCCGATCACGCCACTGCACTCCAGCCTGGCGACAGAGCGAGACTGTCTCTAAATAAATAACTGTAGTCATTACCTTCATTGACTTTGAACATAGCTTCCCTAGACAACAGCAGGCATGCTTATCTTCTAACGGAGGCCCAAACCATCTGCCTTGAGCATCAGGACTTGATGTTGTCTCAGAACACATCCAGCTGGTAACAGAGGTCCCACTGGCCTTCTCTAGAAAGCTTTGCTTTCCTTCCTCGATGATCACACCATCCAGGCAGCTTGCTCACTGCAACCCTAAGTGAGGCCAGCCACTCAATGGAAATGGACAGTTCCTAAAGTGCTAGAAAGTTGGGGCTGGGAGAACTCAGTCCAGCAGCTTTCCCTAAACCAGTTGTTTAAGGAGAATCACTCTTTGTATATCTTAGGAAAAAAGTGCTGTTCCCTCCCTGTCAACAGCCCCCTGATGCACCAAGAGCCCTGGGGCTCCAACAGCCCAGAGTGGAGACACTGAGAAGGAGGTGGAGCCCAAGACGCCAGCCAGGCTGCCAGGGAGGGGCATGGTAGGATGTGGAACCCTACGATTCCGACAGTGCTTCCCTTTAAACAAGACCACTCCTACTTTCTCATGAGTATTCACTCATTCATTTATTGCATTTATTTGCTATTGCACCTAAAGCATATATGTGAGCAAATTGACAAATTATTTTTCCAGAGGCTCATTTTAACCTATTTTGACATAGCATTTAAAAGTCAGGATTTTCTCATTTCTAGGGAATGTCTAGATCAGGCGTTCCCAAACTTTTTACACAGGGGGCCAGTTCACTGTCCCTCAGACCGTTGGAGGGCCGCCACATACTGTGCTCCTCACTGACCACCAATGAAAGAGGTGCTCCTTCCTTAAGTGCGGTAGGGGGCCGGATAAACGGCCTCAGGGGGCCACATGCAGCCCGCAGGCCGTAGTTTGGGGACGCCTGGTCTAGATTTTAAGAAATCATCATTTGATTTTAAGGTAATGTATGGGTCCGTGAAGCTCAGCAGACATTCACTTATTATTATCCATTATATGGCATATGCCTCCTCCATTGATACAGAGTACAACGAAACAAAGAAATTTACTCAGGCTTCAATTTTTGAGAGGTTACATTTCAAAAGTTCCCTAGGTTGTCAGTGGGTTATGCACATCTTTCTATAGGAATATGTGTACTAAAAGGTAGAAAAACACCAACCTGGCAAAACATGGCAAAACTCTATCTCTACTAAAAATACAAAAATTAGCCAGGTGTGGTGGCATGCACCTGTAATCCCAGCTACTTGGGAAGCTGAGGCATGAGAATTGCTTGAACCAGGAGGCAGGGGTTGGAGTGAGCAGAGATCGCGCCACTGCACTCTAGCCTGGGAAACAGGGCAAGACTCTAAAAATAAAAAAAATAAAAAATAAAAAAAAAGACAAGACAAGAAAAAAGAAAATGGGTCCAAACTCCAAAAGCATATTCATCTTGTAATATACAAATGTACTTCTACTTCCTGCTCTGAGCTTTGCAGAACATAC